>NC_088696.1:35014916-35326133 GCF_028017835.1 Emys orbicularis
AAGCCCCCACCAGCTAGCTGCTACAGGCTGCTCTTCCTGCAAGCAGGCAGCTGCCAAACGACTTAGAAGGGAGCATTGCACAACTTTAAACCAGCATGTTCCCTAATTGATCAGCAACGTAACAACGAAACAACATTAACAGGGACGACTTTAAGTGAGGAGTTACTGTATATTCTATATATGTTAAATATTTAAGTTTAAAAGCTTACATATTAAAACAGTTCTGTTTTTGATAATACCCAACATGTGTTAGGTGATACACAGATTACTAAAAGAGACAGGGGCACTGATCCTGCATGTGGGGCTCCATATGGGTAGATCACTATGCCCATGCAGAGCCTCATTTACTTCAGTGGGGCTGTACATGGACATTGGGGTCTGCCTGCTAGTAATAGATTCAGGGGCTAAGTAACAACAAGACACAACAAATGGAAACAAAAAATTAAGGGGTGGGTAGAGGAAGAGAAAAATAAGTTCTAACAAAAAGATCATGTGGTTGCTTAGCTAATTAAATTCAGGAGGAAATATTAATAGCCTGTGTAATTTCTTGTTTGTTTTCTTTTTTTTAGCAGCATAGAAAATGATAAGCAAAACATCTGCACTCTAAACAAGCAGAAATGGAAAGCAGTTCTAAAATAACTACTATATGATTACTCTGAGTAATGTTCTGAACTCAGAGTAATGTTCTGAAAGGGTAAAGCCGCTAATGAGTTACATGTCATTGAAGAAGCAGATTGTTCAGCTATTTGAAGTCAGGCAGATATTAAAGCTTCCAGAATGTGTTTTATAATTTAAAGGTTTTTTTAACTTGTTCATACTTCCTGTTAATATTTTAGAATGACGAAAAAGCTCCTGCGAGACATCTGCAAACAGCAAAAATTATACATGACCCCATGTTTGAATGACACACTATATTTACATTATAAAGGTAAGCCACACACACACAAAAATCACATTTCAGAATTATTGTTCTAACTAGCAATATAGCAGGGGATCTGAATAAGGTTCATTGAGGGAAGGTATCTGAAAATTGTATTAGAAATATAATTTAATTTGATGGGGAAATTTAATTAGGGGTGAAGCTGAGTCAATAGCAATGTACAAAAGTACTTCAGAAAGAAGAATGAAATAAAAAAGTTTACCAACCTGAAGATCCTGCATGTTTCAGACATGTTCCTTTCATCACCTTCAACACAGCTTCCTCCTGAGAAGGAACACTTCTCATGATATTGTTTCAATTGAGCAACCAGGCCTTGCATTTCAGCTTGTCTGAGAGTTCTGCACACACTGCAGATTGCTCACAATAAGTTACAAACAGTGGAAGACATACAGCACTTGCAGGAGTGCCCAACTATCTGTGTCCTTGACCTTTCTCACAACAAGTTACATGATCCAAATATTCTAAATATCCTGGAGACCATGCCTGATTTGGTAAGCAAAATATACATGAGGATTTTGTATATGTTCACCTACATGAGTTAGAGACAATAGCCTCATTAAATTGTCTTATCAGAGAGAACCCAAAACACAATAATAGTAGAACTTCATCTTCATTAGAAGAAGGTGCTCTAGAGATAAAGTATATGGTTAGTAGCACTGGGCAAATAATTTTTTGGCTCACTGAAAAAGTAACATATCGTTTTGGGTTGAACAAAATGTTTTGCCCCAAAATGATACATTTAGACAGCAGGTGTTTTTGGTTATTTTTAAAACACACAGCTTTCCCCCTCCCCCGCTTTTTTTTTTTTTTTTTTTTTTTTTTTTTTTAGTTAAACCTAGCTAAAATTCAAAATAAAAGAACTTCCAGCTTCCATTAAATTCACCGGGAGCTGAGGATGTTCAACGTAGTGCAGGATAAGATTCTAATGACCAAGGCTAGCGGATTCAGCGACAACTTTGTTTAATTTTGTGGCACTTGTGTATCAGCCAGTTATGTGATTCTTCATTTAAAGACAACAAATTTAAAATTGATATAAGGAAATACTCTTCTTTACACACTGTTTAGTCAGCTGTGATATTCATCATCAGCTGAAATCAATCGGATTTATGGCTTTTGTGGAATTTTGAGAGCGAGTTTATATACATATATGAAAAAAAACCCAGCATATGTAGCTACATGAGCTGGCTAGATAGGCAAAAAATACTAGGGTTATTATGCCTCATGGTTAAGGTTATACGACTTTCTGTGGGGTTAGAAAGCAATTTTTTCTGTTATGATAAAAGATCATGTTTTCACCCCTCAGCTCACAGAGAGCGGAGAATCACTGTTGCCTCGGTGCCTTTTTGGAATGTTTTCAACTTATTTTGAAACATGCCAGTATTGGAGGCAAGATACTGGAACTGAGGGAGTACTGATATGTTCTGGTTTGACAGTTTTGATGTTGCTACAGACAACCAGTTAACCAGGGGTAGGCAACCTATGGCACGCGTGCCGAAGGCGGCACGTGAGCTGATTTTCAGTGGCACTCACACTGCCTGGGTCCTGGCCACTGGTCCGGGGGGGCTCTGCATTTTAATTTAATTTTAAATGAAGCTTCTTAAACATTTTAAAAACCTTATTTACTTTACATACAACAATAGTTTAGTTATATATTATAGACTTACAGAAAGAGACCTTCTAAAAACATTAAAATGTATTACTGGCACGCGAAACCTTAAATTAGAGTGAATAAATGAAGACTCGGCACACCACTTCTGAAAGGTTGCCGACCCCTGAGTTAATCTAACCAGACACCCAGTTAATCTAAATTTGAATCTTACTCTTTTAAATGTACTTTTAACTTCTGAACTGTGACCAACAATATTCATGAAAAACAAGTTACTGTAAATTAAGGCGGGATCTAGGTGGCACATTGAATCAAAACACTAGCTTCTCACTTCTAAAGACCTGGTTTAAAATATTGGTCCTGAATATCTCATGAGCAAAAATGTACCTTATTCCTTCTTAAATGTTCTTTTAGAAAAAGACTGTTTTTCAGCTACAGGATCCTATGTACTGATGCATAAAGAATGCCCAGAAAAAAAATGTAAGCACATTGCATTCACATACCATCAGTTTTGTTATTAGTGAACAATATCCAAATGTGGATACTTCACTTTCTGCATTCTAGTATTAATAAAGGGAAAAAAGTTCCTAGAGCTAATGTGAATGGTGCCCTTTGTTGTCTTTAAGGACATTTTTATGTGGTATAGCTAGCCTTTCCATAACAGCTTAAAAGTGGTTATATATATGACATGCTAGTCTCCAGAGAGCCCATCTCCCATTTAGTGGCACTATTTGTGCCATTATGCCAACATATTTTCTTTGACATTTAAAATCATTACCTTTGTAAATGTTTAAGCTTCCTTTTTAATGGGCCTGATTCTTGAAGTCACTGGGAGTTTTGTCATTGACTTCAATGGGAGCAGTTCATAGATTCCAAAGCCAGAAAAGACCACTGTGATCATCTAGTCTGACCTCCTGTGTAACAAAGGCCATAGGACTTCCCTGAATTAATTCCTGTTTGTTTGATTCTAATCTTGATTTTAAAATTGCCAGTAATGAGAATCCACTACAACCTTTGATAAATTGTTCCAGTGGCTAATTACACTTGTAGCAATTAGTTTATTTAATCATTTCATAGAGATTTATTGTTGTTACTAAGTATAATTAATTATAATGTGTGATGGTCAGGTTTAAGTAGGATAGGATCATAGGAGTATAAGTGACAAACATGCATAAGTGATGAATGTGTATTAGATATATATAAGCAAAGTAAAGCTATAATACTAGGCCTACACGCTAAGCTGAAATCTTACAGGCCTGAGCCATACTGGGCCTAAGGAGAGTTGACATAAGTAGGTGACCCAGGAATAATCCTTAACCAGTAAAATTACAAGATTACTGTAAAGAATGTGCCAATGGGTGATGTTGGGAAAACAACCACAACAATAAATCTTCTAATAAATTATTAAATACACTAATTGGCTACAAGCCTCCTTCTTTGATGGGATGAATATTATGGAAAAATAAGAAACCCATCACACACAAATTATATATCAATACGAAGCAAGCACTATAATTCACTACAAATATAACTTAAAACTTGTATATGTATAATTAAGGGCTAGTAGTTTCATCATATGGAAGCTCGGGGGATTGATACACTGTTTCTACAGGCTGTTGGTGATGTACAGAAACATATGGAGGTTCTGGTACTTGATATGGTTTTATGCTATGCATATCTTCATAAATACTCTCCTCTACTGTGGCTATGGACACTGCTGCTGGATTAACTGTGGCTTGAAGAGGGATAGAAACAGGTTGGACTGAACCAGGCTGGTCTCTGGGCATTTCTTCGCTTAAAGTCCTAATCTTTCCTCCCCTATAACATAAGGCAAAAATAATGTAGTGAGGATACTTTGGACAACAATCCATCCCTTCCATCCCTACAGGGGTGGTTAATACTGCATCTGTTCCATCTAATAATTTGTTCAATGTTTGCTTTGCTTGATCCATATTACTAATTTCAATTAGATGCCAATTTTTCCTTTCCAACACCTGTTTTAGCTGTAAATCTAATGGTCGTATGTATACAGAATACTGTGCTGGGTATTGCATGGGCTCTTTCAGGTTTTGTATATGTGTTGGTGATTGTAACATTGATTATCTGCTTAGTGAAACTTATAATATGGACAAAATTCCTTACTTGTGACTGTGTTTGTGGCCATTGTATTCATTCTGTGTGTGCTCCTAGGGAGTCTCCAGACCCAAGAAAATTTCTCAGGGTAACTCTCACCCCGCTGATTTTAAAACTGTAGCTTCACAGGTGACAGACTCACTCACTAGGGACACTGTGGTTTAACACAGAACTACTGATTACTATGTCAATTCAATTGAAATACTGTAAAAGCTATACCCTCACTGTCATGGATCACAGTTTACATCAGCATCATTGCTTAATTTTTCTCTATACTCATTTTCAGCCGATCTCTTCTTATTTAAACCCTGTTTTCTGCAGGATTTGACCGCCTTGAGAATCTTGAAGAGTATACAGGATTAAAGTGTCTATGGCTTGAATGCAATGGTTTAACAAAAATTGAGAACCTGGAGGCTCAGACAGAGTTGCGCTGCCTGTACTTGCACCTCAATTTAATTAATAAAATTGAAAACCTGGAACCCCTGCAAAAGCTGGATTCGCTTAACCTCAGTAACAATTATATCAAGATCATTGAAAACCTCTGTAAGTATTTCTAGTGTAGTGTGTTTCATTTATGTTGTATTCATTTTTCCATGCATCAACTTACTAATGACTAGTGATCATAGTTTGCAGGGTTTTTTTTAATTGGGTTAAAATATTGCAAAAAGTGCAGAAGCAATTTCAGGGAGGCTTTTGGATGGAAAGTCAAACCTATGTGTTTAAAATTTAAATTTTGGAAGGGTTAATTGATCAAAAGAACAGGTTTTACAGTTACTTACAGTGATGACTTGAACAATTTATATAAAGTTATTCCTTACCTTGGAATACCTACTGAATCCTTTGGTTTCATTCCTCTTTATCTAGCACTTTTTCATTTGTTTTTTAAGTCGGATGTGCTCTAGTGGCCAAGGACATGATAGCCAAATCTTTCCTGACTACAAAGGAATTTATGCCATGTTGAGGTAGCTACACTTGACATGATAAAGAGGGATTTCTATGCACCACCACTTGTGTGTTTTAGATGTAACTTGAAATAGTAGCTCTTGCTTCTGTGTAATTGACTAATTCAAAAGATAAATATGCATTTAAAACAAATTCAGGCATTCTAGGCTTTGTGATAAAGAAACAGAAATGGTGTGGGGGGGAAAGGCTTGGAAATACATTGCCAGACATCAAATATATATGAAACAGTCACAAAGTGAAAAATAGTCATGATATTTAAAGCAGCAGTTTTCTACTCTGTCTAGAAAATTCTCCTTGCACAGAAGGCTGTGAATTAATTTTCCTTTCATTGTATTGTTATTGTCCAACAGCTTGTCTGAGAGTTCTGCACACTCTGCAGATTGCTCACAATAAGTTACAAACAGTGGAAGACATACAGCACTTGCAGGAGTGCCCAACTATCTGTGTCCTTGACCTTTCTCACAACAAGTTAGATGATCCAAATATTCTAAATATCCTGGAGACCATGCCTGATTTGGTAAGCAAAATATACATGAGGATTTTGTATATGTTCACCTACATGAGTTAGAGACAATAGCCTCATTAAATTGTCTTATCAGAGAGAACCCAAAACACAATAATAGTAGAACTTCATCTTCATTAGAAGAAGGTGCTCTAGAGATAAAGTATATGGTTAGTAGCACTGGGCAAATAATTTTTTGGCTCACTGAAAAAGTAACATATCGTTTTGGGTTGAACAAAATGTTTTGCCCCAAAATGATACATTTAGACATCAGGTGTTTTTGGTTATTTTTAAACACACAGCTTTCCCCCTCCCCCGCTTTTTTTTTTTTTTTTTTTTTTTTTTTTAGTTAAACCTAGCTAAAATTCAAAATAAAACATTTCAACTTCTTTGGAATATTTTTTCCCCAGCTGAAACTGTTCACTAAATTCAACCCGCATTCGTAAACAGTTTCAGTCAACCTGAAGCTGCATGTTTCAGCAAATAAAGTATTTTCCCCCCAAAATTCACCCAGCGCCATTGATTTGTTATAGTCTCTAAATATTTTCTCTGATTCTTCCCCTGAACTTTTAAAAGAAGTTCCATAGATTATTTGAATTCTAGGGGAAAAAACTAAGTATTGTACAGTTAGAAAAGCTCCAAATTGTTGTCAAAGACCCTTATTGTAATCTTAATGCTACCTACTCTAGTCTCATGGATATTTTTTTCTCTGTATTGTACGTGCAAGTTTGTTTTCTTTGTAAAAACAAAGATAGCCCTGATGAGATAGAAAATAATTTTTATACTGTAATTTAAACTGAATCTTAACTATCAAAAAACTGCTTGGAGATAGCTAGATTGAATAGGAAATTAGTAAGATTAGGTCTGTGGTTATCAGCAAATACTACTGTAGCAGTTTAAAAAAAATCAAATATTATTAATGCAACTTTGTCCATGGTTGGAGGTTTTCCCCATGTTGTTTGCATGCTGGGGTATATCACTCATTTTTTTTGAAGCCTCCTAGGTTCACAGATTATAGAGAAAGTGCCTATCAGAAGTTAATTTTTACCTCTTTTTAAAAAAACTATGTACCTTGCTTTTATAGCGTGTGCTGAATTTGATGGGAAATGAAGTGATTAAGAAAATTCCTAATTATAGAAGGACACTTACTATTCGACTAAAACAGTTAACATACCTGGATGATAGGCCAGTTTTTCCAAAGGACAGGTGAGAAATAGTGAAGTCTTCTTTACATAGCAATGCAGATTAAATACTAATGATCAATATTTTTGTCATGCATGGAGAAGAAGAATGTGACCAAAGTAAGGAGTCACAGGATAAGAGGGAAGGTCCTCTTGTTTATGAGTAACTGGTTAAAAGGCAGAAAACCAAGGGTAGGAATAAATGGTCAGTTTTCAGAATGGAAAGAGGTAAATAGTGGAGTCTCCCAGGAGTCTGTACTCGGACCAGTGCTGTTCAACATATCCATAAATGATCTGGAAAAAGGGGTAATCAGTTAGGTGCCAGAATTTACAAATGATAAAAAATTACTCAAGATAGTTAAGTCAAAAGCAGACTGTGAAGAGTTACAAAGGGATCTCACAAAACTGAGTGACTGGGTAACAAAATGGCAGATGAAATTCAGTGTTGATAAGTAATGCACATTGGAAAATATAATCTCAACTACATGTGCAAAATGATGAGGTCTAAATTAGCTCTTAACTGTCAAGAAAGAGATCTTGGAGTTCTTGTGGATAGTTCTCTGAAAACATCCGCTCAATATGCAGCAGCAGTCAAAAAAAGCAAACATAATATTAGGAACCATTAAGAAAGGGATAGATAATAAGACAGTAAATATCATAATGCCACTATATAAATCCACGGTATGTCCACACCTTAAATACTGTGTGCTGTTCTGGTCGCTCCATCTCAAAAAAGATATGTTGGAATTGGAAAAGATACAGAAAAGGGCAACAAAAATTATTAGGGGTATGGAACAGCTTTTGTATGAAGAGATTAAAAAGACTTGGACTGTTCAGCTTGGGAAAGAGATGACCAAGGAGATATGACAGAGGTCTATAAAATTGTGACTGGTGTGGAGAAAGTGAATAAGGAAGTGTTATTTAGTCTTTCACATAACACAAGAACTAGGGGTCACCCAATGAAATCAATAACCAGCAGGTTTAAAACCGACAAAGGGAAGTACTTCATACAATGCAGTCAACCTGTGGAACTCATTGCCAGGGGATGTTGTGAAGGCCAAAACCATAACACGGTTGAAAAAAGAACTAGAGTTCATGGAGGATAGGCTATTAGCCACTATGGTCAGGAATGCAACCCCATGCTCTGAGTCTCCCTAGCCTCTGTTTGCTAAAAGCTGGGAGTGGAAGACAGGAGATGGATCACTCTTTGATTGCCTGTTCTGTTCTGTTCATTCCCTCTGAAGCACCTGGCTTAGGCCACTGTTGGAAGACAGGATACAGGGCTAGATGGACCCTTGGTCTGACCCAGTGTGGCCAGTCTTATGTTCTTATGACCATAGGTCATAAGTGGGGATAGGTGGCCTTGTGTACACTAGTATCTTACAGTTAAGAGTTCTGCATTCCAAATTCTTAATATAAGGAAACACAATATCTTCCTCAGAATGTGGTATATTCCTATACACAATTTTACAAATTTTACTAACAAAAGATGCAAACTCTGTTGTTGTAATCACTAGCCTTTACAAACTTGTGTTCCTTATCTGTTCTGTTTCACCTACAAAATATCTGTACCTTACATAGCAGTCCTTGCTGCTCAGGGAAGCATTTTTTCTGATGCTCATCTGCTCAGTAACTTTTCTTCCCTTGCAAATAGATATTTGAAGGCTCCCTTTCATCATGAACACACTGTGCCACTAGTATTTACAAAACTGTGTTACAGTGGTCTTGCCTATTGTCATTAGAGCCTGTGCAGAAGCCTGGGCCATGGGTGGGCGTGAAGCAGAGAAGAGTGAAAGGGAAAAATGGGAGACCAGAGAGAGAAAGAAGATCCAAGACAGCATTGATGCGCTAACAGCGATCAGGCGAAAAGCTGAAGAGAAGAAAAGACAAAGGGAAAAGGAAGAAAGAGAGATACTTAGAAAGTGTGAAAATAGAGGCACAACAGAAGCCCAGGAAGGTTTGTGATAAGCTTTTGGATAAAGCTCCTGTTTCTCTCTGCTTTAAGTCTAATTGAAGTTCTAACTGTCTAATATTACCTTGCTTTGACATTACTTTTTATCAAGCAATGATCAGTGCACAAAATTCTCTTCTTATTTTCAAGAGTGTACATCCAGAGTAACTCTACTGACTTCAGTGGAGTTACAACAATATATGTCTGTAGAAAATGAGAACAGAATTTGACAAGTTGACTATAGCTTAGAGGATTTAATGCAGCCCTGATGCTGCAATAATAAAGATGATATCTTTCACTGATGTAGAAAGACAAGGTGGGATAGGTAATATCTTTTATTGGACTAGCTCCAGTTGGTGAGAGAGATAAGCTTTTGAGTTACACAGGTCTGGGAAAGGCATTCAAAGAGTACCAACCCAAAGTCCAATACAAGATATTACCTCACCCACCTTGTATCTCTAATATCCTGGGACTGACACGGCTACAACAAACACTGCATACAACTGATCTAGAAAGTGATTTTAGAAGGAATCAAGCAGTTATTTCCCCCATATATTGATATTTTAAAAGAAATCAATATTCCCAAAGGTTTCCAAATACATTAAGGTAAAAAGGATCTTTAAAAACAAACAAACAGTTTTCTGTCCCATGTCTCAGCTATCATTCTCTACTATATTAATTGACAGTCAGGACTGGAGCCTGTAACTTACCAGCAGTCACTATTATGCAAGCTGTGTGTGGATGATTTTAACAACTCACTTCACTTTCTGCCATCTCTACACCATGGAGTCTCCTTCCACATTACTTAACATAACCAGTGTATGAATAGTAAAACTTCCCAGCTGAGACTTTGGGTAACAGCAAATAGGTTGTAAGATGGCCAAAACACCACCCACAAACCAAGTGTAGCCAGAGGTTTGACTACAAAGCATATTTTCAGGGATCTACCCACTGATTAAAATTTTAGAGATTAGAGGGAGTTTTGCAACAAATAGATGAGATCTCAGAGAGTTATGGAATTTATGTAAGGAACTCCCTCTTTGGCTCTTATCCAGAAAAATGCTGAACCTTGTACTTAATTTCAGGTACATAAGTAATCCTTTTGAAATCATTGGCTTAAATTCAAATACTTAAAGTTAAGCATTGGCTTAAATGCTTTTCCTGGATCAGGTCTTTTGACTGGGCACTGACAGATGGGCAAACCACTTGCACAACATGTCTATAGCCACCTGAGGGATATTGATTCCTGAATGACAGACCAAATACAAAAGAGCTTTTTGGTGTGTGTTTGAGAGCTAAGGGTGAAGACCATATATTACAGCCTGAATACTCTTACCCTGCAAGAACTTGCTCTACTGCTTTACTTTTATCAACTTTCCTACTGCTTTAGGAGAGGTTCCACCCACAAGTTACAGCAGCGATGTGAGTAACAATACTTCAGGGATTTCAAATGCTTCTGAAGAGACAGAAACTCAGAAGATTAAGAAATTTGTAAATGAAAGCATGGAGGCCCATGATGAAGTTTTAGCTGAAACATCAAGTAAAGAAGATCTGGATAGCCTGCATACTAACGTTACCAGTAACATTCAGAAGGATGGGCAAGAAGCTAATTCTCACAAATGCCCAAATTTCAGTACTAATGAAGAAGGTAATGTACACTGTAAAGAGACACACAGAAGTGAAAAGAGAAACAGATGATGAGCCAAACTTTTTGCTGATATACATCCCCAGTGACCTGATTGAATTCATTGGGGTTGCCTGGGATGTAAGAATGAGGAACTTGGCTTAGCATCTTTCCACAGTATGTAACTGAGGAAAATGGAGTTTTGGGTAACATGGCATTAAACACCAATAAAGTTTAAAAAAAGGGGGGGGGGGCTGATGCTTTGGTGCCTTTAGAAGTGAAACAATTACATTGAAATGTAGGTCAATTTCTTTCTTTCAAAATGCAAAAATCAACTTATATAATTCAAAGGAGTTCACTGGTATGATGTAAAGACAGAACGGTGAGATACAGCTGGATTGGGTACAAAACTTTGGAAATATATAATGGAAGAAAAAATTCATCATGTTGGGTCTAATAACACTTTCCTAATCTTAAAAATTTCTCATGTACTTTGGACCTAATTCTGCAAGTTAGACATATCCTTATATTTTCTAACACATTGAGTTTCATGAATGCAGAAAAATCCAAATTTCCTTAGTGTAGACAAGGCTAGAGACTGGAGATAAGATTAATTTAGATCAGTGATAGCTTTGAATATCAGAAGGGAGACAGACCTCAATTAGGGACTTAACAGACAAATAACTGACTAAATATTTTTCCTTATGCCTTAGCGATACTAGTAGGGAATATGGCTACCGAAGGTGCCCTGGTTACTGAACTGGATGAGTCTGCAGAAACAGAGCAAATTAAACTGGAGATACCAGAGAAGCTTTTCATTGATGTATGTATTAGGGCTGAGTATGTAATCATTTGTTTCGTATTTTGAGGGATCCAAATTTAGATCACATCAGTTGCCCACAAATTCACTCCTCTTATATACTGGCTAAACAATTGCGTGTGGCCCAGGTTTTGTAGAACTTTCCACTGCCAACAAAAATTCCCTGAAAAAAATATGAAGGACAATGCAACATCTCCTGCCTGGGAACTATATGGCATCTGGCGAGGTTTTCTGAAGTTCCTTTGGTAAATTTCTTGACACATCTTCCACATCTTGTCTGCTCTGTTGCACACAGTAGTTCTAAAGTCAAACTGTTTAGAACTCTGAAATCTACTTTCATTTTGTGTAAAAAAAAAAAGTTTTCAATTTTAAAAAGATGTCAATTACAATATAATTATTCTCAGTGGAAAAAAATGTATCCAAGAGTTAGCCAAAACCCAAATCTAATGTACAATGAAAAATATAAACTACTGAACAAAAAATCATGAGGAATAAATAGCCATCCAGTCATTTTGTATACATATTATTTGAGTCTAGAACAATAATTAATCTTTCAACAATAGTTATATTTAAAAAAAATAAAGAAATATATATTAGCCAGTATATATAATTAAAGATTACCAATCTAATACCCTTTTCAGGGCTGCCCAGAGGATTCAGGGGGCCTGGGGCAAAGCAATTTCGGGGGCCCCTTCCATAAAAAATAGTTGCAATACTATAGAATACTATATTCTCGTGGGGGCCCCTGTGGGGCCTGGGGCAAATTGTCCAACTTGCCCCCCCCCCCAGGCGGCCCTGACTCTTTTTCTGTTATTTGGGCCCTGAGTATATAGATAAAGTTAAACAAATACATAACTATAATTAAGGATATGCGTAATCCCACTGAAAAAAACTCTCTCTATATGTAATAGCATAGAGAATCTGAAGTAACCAAAAAAGAAAAAAAATCATATTTAAACTTTAAGGGATGCAGATTCTGCCCCTACTGACAAACTCAGAATTCTGAAATTATTATTTTTCAAAGCACTCTCTCTATTCTCTTATTTAGAATCAGGATGCAGTGATTTGTGTTTTATTAGCAATGTATCTTTTAATTGTCTTTTAGTTTCTCTTTCCCTAAGGGGGGGTGTGACACTTTTTGCCTTGGTGGAATGCTCACTACAATGTACTCCCACTGGTTACTTTATACTTTGTCTAGCTGTGAATATTTGCTGGATCAAGCCCTTAATCTGCAATTTGTATGGTATCAGTTTAGAGTGCAGATTTTGAAGCCACTCAAAAACTAGCTTAAAAGCAATCTCAATATTGTGTGCACCCTCATTGGGAAAATCACCTGGGCTATGAGTAGGGCCCTACCAAATTCATGGCCATGAAAAACATGTCACGAACTGTGAAATCTGGTCTCCCCCCATGAAATCTGGTCTTTTGTGTGTTTTTGCCCTATACTATACAGATTTCACGGGGAGACCAGCATTTCTCAAATTAGGGGTCCTGACCCAAAAGGAAGTTGCAGGGGGGTCACAAGGTTATTTTAGGGGGGTCACGGTATTGCCACCCTTACTTCTGCACTGACTTCAGAGCTGGGCGGCCGGAGAGCGGCAGCTGTTGGCCAGGTGCCCAGCTCTGAAGGCAGTGCCACGCCAGCAGCAGCACAGAGCTAACGGTGGCAATACCGTACCATGACACGCTTACTTCTGCGCTGCTGCCTTCAGAGCTGGGCGGCCGGAGAGTGGTGTCTGCTGACTGAGGGCCCAGCTCTGCAGGCAGCAGCACAGAAGTAAAGGTGGCAATACCATACCAGGCCATCCTTACTTCTGCGCTGCTGCTGGCAGTGGTTCTGCCTTCAGAGGTGGGCTCCCAGCCAGCAGCCGCCGCTGCTCTCCAGCTGTCCAGTTCCGAAGGCAGTGTCTCCACCAGCTGCAGCACAGAAGTAAGGGTAGCAGTTCTGCAAGGCCCCCTACAATAACCTTGCAAAAAACAAACAAACCCACAACTCCTTTTTGGGTCAGGACCCCTACAATTACACCACAGTGAAATTTCAAATTTAAATAGCTATAATAATGAAATTTACGATTTTTTAAATCTCATGACCGTGAAATTGACCAAAACGGACCATGAATTTGGTAGGGCCCTGGCTATGAAGGATTTCTTTTCATGGGGCTACCTGGCCCTAGATCAAGCCCCTCTGCACTTGCCCTCATATTTGGTTAAAAAGTATTCAGTACCATTCTCATTAATTTGTTTCATTCATACTGAGAAAGATATGTTTAAAAGAACTCAGTTATGCATGGAAAATAAAAATAGGTACTATATCTTCCTCTTAAAAAATAGAAAAAAAAAGAAAGAGTATAACAACATCCTGTTGCATGAGTTTCCTTTTAACTCCTAGGAGACATTAATCTCTGAGCTATACAGACAAAGAAACAAGACCGAGATAAAATGCTAACAGATGCCAGTGCCCTGTGGTACTCTATTCTGCAGCTGTTTCCAGAATTGCTCAACAGTAGAGACACATTCTGGCAGCAACATCCAATACTCATGCTACTGCACTCAACAGTGACATCAAGGGGAAGGACAGTGATAAGACCAGTGGAGAGAAGCTCTACCAACAGTACAATACCCAGCACTCCTGCCACAGTGTTTACAGTGGTTCTTAGAAGTGACTTAAGTAGGAAGGATAGAGGGAACCCTTTGGAAAGGGGCTGTACCAATGCCAGCCAGCAGATCCCTTTATCCTGCAGCAGTTCCACATAATTTTATCAACCAGTAACAAGCAGGAAGAGCAGTGAGTGTGGGAGCCTAGAAGCTCCAGCAGCAACCCCCTTCATTTTTTAAAATTAATCTGTGCGTACTATTGCTTCAGTATTGCCAACCTCAAGAGATCAAAAATCACGAGATTTAAAAAAAAAACATCAAATCAAGTTTTTTGGCCAGTCTTTGGATTTTTAAACTCCCCTCTACTACTCTGCCAATGTGTGTGAGATTACGTGAAGTTGAAGAGTCAACCTTTAACGTACGTAAAAATGCATGCCTCTCCCTGGGTGCTCAGATGGAGACTCCACTTACCCTTTCCTGACCTCTATGCAAGGGGAACTGCCATCCATTTCCTATTACTGTGTTGGCTCTCTCCCCTCTTAGTTTATTTCCTTTGATAAAAGGAGGGCTGGATGGTAAATCATTTGAGAACACTTGCATGTAGAATTTATATTACTTTTTCCCGTTGATGAGTCATGGATATACATATTAAAGACCTTTCCACTAACTTCTGCTTTCTGAATTTAGCTGAGCAGGGTGCAGAGGAGTGTCAGGAGAGGGGGGGCTGAGGCAAAAATGAGAATTGCATATTGTATGCAACAGCAGAAAAGAAAAATGCTCTGATATTACGCCTGAATAAATTCATGTTTACATAGTACCAGGGGTGAAAGTAGCACAGAGGACTTACTGGTACGCGGGCCTGGAGCCGGGCCCCCAGAAGAGGGCGGGGCCTCTGGCAGAAGGCGCGGGGCTGGGGGTCAGCCTCCCCCAGCCAGCCCATCCATGCTGCCTGGCCCGCGGTGGAGTTCCGGCAACGATTTAAAAGGACCCGGGGAAACTGGTTCTTTGTCTCTCCATTCTGTTATCTCTGTTGTCTGCTGGCTTGTAAATTCCTTCAGGTCACTTATCCCTCTTGTGTAGTCCCCTTGTATGACCTGAGTGCCACTGTGCTTTAACGTTGGCTGCGTAGGGGCCGGTACCAGCGGCCACTTCTTACTGGTAAACCGCACCGGCCCACTTTCACCCCTGCATAGTACTGCAATAAAAGAACAGGTGACTAATCAATATTAGCTAATGGGCAGCTAACGAGTAACCAGCATCTTTAGGGAGCACAGTGTTATGTAATCTCCCTCCATTAAATATTTCAAAAAAAAAAAAGAGTTGAAAATATTTGTAGTACTCCAAAAATGATCTTATATAATGGCAGTGTTTGTGTGCAAAAATGTATGTCGGTCATTCATATAAGCCATAATTTCATAGTAAAAGCGATATGGGAGTGGATGAGCCTTCTTCCCTCACTCCTCCCTGCCTTCCATTCCTCATAGAGCTTACCCAGAAGCCATGTTGCTATTACATTCCCCCACTGTAGTTGCAGATGACCACCTCTGAGAGGAATAGATGTTACAAAGGGGGAGTAGGAAGCAACAGTAACATGTCTATCTAGAAATCTCTTGGGTTTGAGCGGCACATATGCAGTGCAGATGTTCCCTGGACACCCCCAAATCAGCCTATGCCCCCAGAGATCCCCCCCCCACACCTGACAGTGGGCATGTAGATGGGTTTCTGTAGGCTGACATGCAGGAGTGAACACTGCTTCTTCTTTTTAGAGCTGTCCTATCCTTTTCTCCTTCCTTCCTCCTGCATGGTAGTAGAGAGGATTTGGTGCT
The DNA here is from genome assembly GCF_028017835.1 of Emys orbicularis. Classification (NCBI taxonomy): domain Eukaryota; kingdom Metazoa; phylum Chordata; order Testudines; family Emydidae; genus Emys; species Emys orbicularis. The sequence goes on from NC_088696.1 coordinate 35,031,058, forward strand.
CTAAGACTATTGCTAGCCTGATTTTGGAGGCAGATATTCTATTCCATATTAGGCATGCATTTGAAAGACAAGGTTGCCATTTTGGAGGGGGGACACAATTGTGGAGAGTTCTAATTAGAGTGTCAGTTTTAAAAGTTTTGCTTCAGAGCTCAGCTTTCAAATGGGGTTTTGCTTTTTAGGCGTTAGAAATTGCCTATACCATTGATAAGCTATTTTGTGATCTGCTTCAGGAACTGCCTGATTTAGAAGATGTGGATGTTAGTGAATTCTCACCAGTAGAGGAAAACTCAATCAGAAAGGTGAGCTTCTTGCTAATTATTCTTATCAGGCTGGTGCTCTTCTACTCACATTTACTAATACATTATAATATGTACAATAAAGTATAAATTGTGCATTTCTGTGTGAGAGGTGGAATAGTTATTTAATTTATAAAATGTGATCGGCAAAATTTACCAGCACATTCGCTATACATTAAAACAATGAGTTGCATGTTACCTTTCAATTTGAATTGCCACCTTATCACACTGTAACAAAAGGATAGTAATGTGAAACCTAAATAAGATGGACCTCTCAAGAGTGTATTGTATTTCATTTTTACTTATAAAATATGAAAGAATGATATACATGTACTGTAATGAATTGGATTGATTGACAAACTGCCCTCTACCGAATAAAATAAGAGGTGCTCAATTGGATTTCATAGGCCCAATGCTGCTAACAGCCATAAGATATAGTCTTATTCTGCTCTGTTGGTAGGAGCCTGCAGTTAGTTTTAAACCCACAGTTGCCAATGAGATTCCAAATGAGCAAAATATGCAGCATAGTGGCAACTGTCAAGTCCCAGGTGAATGTCGATTGCTATAGAATTACATATAAATGATACAAAATGGTATTTTTCTGTCCTGGTGTTATATAGAAGCTATTAATATTGGCTTAATTGGATAAATTGTATAATCCAGTTGTATAACTGGATACATTAAAATTGGAAAGCTACCTAAGAACATATTTCTCATCACTAGTCACCTCTCCATTCTTCAGTCACGTGTACCCAGTGGATGGCAACAATAGAAGCACCTTCAGAAACTTTCCAGAATTTTTAGTTCCCCTTCACCTGAGGCAGGAGTCTACTTTATGCAATCTTAAAAGAACCTTTGATTTACCTACAACAGAAAAATCCATGTGGTTTTTTCTTCTCCTCTGGACATGAATCTAGAAAACTAGAAACAATTAATGCTTTAGTCCTCAATTAATAATTTGTTCTGATATACTGTATGCAAATACTTGACCAGATCTACTACAGCAACTCCTTACTTAAAGTCGTCCCGGTTAACGTTTCGTTGTTACATTGCTGTTCAATTAGGGAACATGCTTGTTTACAGTTGTGCAATGCTCCCTTCTAATGTCGCCTGCTTTGTCCACTGCTTGCAGGAAGAGCAGCCCGTTGCAGCTAGCTGGTGGGGGCTTGGAACCAGGGTGGACAGGCAGCTCCCCCTATCAGCTCCCCGCCCCCCTAAGTTCCCTGTGCAGCAGCTGCCCAGCAGGCTAGCAATTGCAGCTGTCCCTCCCCCCACTGCCATGTGCTGCTCCTGCCCTCTGCCTTGGAGCTGCTCCCCGAGACTCCTGCTTGCTGTGCGGGGGGGGGGGGGAGGGAAGGAAGAGGGGGGCTAATGTCAGGGTGTCCCCCTCCCCCCTGCTCCTGCACCCCGCTTACCCCATCTTCCATAGAGCAGGGGACACACACGACAGGGTTCAGGACAGAGGGAGCTTGCTGGCAGCAGCAGCTGTGGTCTCAGCAAGCTGATCTAATTAACAAGGCAGTGTACTTAAAGGGGAAATGCGCATCATCACTGTGTAACAGTATTAAATTGTTTGTTTAAAACTTATACTCTCTGTGCGTGTGTGTATATATATATATATATAGTCTTTTGTCTGGTGAAAAAAAATTCCCTGGAACCTAACCCCCTCATTTACATTAATTCTTATGGGGAAATTGGATTCACTTAACATCATTTCGCTTAAAGTCACATTTTTCAGGACCATAACTACAACGTTAAGTGAGGAGTTACTGTATTTGGTCAGCTACACTGCATTTTAATCTGTTAGAATAGTGCCATCTTGTGAAAATAATCAGAAAGACTCAGTACACATTTGTACAGGCAGTGCTGGGGAATGAAACAATCATTTATGCATAGTTATTGAGATTAACAGCTGACAGAAAATCAAATAAGGAGAAAAACTAGCAAGATATCAGCCCTACACTGTAACTAGTCCCATATGTAATTTTCCACGCTGGCCTCATCCCCTTCTTCTTTACATGGACCCTTGGGAGTAGGCCCACTCCCCAAAATTTTCCCTCCCGCAAAGAATAAAGGTCCATACAAAGGATGCCCAGTTTGTATTTAGCTTAAAAGCCCTCCATCCATGTAAATCAAAACTGCGGTTCTCAGCCCAAACTTGCCCCCATTCCTGTATGTGGGACTGGAATAGGCAAATGGCTCCTTCAGGGCCCCCCACTGCAATGTATTGACCCCACATCACCTGTCCCTCCAGGGGGCAGAGCAGGAGAATCAGGAGCTGCAGGGCTCCTTGGGCACCTGCCTCCCACAGCACACTGTGACTCACCCACAAGTGCTAATGGAGGGTCTCTACCAGGACCATCCTCAAGGCTGGTGGCAATTTGTCCACCCTCCCTCACTTGTCCCTGGATTAGGGGAAGCCAACCAGCACTCTGACTCCACCTGAGCTGAAGCTAAGTGCAAGATGAAGGCTGTCATTCAGACACACAACCCCAATGGAGAGCACTTCCAGCAGGGCCCCACAGGGTCACCCTGGGGCTGCCCCAGTACCCTAGCTCTGACCAGAAGTCCCAATGGAGATCCCATGCTGCTGCTGAACCTGTAACCCCAAGTGTACCCTGGCCTTGTTCCATGTCATCTCTGCCCCCTGACATCGTGTGACTGCTGAGCTTTAGTTGCAAATGACCTGATTTAGAGCAGGCTGAATCCCTGGGGAGCTGGGATCAGGGAGCCAGCCAACTTCCCAGTGGCCCAGGAATGGGCCAATCAGAACCACTGGAGACAGGCAAGAGAGCCTAACAAGACAGCCAGAAATACTGCATGAGAACCTCTCCCCTAAGGCTGAAAAAGAGCACAGGGCCCAAGAAGCCCCACTCCATAAGTGGGACAGGCACAAATAACCTCAACTGCTTTGCCATTTATACAGCTTTGATTTGTTTTGATTATTTTAATTAAAAAATCTGAAAGACATAATTTATTGGTACTTCAATTTGGTGATTGACTCCTGGCATACATTAGAAATTTATATTCTTTAAAAACAAAAAACAAAAAAACCCCACTTAAAACATATGAATAGGTTCAGATAATTTTAGTTAGTGGCATCTAGAATGTTTTATAGGCTGCAGATCCTCCAACATTGAAAACTGCTTAATCAAGTGTGCCTTCATTTTATGAACTCTAATTAGTTTATGACATGCCAGTTAAGACTGATGTCTGATAACTGATTGGGGGAAAATTCAGCTCTTTTCCACCAGGCAACCCTGATATTTCTGCTTTCCTTGATCTCTGTATGAAGTGGATGTTGTATGTATGGTGGGGGAGCAGGGTATTAAAACTGAGAACTGTCTCATGGATCTAAGAGCCGAAGTTTGCCTTTGAATTGTAATAGTCCATCCCTTAGTGGCTACTTCAGTAGTAACAGATTATTTTCAATTATGTTGTCTACCTTTATAGCAAGCATGTCATCCAAAGATTGAAATCATTTCTGAAGTGAGTGATGACAAGGACTCTGCATCAGAGGAAAACAAAACCTTATTTGGGAACTCAATAACAGAAGAGATCCCAACAGCCATCTTTTCAAATATATGTAAGGTACCTGAAGACAGTCAAAGGGAAACCACAAGACTCCTTGTAGAAGGTTTAGCAGAGCCTTGGAGTCCAGAGAGCGACTTAGAGAGCAAAGTTAAACAAGCCAAACCTTTGAAACCATTGATACAAGAGATTATTGCTGAACCAATGGATGAGATACTGACATCAGCAGCCTACAATAAAGTGGATGACCTAACCCCAGAGGAATTGGACAACAAAGACAGTCACATTAAACCCTCCTGCCCTGGTAAGATTATTGTAACAGAATTTAAAAGAAAAAAAACCAAACAGGTAAACAAGGGGGAAATGGGAGATGGTGGCTGTATTTTGAAAGAAGGAGTTTGTTCACCCATTGACAGTGACCTTAGCTAGTTAGGACTGGGGGGAAGAAGGGACTGAGGAAATCCCTTCGTGCTCTTCCCCCCAGTTTGTTGTACCCTACTGGGATCCCAGTAGGTTGAGACAGAGTATTTTTCTGTGACTATTTCCATGCAAATGTTCATAGTAGGTTTCCATAATTGGGATTTGTTTCTTTTTCCAGTAATAAAGATGATTAATCACAATTTCACTTGTCTTCATGTTTTAACAGAGAATAGCACTGCGGACAAAACAGTGCAGTGCCTGGCAGAAAATGGAGGATCCCCTCATAAACCACAAGAAGATAACGAGGACATCGAATATGGATTAGATTAAGTGATGAATAAAAATGGACAAAATCTGGAATATACCATCCGGCCCACTATTTGTGGTTACTCCTACTGTGGGTCCCTCAGTAAAACACCTGAAAATACACTTCGTGTGATGTCATTCATAAAATGACTGCCTTAATATAAGAACTTTGTGTTCTATCACAAAGTCAGCCAGTCATGGCCAACATAACAGTATAGCTCTCAGAAGCACTACATTAAAGTGCAGCATTTCTGTGAATGATGCCAGACAAAACTGTGCCACACTGCTATGCAGAAGAGAGTGGCTAATTGCCAGCTAACCCACAGGTACCAAGTGCTTTATGGTCTGATTTTCAAAGGTTCTGAGCACCTATAGCTCCCATTGCAGTCAATCACTTGAGAGCACTCAGTACCTTTAAACATCAGGTCAGTAATGTTTAAAGGTTGAATTGAGGTTTGTTTTGAGAAGTTATTTCTCATGTCTTTCAAAAAATAGGGAAGTTAAATGTTTCATTTATTTCTGTAGTTTTAATCCACTGTGTTACATTTATTTTTATTCGGTCTAAAGAAAATCCTGTTATTAAGGTGTTGCATTGTTAATTTGTACAATTTCCATGTATGTATATTCCAGCAAATACTTACCAAACATGCTCACTGAAAATAAAGTTAGTTTGCTTCTTAGTAAGATATGTTAAGACTTTAAAACTCAGATATTCATAATTATATGCAGAAAGTGTACAGAAATACTGTGTTCCTGCATGCAAATTATGGGTGTACATTTCTGCACACAGAGTTAGGTTGTACCTAACTTATCAAAGAACTGTGATGAAGATGCACCCCCCACATCACACTTTTATACATGGAACAAGTTTCAGCCCTGAGAATTAAGACTTTTCAGTTAATTTTTTAAAAATTAAAACAGATTAAAATATTTTCCTGTTAGGGACATCTGAGATGAAGAGGGCACACAGTTTTGTTGTTGATAGGCTTTCTCTAAACTGCCCAAATTCTGGGACTAGCTCCACAAATCTTTTAGGGAAATAACAAGTCAGTCAGCAACAACAGGCCTGAAGTTTCTGCTATTACGTTGGAGGCCAGAAGAAAGCTGTACTGAGTGGAACCATTTCTTCTCTTCTAGACTTCTCTTTTACCCTGTAGTGGCAGCCTTGTGCCAAAATTAAGTGTGGGCTCAGCTGAGACTCTGAGCTCTGGTCCCTCCTCATTCAATACTGCTGAACAAGGGGACAGGATTGCAGGAATTTATGCAAGGGGTTCACACTAGAGCTTTGCTTCCTTTGTGCCACTGTAGAGGGGAAGTTTGGGAGAATGACCAGTGGAAACACAATTTCATGGATCACTTAGCTCGTGGCCTCCAAAGTCTATGTGGTTAAATTCCTTCTTCACCCCCACACCCCCTCTGTACCTCACCACACACATTGAATTGCTGCATACGGTGGTTCCCTTGCAAATCCCAATCTGGTGAAGTGCAGGATGTGAAGCACTACACCCAACTAATCAGAAGCAAATTGTTGCACAGAAACAGCTAAGTTCTTCTTATGAGTGGAGGTGGCAGGGCACCTGGAAAGCCTATAGTAGGAAATTGAAAAAGAGGGAGAGGTTGCTAGAAACTCCATCCAATTCCTCCACATACCACCCTGTGAAAAGCATTCCCACTTTCTTCTTTGAGTGATTGCACATGTCCATTCCACTTTAGGTGTGTGTGCACTCCCAGTTCACCCAAGCTGGATAGTTTTTCCTCATAATGGTAGCCATTGGAGCGCCCATGAGTTCCCCACTTGCTTGTGCTTCTAGCTGGTGGTATAACGGGGAGGGGCCTCCCTGACCTTCTCTCAGTTCCTTCTCACGACCTGTGGTCGGTAGAGTGTGTGCACCTGCTCACACAAATTCCTGAGTCAGGTGTCCTCAAGTGATATTTGCAAGGCTGCAACCTGTTCATTGGTACATACTTGCACTAGTCATTATGCTATTTCCCAAGCAACAAGCATCAAGGGCTGATGCTGCTAGATTTGGAAAAATTGTGTTGCAGTTCCTGTTGAGCTTCCGAAACCCTCCTCCTTACCATATTGCTTGTGAGTTGCCTAAAGTGGAATGGACGTGGGGGAGGGATAGTTCAGTGGTTTGAGCATTGGCCTGCTAAACCCAGGGTTGTGAGTTCAATCCTTGAGGGGGCCATTTAGGGAGCTGGGGCAAAAATCTGTCTGGGGATTGGTCCTGCTTTGAGCAGGGGGTTGGACTAGATGACCTCCTGAGGTCCCTTCCAACCCTGACATTCTATGATTCTATGTGCAATCATTCAAAGTCTAGCGAACTATCTTTCTGTGGAGTCTCCTCCCTGTGGGGTTAGCCTCTGGATGGGTCTTTGTCTTTCCATTCTGTTATGATCTCTCTAGGCTCTCTGGGTGTTGTCTGCTGGCTTGTAAGTGTCTCCTGTTCCTTTGGGTCACTTATCCCTCTTGTGTGGTTCCCTTGTATGACCTTGGTGCCACTGCACCCCTCATGACTCCTTCTGCCCACTCCTGGTGTCTCTAATGGCTGGATCCTCACAGGAGTGCCTGTGTCCAGGGCCAGTATCTCCTTGGCTGAACTTTAATCTATTTAGGAACACTATGTGAAGTCCCCCGTAGTCCTGGATTTTTTCAGACACACACACCTAGCCTAGCAAGGTACCTGGTGGCAGGAGGCGTTTGAGGTGTACGCAGACCTAGCCCTTCAGGAACATGACAACATGGGAAAGTAAAACTGCTATTTTTACCTTATTGGGGAGGAAGCCAGAGAGGTCTGCACCACTGTCTCAAGTATCACAGTAATTCTAGGAGCCCTGGAGACCTATTGCTCCCCAAAGCAGAATGAAACTGGAGCGTGTACAAGGGTTAGCCAGGGCTCGACCCTCTCCGGGGTGGCGGGGAGCCACACCGGCTCACTACATACAGTTGTCGTTCCGGGGAATTAGTCTGTCCGTGGGGGTCTCCCTCGGCAGCCCTTGCGGTAACTGAAATAAACTCCGTAAGCCCAGGCCCTCAGACAGGGCTGAGCAGTGACAGTACAAACAGTTGGGAGCCCAGGCCCTGAGTCAGGGTGGGGCAACAATGAGTCAGGGGCTCAGGCAGGGCTGAGCAATAACAATAGGCCCAAGCCTCCAAGGCCTGGGAGAGGGGGAGACTGCCACCCATGAGTTGGGTGGCAGGGGGGACGCAGGCCCTCCCACTCCACGGCGTCCCAGCCGGGGCCCTAGCAGTGGCAGAAGACCCGCTGCTGTGTCAGTGGGGATCCTGGCCGCAACACACTGACATGGGCTCTGGCAGTGCTGCAGCCAGACTAGGGTCGGCTGCCCCTGGGCTACTTCCAGACTCCCCCTCAGGTCGTACCTGGGTCAGGGTGTTGTCCTCTGGGGGATCCAGCACCAGGGGTTCTTCGGGGCAGTGGGAGATCAGCAGGCCTGCAGCTCCTCCGGGTAGCGAGCGCAGGGCAGGCCCGGCAGCTCCTCCGGGTAGCGAGCGCAGGGCGGGTCCGGCAACTCCTCCGGGTAGCGAGCGCAGGGCAGGCCCGGCAACTCCTGTGGGTAGGGAGCGCAGGGCAGGCCCGGCAGCTCCACCGGGTAGCGAGCGCAGGGCAGGCCCGGCAGCTCCTCCGGGTAGCGAGCGCAGGGCAGGCCCGGCAGCTCCTCCGGGTAGCGAGCGCAGGGCGGGTCCGGCAACTCCTCTGGGTAGCGAGCGCAGGGCAGGCCCGGCAACTCCTCTGGGTAGCGAGCTCAGGGCAGGCCCGGCCAGTCCTGGCGGCCGCCTTGGGCCGCGGGGGTTTCCCAGTCGCGGGCTAGGCTAGAGACATCTGGCCTCTCCGGTGGCTGGGACCTTACTGAGCTATGAGGGCAAGCCTTTATACTTCCGGGTCACCGCCTGACCCTCTGAGGGGCGGGGCTCAGAGCTCCCTAGCTCCGCCCACTCCGGCCGGGCTCTTCCCTCTCCGGGGTGGTGGGGAGCCACACCGCCTCACTACATACCTCGCCCCCCGAGTCTGGCTCCCGCTCGTCGGGGTCAGGCTCTTCCATCCCTCCTAGGCAGGACAGGAAGTCTGCGTTCGCATGCTCCTTACCAGCCCTATGCTGGATGGTGAAAGCGTAGGGCTGTAAGACCAGAACCATCGCAGTAAGCGATCGTTGTTATTTTTCATTCTCATCAACCATCGGAGGGGGGCATGGTTCATGACTACTGTGAACGGAGTCCCAAGGAGGTAGTACCATAGGGCATCACAGGCCCACTTCACGGTGAGTGCCTCTTTTTCGACCATGGCGTAGTTCTTCTCACAGGGAAATAATTTTTGGCTGAGGTATAGGACCGGGTGGTCCTCTCCATCAAATTCTTGGGACAGGACGGCCTCCAGCCCCACCTCCGAGGCATCCGTGTGGAGGATGAACCCACGGTTGAAGTCCGGGCTGTATAGGACCGGCTCCTGGCAGAGACACGTCTGGAGTGTCCGGAAGGCATCTTCGCGGTCTGGGGACCACCGCACCTGCCGGGGACTGTCCTTTGTCAACAGTCCTGTTAAGGGTGCTGCGATGGAAGCAAACCGGGGGATGAACCGCCGATAGTATCCAGCGAGCCCCAGGAACTGTCGGACTTGGCGTTTCGTGGTGGGTGTCGGACAGGCTGCCAGGGCTTGCACTTTCCCGATGAAGGGTTTCACTCGTCCTCCCCCCTATGGTGTATCCTAGGTATGTGGCCTCCTGCCATCCGATGCGACACTTTTTCGGGTCTCGCCACACCGCCTCACTACAGAGTGACACAGGTTTTTCACTAGATACCAATCTGAAGCAGAAGGGATAAACCCCTATGTTACTGCCTTATGCACATTGGTTGTTACATGCAATATTTGGGAACTTGACAGACTCCCTAATTTGAGACAGGATCGTTTGCAGAACTTGGGACCACCACACACGAGTGGCTGCTCCAGGAAGGCACCCTCACATTAGACAGATGTTTAGACATGGGGCATGCAGTGGAAGCCTCAAGAGAGAAGGCCTAGGAGGCACAACTCCGTACGTGCAGTGAAACAACAGCAAAGGAGAGCAAATGGCCAGGTTTCCATAAATTAATAGATTGCAAGGCCAGAAAGGGACCGTTATGATCATCTAGTCTGACCCCCTGTATAGCACAGGCCATAGAACGTCTCAAAAATAATGTCTAGACTTCATCTTTCAGGAAAACATCCAATCTTGAATTAAAAATGGTCAGAGATGGAGAATCCAACATGACCCTTGGTGAATTGTTCCAATGGTTAATTACTCTCACTTCTCATTTCCAGTCTGAACTTACTTAGCTTCAACTTCCAGCCATTGGACCAAGTTATACCTTTCCCTGCTAGACTGAAGAGTCCATTATTAAATATTTGTTCCCTGTGTAGATATGTCTAGACTGTAATCAAGTCACCCCTTGACCTTCTCTTTATTAAGCTAAACAGATTGAGCACTTTGAGTCTGTCACTATAAGCATGCTTTTTAATCCTGTAATCATTCTCGTGGTTCTTCTCTGTATAGTCTCCAATTTATCAACGTCCTTCTTGAATTGTTGGCACCAAAACTGAACATGGTATTCCAGCAGTGGGTAGCACATGTTCAGCTAATTATCCATCACAATCTGCATTTCAGAGTCATTGCTTCCCAGAATAGTCCTCCAGCCTGTAAGTATGGCCTGGTTTCTTTGTTCCTAGATGTACATTTAGCTGTATTAAAAGCCATATTGGTTGGTTGTGGCCAGTTTATCAACCAGTCCAAATCACTTTGAATCAGTGACCTGTCCTCTTCACTGCATACCACTCCCCCACTTTTTGTGTCATCTGCAAACTTTATCTGTGATGATTTTATGTTTTCTTCCAGGATATTGATTAAAATTGTTAAATAGCATAGGGACAAGAACCAATCCCTGTGGGACCCCACTGAAAACACACCAGCTCAATGATTATTCCCCGTTTACAGTTACATTTTGAGACCTATCAGTTAGCCAGCTTTAATCCATTTAATGTGTGCCATGTTAATTTTATATCATTCTAGTTTTTTAATCAAAACGTCATGCAGTCCCAAAGTAAAATGCCTTCAGAAGTCTAAGTATATTATATCAACACTATCATCAACCAAACTTGTAATCTCATAAAAAAATATCGAGTTAGTTTGACAGGATTTATTTTCCATAAACCCAGGTTGAGTAGCATTAATTACATTACCCTTCTTTAGTTCTTTATTACTTGAGTTCCGTATCAGCCACTCCATTATCTTGCCCAGGATCTATGTCAGGCGGACAGGCCTATAATTACATGGGTCATTCTCATTACCCTTTTAAAAATTAGCATCACTTTAGCTTTCTTCCAGTCTTCTGGAACTTCCCCAGTCCTCCAAGATTTACTGAAAATCAGCATTAATGTTGAGTGTGCTCCCAGCCAGCTCCATATCCATAGTGAGACGAATTTATTGTGGGAGATAGCTTGAGCAGGTAAAGGAGATGTGCCCCGCATTAGGACAGCATTGCAAGGAATGTGACAAGTTGAACCATTTTAGCCATGTGTGCAAGAGCAGTGGAAGATCTCGGAAAGACTGCTGCAGACTTGCACAAGAGAGGGATTCCATGTCAGACAGTAGTGATGACATCATGACTCCCCTTGAGTTCAAGATCATATCAAGTTAAAGCTGGACAGGAAAACAACAAGGGATAGTACCAACCTCTCTGCATGCAACAATGTTAATAGGGGAAACGCCCTGTGCAATTTCAGCAGGATAGCAATCTAATAATGTACAAAGAGAGCTTAATGCAGCCCATAAGAAAATGTGACCTCATAGTAACTAACCCAAAAAAATAACAGTCCCCCCAGGGAACATGGGCCTCTGACTAATTCCACAGATCAAGATATTATGTCCATTCCACTGTGCCCCAGGTGAGATGACAACAGATTGAGAGACAGGAATAGTTTTAAGCCTGTGGGGTTTTGTCTTGAAGCTATACCCCCCACATGCTAATATGGGTTAGGCCTGGTCATTATTTGGATGGAGGACCTCCCGGGAAAACCCAGTAGCTGCAGAAAATGGACTTGGTAATTCAGCACATGGCCTTGTTCCTTGTGAACCGGTACTGGAGCAGCCTGGTGTTGGGGACGCTGCTATCCCTTGGCTCAGATGTCAGTCATGGTCAAAGAGAGCAAGTCATGGCAATTACAGATCCCATAGAACTGTTCTTTACACCCAGGGATGTTAATCCCAATGTCCTTGCTACAGTCCACATTCCACCTCCCTAAATTAGCAAATTGCCACTGGGACCTGCTGACTTGAACTCGCTAAGAGTTCAGGAGGCATTGTGCCTGCTGGATGCTTCTCCCCACCCTTGCATACCACAGGGAGGGTTGAGCCCTCACGGTATAAAATATATAAGGTCAAGTTGGAGCGAAGTCTGCCCTGAGGGCTGGGAACAGGTTGAACAACTCTGGTGATATTGTTCTGTTCCTTTCCTGTGTGATGGGGACTTAACTGAAACCTGCCACTCCCTTTAAGTAGACAGGTCTCAGGAAGACAGCAAAGAAAAATCCAGTGTTAGATCAGTACAGGAGCTGATCAGGCACTTAGTGCCTACAGTCCATGCAACAAGTATGACAAGATGGCTTATATTTATACTGGTCAATTACGTGGCATTAGGTAAGTCTTGGACTTGGTCTTTCATGCTCCTGTTATCATACATTTATGAAAACAGTCAGAGGGAAAGGCATAAATTTTGACATAGACAGGGGCAGCCCTTCTCCAGAAGGGGATTATGTCAGCAGTGTCAGCCCAGTTCAAAACAGGTCTGGGATAATTTTTCTTGGATCTGGTTTGCATGTGTTTGTTCCTGCTGCGTTTGCTTAAATGGTTCAGTGAAATAAAACTTAGCTTGAAGTTGACACATTTTGTTACGTTCTCTGTGTGAAACTGTTTAGTTTGGATCAATGTCAGAAGTAGAATAGCAGCCATCGTGGGAAGTGTTTTTTTATGGGTTGATGTTCGGTAGGGAGCCTTGACTTCCATCCTGTGGCTTGTTCTACTGAACATGGCTCAAACTCAAAATACAGCGACAAAGGACAGCCCCCAAAAGCTTGTGGATCTCCAAACAGAGCAAAGCATTTGCATCCAGTTTCAAAGAATGGATGAAAATTTCACATTAACCACTGTTGATTCATGAATGCAGATCAAATGCAACTCTAGGTTGATTAGGAGGGAGATCAAGGGTTAGATTGTTCTGTTATTTACAATATTATTTTCTGTCAAGTTCTAATTGGAGCCGGTGATAGAGGATACTCACTTCCATGAGCGCCACTTGTCAGCTGGATGCAAACCTGCACTCTTCTCTGCTCCCAGTGCCCCCTGTTGGCTGTTGCCCTTGCAGGGTGGGACTTCATTGGTTCAGCCCTCCAGCTAAGTCACCTGGTTAATAGGTGACTGGATGACCCCTTCTGGGGTAACAAAGTTCAACATATGGTTGGCCCTCAACAGGGTCTTTGGCCCCAATTCTGGGCCTGTTTAAACTCCAGCCCCTTTCTCAGGCTTTCAGTAGAGAGTCTTGTCCCCTTTTGGGACTTAGGTCACTTTCTCCGTGGCCAGTAGGGGAACTCAGCCCACCCACTATTCCAGGTCCCAACCCAGGGACCCTAGAACAGCAGCCATGTACTGCTTCCCTTAATAGTTGCTGCTGCTATTCTCCCTGGGCTGTTTCCCACTCAGTCCCGTCACTTTCACCAGTTACCTTAGGGTTACAGTCCTTGGGTTCTCTCTATCTAATCCCTGGTCGATCAGGGTCTCTCCCAGGTCTCCTTGCCTGGAGAGTTTCTCTGTTTTCCAGCCCTTCCTCACCCTTCTGGTTCCAGCCAGCAACTCATGTACTCAAGCTCTGCAGCTGCTTTTAACTGAGCCTGCTGCACTCTGAGTGGCCGCTTCCCTGCAGCCTTTCTCGGCAGGCCTGGAGGACCCACCTTCAATGCTCCTTTTCTGGGGTGGGGTGCAATAGGACCACAAGGCCTCCAGCAAGGGCCCTCAAAGGGCCTGGTACACCCCATCACACAGGCTAAATAATGACTAGCATTCTTCAGGAAATACAATTGCTATGTTTTTCTTTTTTGATCCATTGTAGCCCCATATATAAGAAATATTAACTTAATACATATGTACATAAATAAATAGGTAAAGCAGGGAGATATCTTACCTTTGGAGAATAAGGCTAGGATGAAGATTTTGCAGGGTTAGGAATGATTGAAGTGTTGTAAATAATTATAATTATGCTTCTTTCAGAGGGTATTTTGCAAGTGCATCCATTTGATTGCCCATTTTGCTGGTAATACAGAATGCTCCAGTGCTGGGTTATTACCAGCTGAAGGCTGTTGGGTGCCTTATATGAAATGAACTGGTGATCTCAGTCCAGGGGAGCTGCAAGGATTTATTGCAGCAGTTAGTGGTGGCAAAGTGATTTGAAGATGGAAATGCCGTATAAGTGCAAACTATGAATATAGGTTCCTCCTGGGGCAAGTGTCTTCGCCACAAAACTCCCCATCACAGCTGGTGCGAGTCAGTACCCTTGTTAACAGTCTAAGTAGAGAGGCCAAGCATGGAGTTGGGAATGGGGAGTGAATTATCCTCACTCCCTCTCAGGAGTTGGGGCTGAGTCCCACTGCAGGGGAGATGTGATGGCGTTTGCCCTACTGCTCCCTGTGCTGCATTGTGAATTACTTGGCCTACGCACAGAGAGAGGATGTTAGTTTTCAAGGCTCTCAAACCAGGACCATCAACAGCACTAAATTTACCCACAACTTCTAAACCAATGAGAGAAGACCTAGTCCTAGATGCAGGCAGTCCATTTGAGAGCTCCAGGATGAGAGCCCAGCTACCCTCACCAGGAGCACTGAAAGGCCCCTCTCTGTTTCTTTGGGAACAGGTCTGACAGCCAGCCAGGAGACATGCAGTTATTGGGATGTGATGAGCAACCTGAGTATTGCAGATGCTAATCCTCGCCTGATGAGCGTGCGCCCAGTGACTGACTGGAGAGAGCCCTCTATCGTCAGAATTGATGTCACCTTACATGCCACCCTGGACTTGGTGAGGGACTCTACCAGTGCATGGGTGAAAATTCCTGCATCTTCTTGCCTCAACTCAGGGACCTGCACTGATGCAGCTACACTGCTTGTTGGCCACTGATACTGCACCAGTGCTATTCCCAAGTGCAGAAGCGGCCTTAATTTCTCTATGCAACAGATCCTTCTTCCTTCTTTTCACCAGCCTGTGTGAACACTCATAACTTTTTCTCTAACACCACTCAGCCACTCCCATTAGCTGCTGGTATCTCAACTTCCTTTTAGGTCTCACTAACCTGTATCTAGCAGTCATTACCCATGCAGGAAATTTTCTGCATCTTTATTAGAGACACAATAGATATGAACTCAGTTCTTTCTCTTCCTCTAGGATGAGAAGTTACAAATCCTTACGTCTCTAGTGAGATTCCAAATGGTGAGGATCATGTTTTTAATTTACCATGTCACTTTATCACACCCACTAAATGTGAATCTTCCCCTAACAATCCATTTCTTTTTTCAGAGCTGGAAAAATCAGTTCCTCACTTGGGATCCCCAAAACTTCTGTGGAATCTCTAAGATCTTCATCCCTGTGGACTCTGTATGGAAGCCTGACCTCTTTGTCTCTGAAATGTAAATTCTCAGTATTAAGTTGAGGAGTGGGGTCCCCTTTCTTTCAGTGTCAAATTGGGGATGAGGCTGTGAATGGCTGGTGAATTACGTGTGTGAGTAACATGCAGTAATTTATTGGGACTCTCGTCAGCTTTTGTATGAATGAAACTACACAAAAATAAACTGCAAGGCATTGCTCTTCTCAACCAGCATTACATACTGCAACTTACTGCAGTGCATTATCTAACAGAACACAACAAATTCGTCCTTTCCCCTCTTCCTTCAGTTGCTAGTTGCTATCATTTTAGGCAGCAAAATCGATTATTTGATATGAGTCAAGGAAGTGTCTAAACACCCATCATTATTACATATGCATGGACCAAAGGCTGTGTTAACAGTCTAGAAGCCCAATGATCTATTCCTTCCCACCTCTCTGTCTCCATTGGCAGTGCATTGGCAAAGACCTCTGCGCTCTTCAAGGATATTTCCAATGCATTTTTTCCTTCTTTAGGACTGAAGATCCTCAATCCCCCACAGTTGCTTTCATGTCCCTCTCCAGTGATGGCACCATCAACCACTGGAAACCAATCAGGATAGTGAGCACTTGCAGCTTGGATATCTACAAGTTTCCATTTGACACCCAGAAGTGCAATCTGACCTTTGGTCCCTATGTGCATACAGGTACGTGCAGGGTTGGTGCAGGATGCTGGGGGCTCCATTTAGCATCAGTAATATGGGAAGGGCTGGTGAACAAAGTTGTCACCCTTGGAGACTATTTAGCAGAAATCTGACTGTCATAGAGCACTTATAGATAGCTCCCTGGAGAAGTTGTAGACAATTCCTAAAAGGGGTGAGGATTTTGTTCAGTCCCCTCCGAACCAACCCAGAGGATGCTCTCCTTGAAGACACAAAAGTGCTTTGCCCAAACTGGGAATTCATGATGGGCTGACTCAATAGGTGTGGGGCTTCCATTGAGATACACACGCAGCCTGATAAAATGTTCTGCATGAGTCAGCTTTCAGTCTCGCTCAGCTCCTTAATTGCCACCTTCCCATTCTTCTGCTAATGGTTTAGGGCCAGATGGTGTCCAATCCTTGCATGAACATGTGTGGGGGAAAAGGTGCAATGGGCTCCTGTGTGAGTGCCAGGCATAACTGCTGGCCACACTGAAGAAAGCATAGGGACTTCTCCTTCCTGGCACCCTCCAGGGGTGAAGGGCCCTCAAAGATGGAGGGGAGGAGCCATTCCCCTCCCCATCAACAGGCAGACACTGGGACTGTACTGTCCTAAGTGTTCCAACGTATCCTTCATGCTGGGGAACTCTGGGATCCCAACTGGAGCTCCCCCTGGCAGTGCTGCTCCTCCTTGTCCAGCACGGCCCTGTGACTCTGGCCCTATCTGCCCTTTAATCTCGCAATGCCATGCTGACTGTGAGAGAGCAGGAGGGTGCCAATGCTGTAAGGCTATTGGAGGAGTGACTGCTGGGTGATCGAGCCCTCCACTCATTGACTGAACGTGCCATCTTGGACACCTGCCCATCACGATCCCCGTGGAATATCCCTGCAGGAATGTGCGATGAGATTTTAACTCACACACCTAGGTGATCACTGAGCACATGCCTGTAATGGTTTTTGTCATGGGAAGGAGCCCTTCCAAATGCATCAAAGCAGAAATGAATCATATTCCCTGGGAATGGATTAACCCGTATCATTCTCCTTTCTAACTTAAAATAGTTCAGGACATAGTGGTGGTGCCCAAGTCCAACTCCTCTGCAGTTACACAAGCTTCCCAGGAGAATTATGCGAAAAGCGAATGGCTCCTCGGGAAAGTGGATGTTCTGAGCAATAACGTATCCACTGAGGAGAAAGAATGGAGTCAAGTCACATATCAGGTAGGACTGGAAACAACACACACCGCACATGTAGCCTATAGCTAGGGAATTTGATCCCAGATTATATATATTTAATAATCCAGTTAGCACAACTGTTGTCTATCCAGCACTAGTCTACTTAAAATCCATCCTACTCCTAATCTAGCCTTTCCACTTGACTTTCTTCTTATAGAGGGAGGAGCTAGGGGAAATCTGTGTATCACAATCACTTTGGAACACAAAGCTGTGTAAAGGAAACTACACAAATTTCCTTATATCATGTGGTATTTCCTTTCTTGGCTCGTTGATGTTAGAAAACACCTTATTGCAATAGATTTTTTATAACTTGCTAGCTTGATGCAAGAATAGGACTGTTTGGCCTTAAAGTCCCACCACGATGATACACACCATTTTATAAATAAAGTTTTTTCAACCTTGTCACCCAAAAAATATTTTTGCCAAATCCCTTGTCCAGCCTTGATCATCCTTCATCTTGACCAGGGGGTGGGTAAACCTTTTGGCCTGAGGGCCACATCGAGGAATAGAAATTGTATGGCGGGCCATGAATGCTCACAAAATTGGGGTTTTGGGTGCGGGAGGGGGTGCAGGCTCTGGGGTGGGGCTGGGGATGAGGAGTTCAGGGTGTAGGAGAGTGCTCCGTGCTGGGATCGAGGGGTTCGGAGGGCAGGAGAAGGATCAGGGCTGGGGCAGGGTTGCGGGAAGGGGAGCAGGTTCCGGCTGGGGGTGTGGGCTCTGGGGTGGGGCTGGGGATGAGAGGTTTGGGGTGCAGGAGAGTGCTCCATGCTGGGATCAAGGGGTTTGGAGAGCGGGAGGGGGATCAGGGCTGGGGCAGAGGGTTGGAGGATGGGGAGAGGCTCAAGGGTGCAGGCTCCGAGCAGTGCTTACTTCAAGCGGCTCCCGGAAGCAGTGGCATGTCCCTTCTTCGGCTCCTACACGTGGAGCAGCCCCTGACCCTCGGAGTGGGGCCATGTCGTGCTGGAGCGGGGCGGAGCCACGTGATGTGGCCCCCGACCTGGCTCCCCAGAGGGAGCTTGTGGGCTGGCTTAAAATGGCTCGCAGGCTGTAGTTTGCCCACCTCTGATCTTGACTATTCCAGGCACCTAATCCCTGGCCTTCCACCTCTTGCCTCACCATCTCCAGTCTCTGCTTGACGTTTCCAGTCTCTTTCACTTCTCCAGTCACAGCAATGATCATTGGTTCCCTTTAATTGACTGCCTGTCTTTCACTGCATCAAGTATGAGCCACTCACTCTTTCCTTCAAGGCCTCGTATTATTGTCTCCCTCTGGTTTAACCTACATCTCTGCTTTCAGTGCGGTATAGTCTTCCTCCCTTTTTGCTTACTTCATTGCCTGCTTCTGCTCTCAGCTTTGGGCCTACCGTGTTGCTGCGCCTCACTCTGGGAATAACATTGCACCTCCTTTCTTCCCCCTTTCTCTTCTCCTTCAGACACTCCTTTATACTCACTTTGCCCAGGAATCCTTCCTAAACCGATGTCCTCACAACATCATCTCCACAGCTTCTTGTGCTGAAATGTTCCTTTGTGGTTTGTTTTTGTCTATTAGGCTTGGTCCACACTAACCCCCCACTTTGAACTAAGATACGCAACTTCAGCTACATGAATAACGTAGCTGAAGTCGAAGTACCTTAGTTCGAACTTACCGCGGGTCCAGACGCGGCAGGCAGGCTCCCCCGTCGACTCCGCGTACTCCTATCGCGGAGCAGGAGTACCGGCATCGACGGCGAGCACTTCCGGGATCGATTTATTGCGTCTAGACAAGACGCAATAAATCGATCCCAGAAGATCGATTGCTTACCGCCGGACCCAGAGGTAAGTATAGACGTACCCTTAGATAGTACATTCTCCAGGGCAGGAATCCTGCCTTATTTGCCTTCTAAAGCACAAGGTAAAAAAGGTACATTTCTGGGGCTATATAAATAAACAACAACAACAAAGAGAGACCCAAGCAAAGTCCCATTCAGGTAGAATGTGTCCATCTTTCTGTTAGAATAGTGAGGTGGAACGTTTTAGTGCACTGCTCACAAGTGCTGCTCTTTAACAGATAACCATACGGAGGGTACCAATCCTCTATGTCATCAATCTCATAGTCCCTGCCGGTTTCCTGGTGCTTGTGGATGTTGCCAGCATGTTCATACCGATGGAAGGAGGCGAGCGGCTGGGGTTTAAAATAACAGTTGTTCTGGGATTCTCTGTGCTCTTGCTGATATTGAACGATTTGCTTCCCAATTCAGAAGTCACGCCAATCTTGGGTAAGAGCTGCACACTCTGTCATTACTATTGTGGTTATTCATACTGAAATAGCACCTAAAGCTCAGGCCCCTATTAGACTATGCAACTGTACAAACACATTGTAAGAAACAGCCCCTGAACCCAGAAGTTTACAATCTCAAACCAGGCAAAGAGGGAGGGCGGGGGACACAGAGGCACAGAGCGGAGACATGATTTGTCTAAGGTCACACAGTAGCTTGGTGCCAAAGATGGGATTTGAATTCAGGTTTCTGGAATCCCAGTCCACTGTCCTATCAACTGGCCCCCACAAAAGATGTCATGAAGTGCCCTAGGGATCTTGCAGTGCAGATCTAGTTTACCGTTCAGTACTTTTGATGGCCACTATACAAAACTCTAAGATACACAGATACATTGGGTGGGATCCAAGAAGGGAGGTTGCAACACTGAGCGTCGCAGGGCCTAACCTTCAGGTGCCTAGAAAAATCACCGGAACAGCACTACAGTCCACACAGTTGAGGCTCCTGATGCAGTGAATGGGGAGAGATAGGCACCGAAGAGCGCAGTTCTCAAAAGTCAACACGCTAGAGGCAGAGCCACCTAAGCCAGCCAATGGGAGATGGTGACAACAGGAGTGTGTGCTAAGCCCCAGAGATCCGTACCTTCCTGCAGCCCAGTTTT
This sequence comes from Emys orbicularis, assembly GCF_028017835.1. Classification (NCBI taxonomy): domain Eukaryota; kingdom Metazoa; phylum Chordata; order Testudines; family Emydidae; genus Emys; species Emys orbicularis. The sequence continues at coordinate 35,051,126 of NC_088696.1, forward strand.
AGGTGCCTAGCTCTGCTTAGCCATCCGCGCTGAGGAAGCAGCTTCCTGGAGCCAGACAGCTCAGGCGCCTAAGGAGTTGCTTGCAGGAATGAGTTAGGCACCTGCCTTGCGCCACCCAAAGCGGTCAGAGACGGAGGAGATGAGGCTGATGAACATGACAACTTTTAGCCCAGTGGTTAGTGCACTCACTTGGGATGTGGGAGACCCAGGTTCAATCCCCCCTCTTTGCCAAAAGTGGAGAGAGGATTTGAACAGGGGTCTCAACTCTCAGGAGTATGCTCTAACCACTGAACTATGGGATAGTCTGAGGTGGGACGCCCGCCATCTCTCTGCTGCAGCTGCTCCACTGTGGCTAAATTATTAAATAATGAAGGCATGATTGGAGCAGGGGTCTGGACCTGGGCTCTCCCATCTCCCAAGTGGGTGCCCTTACCCCTAGACTACAGAGTCATTCCCCCACACATTCACTCTCTCTCTCTTTCTGGCCCAATGACTGTTCCACTGTGCATACCTACTTAAACAGTCACTGGGCTAGAAAGACAGAGAGAGTAAGTGACTCCATAGCTGAGTGATTAGAGCACTCAAAGAGGTGAGAGACCCCACTGTTCAGATCCTTTCTCCCCCTTAAAAGGGTGGGGGATTGAACCTGGGTCTTGCACATCCCCGGTGAGTGCTCTAACCACTAGGATAAAAGTTATAAGGTGGGCTGCTCCTCTTCTCCCCCCTCCCCTTGGATTTTAAATAGGACCTGATCTGGTATGCACTCTCTGAACACCTACTGGCGCAGGCCCCACATGCATGTTAGGCAGAGGAGGAGCCCCCGTCTTTAACTGGCTCATGGATTGCTCTGGGGCTTTGCTGGGAGATAGGCATCCGGATGCCTAGAGGGAGGCAGCAGTGCACAAGCTCAGAGGCAGAACCAGAGGTGCTGAGGGAACTTTTATCCTGAAAACGTAAGTGCCAAGTGAGTTAGGCACCTACAGGCTTTGGTGGGAGTTTTGTGAATCGCAACGGAGCCAAGGGTGGGACTTTGGCACTTAAGTGCCTTTGTGGATCTGGGCCATTGTGGGTAGGTGACATTCATGATCAAGGAGATGTGCTTATTCTATTGCGATTATTTCCAGGTGTTTTCTGTGCTGTGTGCCTGGTGATCATGATAATCAGCATTGTCGATTCCATCTTTATCTCCTACATGCTGCATCTCTCAGCAGTGCGACCGGATGTGCCCCAGTGGCTGAAGATCTGGGTACTGAAGCATTTGGCTTTCATACTTCGCATTGACACAGGAGAAGTTAGTGAAAGCAATGTTGCGGGAGTCAGGAACACAAACAAAGGTATCCGCTGGTGTTAATCCAACAGGGCCAAGCTGGGCACCTAACTCCCGTAGGCTCCTTTGTGCATCTCAGCCATTGACCAGGACTCTCCCCCTCCCAGGATGACTCTGGACTGCAGTTAGTTGTAGATAATGTTTTTTGAATGAGGGAAATGTGTGTTTCCTGCCTGGGGGGGGGGAGGGGGGGGAGGGGGGGCTACTCATTACTTTCCCTCGTTACTAGGAACAATTCTCCCAACCCCTAGATGGCGGCAGAGTCTAGCAGATTAAACAACCAACATTGGTTTTAGCAACAGTACGATATTTTCACAAAGAACATGCCCAGAGATCCAATCTGGTGAGCTCTGGCTGATTTTGTCTAGAAAAGAAACAGTGAGATCCAGGTAAGAAGTGACTCGCATGAAATGAGTGAACTCACTTCAGTAGGTAGGCTCTGAAATGGGAGGCAGATTTCATTCACCAGTAACCCGCTGCATAAATGCAGGTTATTAATTGATTAGTTGATTTTGTTCATCAACAACAACTGGTGGCTGTGCAGACTAATGGTTAGAGCACAGGCCTGGGCTTGGGGCGGGGGGTCCATTCCTTACTCTGCCACTGTCCTGCTGAGGGCAAGTCACTGAACCACTTTCTTCTTCGGAAGAGAATCAACATTTCCCAAACCATCTCTAGTATATTGGAAATAATTGTCCCCCATCCACATCTTAACATACAATTATTTTTCTGGTTGTGATTGTAGCTACTTCTGTGGTGGGAAAAGAAGCAGACATACAAACCAGGAAGTGCTTACAAAAAGAACATGACAGTGCGGAAATTAAACTGCTGAAGAAGGTGCTCCTGGAGCTCTTAATGATCCGTCGTCACATGATCATGAGTAAGAGAGAAGAGGAGGCCAAATCAGAGTGGAATATGGTGGCCTTTGTCCTTGACAGATTCATCCTGATTTGCTACCTCCTAACAGTACTCATTATTTTGATAACAGTTGTGGTAGTTTGGGCTTTCTAAGCTGTTTAACAGGCCATACTTGTAATTTGGGAAAGACGCTCCTTTTTCTGTGATGTGTCTATAAATCCAAAGTAGATACATAAATCTGAGATGAACTTGTAAACAGAAGGGTGATAGCTCAATAGCTCTGATTACTGCCCGGAGCTACCTGTGGGTCTCACAGGTTTCCATTCCGGTTTCTAGAGGGTCTTACTATAACAGGCCACAACAACCTCCTCTTGTCTGCTGTGCACCTGGGAAAACACAGCTCCTGTTCCAGTCTATCTTCAGTTACTACCCAACACAAATAAGTAACCTGGCAGTGGATATCCCAACACTGGCACAGTGATCAAAGCCAACTTCAGCTCTTGGAATGCCTGGCCCTCCATATGAATGGTGACCTCTTCTCTGTTAGTCTATGCAATGGGGCAGCTATCTCAGCGAAGCTCCAGGAAACCTCTGGTAGTAAGGGACAACACCAGGAACCCTTGAAGCTGGCGGATATGCTGGAGTTCTGGCCACTCCAGGCACTTTTTCCTGGGTCAGTGGAGGTCCATTCCTCACTAACAACGTGTCCCAGAAAGCGTTTCCCTTTAGCACAGCTTGCACATTGCAGGGTTGAGCTTTAGGTTTGCTCCTGGAAACCGCTCTAATACATTACTTGCCCATTCCAGTGCTGTACAAGAGTTCCTGTTCAGATCAGCATGTCGTCCAAGTACACGGACACCTGAAAAGTAGTGGGTTGCCCAGGGCCTGCTCCATTAACGGCTCAAATGTAGCTAGTGCTTTATGTCATCCAAACAGCATGACACAACTCCCACAAGCCCTGTCCCTTGGTAAAGGTGGTCTTCACATGGGGTGACTTTCCCCCCTCACCTTGCCAGCATCCACTCTGTTGGTCCAGTGAAGAGAACCATTTGGATTCTGCTCATGTCTCCAGCATATCGTCAATGTGGGGCATTGGATCTGAGTCCTTGTGGGTCACCTCATTCAAATGTGGGTAATCGACACAGATCTGTGTTGTGCTGTCTTTCTTGCCCACCAGTGCCATGGGGGATAGATAGTCAAGGACTTCTGGATGGTTCAGTAATTCCTGCAGTCGCCATCTCATGAATCTTCCATTCAGTTTCCTCTCAGTGGACCATAGGCAAATGATGTGGGCCTTCCTTAATAGGTCAGGTATTACCTGTGTTGATCTCATGCTTAACTAGGCTGGTTTGACCCAAATCATCTGCCCCCTTGGGGAATACCCCCTATAATTTCACACCAACTGCCATAAAATCACCCTCTGACTTTGTGTCAGTCGGGCTCCTGCACACTGATGCATCTCCTCTAACACACCTGTCAGAACCCCCAGGGCCTCTGTTCCTGGATGGCACCTATCCTCCTTCCTAACTGTATTAAACTCACATGAAATAGCTGACCCTATACCCAACTAGACCTGCAAAGAGACTGTTAAAGTTTCAGACAGTCCAAACCCCAGCTACCCACCTTTCCTGGGCCACCTTCATCGCTCCAATTCTAGTTTTCTGCAAGGCCTGACCAAGTACTGGGGCCACCTCCCCCATTTCATTCTTTCACTGCCAACTGGATGGGCCCAATCTCTTTCTTCAGGAAGTATCCCCATTTGTCCAAAACTGCAGGCTAAACGATACTCACAGATGACCCTGTATCAATTAACCCCTTACAGTAAACACCAGTATACCCTGCTTCTATTGGCCTGCATAGGGGGTCATTTCATCACCATCCCATCCTCACATCAATGGAGCAACACAGGATCCCAAATAAATTAGGTGAGATCATATTATCAAAAATCCAATAAACATTTTAATGCAGGCAGTGCCCCCTCGAGACACTTGGAAGCTCCACCCCAAAAGAACGCTTTTGTTACCCTTTGCATTCCCCAGCCGCTCTCAAACCACACCCATCTATTCGCCCAACCAGTGGGGGAGGCGAAGCCCTGTATAATACCTTTTGAGTTTTGTGTTCCATTGACATCTCTGCTCCAATTTCCATAAAACCAATGACAGCTTTAAAAAGAGAGGATGTGTGATTCCATGAACAGAGAGAGGAGGGGCCTGGAGCTAGGTCCCACGGGTTCTATTCCCTATGGTCTTCGTCTGAATTGTTGTATGTTGTTGGGCAAAGCACCTAGGATAAAATTTTCAAGTGTGGCTAAGTGACTTTAGAGCTTAAGGGTTTCAGACCATTCAAAATGTATCTGTCTTTGCCTCCAAATCCCCATCTGTAGCAAAGGCATTAATGATACTTATCTAATTAAAGGTTTTTAACATGGATTATGATCATTGGAAGCCATGTAAATTGTAAATGCAAAGTAGTGTTGTGGCTGTGAAGGGGAACACTCACTGCTAGTGCCACCTAGGGGTCAGGTTGGGGGTGGCAGGTTGTCTTCCTCTGGAGTGTTCCCCTTTCTTATTACAATTCCACCTTACCATGGTCTGTCCTTTCAGTGACTCAGCCCTCCGGCCAGGTCACACTTTCAAGTTCACCCTTTTCGGGGTACATATAAAGAGTCTGATAATAGGGAATGCTTCAGAATTCAGTGAGGGTTCAGGGATTCCTTCTTGGACTGGGGTCTTGTGGTCCATAACCCTTGTACCTTCAGGGTCTTCTCCCAGTTAGGTTCCCCACCGAGGGATAGACTTATATCATTGTCCGTCTTTGGGTCTGGTAGGGGAGCCTGGGCCCATCCTCTCCATCAAGCTCCAATCCAAGGCCCAATGATAGGTAGCTAAATCCTGCACCTTGGGGTCCTATACTGCTACCTCGCTGATCACTTCTACATCTCAGGTCCATTTTTTGTAGGCTAGGTCAGATCACTATAGCCTGGCCACAGGCAGCACAAGCCCCTTGTGGTGCTCCTTCTCAGTAGCTCATAATGCAAGTCAGTTTACCTCCACTGTCTGCTACCCTCCTGAGCTGGACTGTTCTTCTTTTGAGCTCCTCCAAGACATGCATGCTTTGCAGGTGTGCAGGGTTGGGCTGGTTGGGCCCAGAGCAGCTACTGAACCCCTTTCTTACTGGTGTGGGGTTTGTTTACCCAGCCACAGTGGCATTTTCACAAAAGAAATTTGGGATTAAATAGTTTCCCACTCTATTTCGCTATAAAATTCATTCTTGGTCAGAGGATCCAAACAATATAGGCCTCAAATAAAGCAAAACCTTTAAGTCCATTTGTATTCAGTAAAGCACTGAAAGAATTATTTAACTTAAAGACCAAAGTCTACGTGACTTAAACACGTTTAAAGTGTACTTAAGACCCATTGATTTAAGTATGTGCTTAAGTGCTTTGCTTCTCTCTCTCTCACCAAGAGAAATTGGTCTAATTAAAGATATTACCTCAGCCACTTTGTCTTGCTAAACAGGAATGGACTTAAGCATGTGATGAAATTAAATATGAGCATAAGTGTTTTGCTAATTCAGGGCAATACTTGTTACTGTCGCTCACGCTGTAGCACAAGGATAAGGCATTCCTTCAGAATATGAAATTGGTGAAGATGTAACCCTGAAACTAAATGTGAAATACTAGCCAACCTGGACTTTTAAGCCATAGACACTGTACACTGAGCATGCTCAGTTCATTTCTTGTTCCTTAAGCTGTCGGTTATTTATGATCACTCCCACACTTCCCTTAGTTTTCTGAAGTTTATGCACCTCCCATCAAAATAAGCAGCAATTGTCTGAACTCTGAGGGACTTCTGGCCAAAGTAACAGAACCAATATCAAGTCATTGAGAAACATATCGAGGACTCACTATGTACTATAATTGTCAGAGTAAAGATCTATATTGTAACATGACTTTGGGGTGAAGAGAGGCTGCTGGAAAGGAGAGCTGCATATGATCAGCATATAATCTGGCCCCAAAATGAAATGAATACTTTGATTTGATTGTCAGTAAGAATGGTAATATGGAACAAGGGCATGAAGGCAGGATGGCTGATGGAAATGAATGTATAATAATGGAAATTATCACGAGAGGTGGAAGTAAACTCAAAGAGCTTAATATGCTCAAATCGGGGGGAATGGATAATTTCCATCTCAGAATACTGAAAGAACTGGCACATGAGATTGCTAGTCCAGTAGCAAGGACTTTTAATATATCGATGTATTTGGGTGTAGTACCATATGACCAAAGAATGGCTAACATCATACCTATATTTAAGAAAAGGGGAAAAAAGGGGATCTTGGCAATTACAGACCTGTTAGTCTAACTTCAGTAGTATGCAAGACTTTGGAACACATTATGAAGAAAAGAATAATTAAATTCATGGAGGTAAATGGAAAAGGGGATGTAATGCAACATGGGTTTATCAAAGGTAGATTGTGCCAGACTAACCTGATTTCCTTCTTTGAGAAAATAACTGATTTCTTTAGATAAGGGAAATGTGGTAGACCTGATATACTTGGATTTCAGTAAAGCATTTGACACAGTACCACATGGGAAATTATTAGTTAAATTAGATAAGATAGGGCTTAGTACAAGAATTGTAAGGTGAATGAGGAACTACAAAAGGAGAGATGGCAACAGGTTTTGCTGAAAGGTGAATATCAGACTGGAGGGAGATTACTAGAGGAGTTCCTAAAGACTTGGTCCTGGGACCAATCTTGTTCAATAGTTTTATTAATATCATTGGCACAAAAAGTAAGAGCGCGCTAATGAAATTTACTGATGATACAAAGTTGGGAGGCATCGTCAATACAGAGGAGGATCTGAATATTGTACAGGAAGATCTGGATGATCTTGAAGATGGGAGTAAAAGAAATGGAATGAAATTCAATAGTACAAAGTGTAAGGGTTTTTAGGGTCTAATAATAAGAATTTCTGCTACAAGCTGGGGGCTCATCAGTTGTAAGTGACAGAGGAGGAGAAAGAACTAGGTATGTTGGTCGATCGCAGGATGATAAGGAGGCATGAACCACCAATGTGATGTGGCTGCAAAAAAGGCAATCCTAGGATGCATCAGGCAAGGCATTTCCACTAGAGAGAGAGGAAGTATTAATCCCATTGTACAAGACCTCATCTGGAATACTGTGTACAGTTCTGAGCACCTGTGTTCAAGAAACATGAATTCAAACTGGACTAGGTGCAGAGAAGAGTTACTAGGATGATCAGGAGAATAGAGTGCGTATCTTATGACAGGAGACTAGAAGAGCTTGGCTTGTTTAGTCTAGCAAAAAGAAGACAGAGAGGATATGATTACTTTCTATAAAGAAATTGAGGGAGTAAACACCAGGGAGGATGAAGGATGTTGGTCTAATTTTCAATGTTGGATTTAGGATGTGAGTGTTGGGTGGTGTTGGTGGCCTGTGATACATGAGAGGTCAGATTGGATGATTTGGTGGTCCCTTCTGGCCTTAAACTCTATGACTAAGCAAAGCAGCAGCCCCAAATAGTGTGCCATCTATTGGTCAAGCCTCACAATTGCAATATTTTAATGTTCCAAACAGGCAGTAGGCCTTTTTTCAAGTGGGATATTCCTTTACTAATAAGTATTATTTCCCATCTTCCCTCCACACCATCACAGTAAAAAGTGTTGACTGTGAATATCAAATAGAAGAGAAAATGGGAAGATGAGAAAAATTTAGTCTAAAAAAATCCTACTGGCATAGAGCTGGTTAAAAACTACAAAAGTTATTCATGTGAATTTCAGCAAAATTCATCATGTTTTATAACAGTCCATTTTTTTTGAATTTTGTATAAAATTGTTTAATTAGAAATTAGAATTTTTAGAAAAATATTGCTGCACAAAAAAATCCCACCATGTGACTAAACTGACTAATCAAAATTATCAGTGCAAAAAACAAAACAAAACACCCCCCAAAAAAACCAAAAATCTACTGATGATAAATGAACCAAAAAACAACCCCCCCTCTAAAAATGACAAAGAGGCAACATTATTCCCTAAAAGATTTTGTCAAAATTTTTTGAAAAGTGAAGAATTTTGAAGCAACTGAAATGTTTCCACAAAAAAAAGTGTTTAACTGTTTAAATGTGGCTGTTTTTTGTTCTTTCAGTAACTAAACAGATTTAGACACTGATTTTCACTTTTATTCACAGTGCATAAAGTTAAGCACATGTATAAGGCTTCTCAAGATAAGGGTCTTAGTTTGAAAAATTCATCCAGATTTACTAGCTTTGTGTTAATATTCTTTTCTCATTTATTTATTATTTAAAGCTTTGTGGAGCCAATTGTCTGTTTGGAAAATAACAATTAGACTTCAGTGCAGTTGGTCCTATCCCACACGCAAGCCCCTTGAAATAGGAACTCATTACCACTTATAAATGAAGAGGGAAGGGGGAATGGAGAGATGCCAAAGCAGGACTAAATGAGAAAAAGGAAATGTATTTAATTAGTGTTCTCTGTAAAACTTTACAAATGTACAGCATAGTGCAAAAATGCAGTCTCAATGCATCAACTTCAAGTAAAGTTAACAAAGTGTAAAAAGCCAGGAAATACAGTCACACTTCCTTGCAGGGGAGATTTCAGAAAAATGTTCCTAGGGGTTCCTTTCTACCATGAATTTCCAATCTAATGCCTAGATCGCCATATTTGGGGTCGGGAAGGAATTTTCCTCCAGGGTAGATTGGCAGAGGCCCTGGAGGTTTTTCGCCTTCCTCCGCAGCATAGGGCAGGGGTCGCAGGCTGGAGGATTCTGTTGTGGGTGGGTCAGCTTTTGTGGCCTGCATCATGCGGGAGGTCAGACTAGATGACCATATTGGTCCCTTCTGACCTTAAAGTCTATGAGTCTATAATAGAACAAGAGGTCTAAAGAAAAAGAGGGACTCTTCCCAGAGTAGCAGCTGGCAGTGGTTGCAGTATAATGTTTGGCAGTATGAAGGCTAGAATCTAACTGTTTATATAAGGGCTTGTTTGGAATTGCTCATTCTTTTGGATTGTGTTTAGTCTATTCCTATTTGCAAGAAGCTATCCTAATATGGTTCATTTTCCTACCACGAATGGATTCTGATTCAGAAAGGTACTTAAGCACGTGCCTAACTTTAAGCATGTGATAGTCCCATCAACTTCATTGGGATTACTCAGGTGGTTTAAATCAAGCATGTGCTTAATTACTTCACTGAATAAGGGCTTTAGACTGCCACACACACAAAGACCAATTTCAATGGAAGTTGTGTGTAAAGATCCAGGCGATTAAATAGTCCTTGAATAAGGAACCGTAAGTTTGTCAGGTGGAACAAGCCTCCAGCCAATTTTAAGTTTTCTAATAAAAGAAAATAAGTAAACGGAATAAAAGTCAACTCAATAAATTTCAGCTCAGTTCATTGCTGAAAATGAGACACAGATAATCAAAGAACCATCTTTACTTCTCAGTATAAATGAATCATATAGGGATACCTGGTCCAACTGGGTATATTTTCTAAATACCAAACCAGTGGGGACTGCCATGGGCTTCCCTGAGTCACAAGCACAGAAATACTGGATGGAATTTATGGAAATGCTGCTACATCATCATTTCTTAAAGGACTGTACCTTGTGGGGTAGTGGATAGAGGTACTCAGTGAAACTCACAATGGTAGCACCCACAGTATTAAGTCAGATGGCCAAAATTTTGTTAACCAGCACAATGTTTCTCAACTCTTGAGCTCTTAAAGAAATCTGGGTCCTCTCATTTGCGAATATGAATAAAGCAACAGGCTAGCAAAATCTTATTCAGGGGACTCAGAATAACCTCCAGGTCAATGCGAACACACAGCAGATTAGACTGGATAAGCATGCAAGGTATTGAAACGCCACTGAAAACCAAAATTATATCCAGCCCTTTGTCCTATTTTATCTACTATTCTATATAGGTTATTATACTGCCCTCATCACAGTAGTATCTGAGCACCTTCCAGAATTGCATTAAGGGATGTGACTAACATTCGTCACATCTGGTTCATTCTGTCTCATCCTCTTCCCAGGGGGAGAATTCTGTGTGCAGTGGAGTGTTGTGGTTTGGTAGGTTTTTAAAAAAAAATTTAAATGTCCATGCTGCTCAGTGCTGATGTTGGAGAAGGCAGGTCAAAGAAGTGCATCTTGCACTTGGAACGGAAGATGGTTTATGATGGTCCTTAGTTTCTATGGGAGTTTCTTTCACAATCTAGGATGGGCCTTCAGAAAAAGTACTATCTCCTGCACAGACTGACATCAACTGAGGGATGTGCAAATTGAGGATATCCTGCTTAAACTGTGAGGATAAGGGAGAGATACGAGTATATCTCATCAAATCAAAAGAAGGAAATGGGTAAAAAAGAAAACACTTTTAGGGGGTGGACCAGTTGCAGAACTGATTTCCTGTAACTAGGCATTCACAAGGCCCCATGCATATACACACTGCTCTTTGCTGCTCCATTGGAATCCATGCATCTGTCTTTATATTACATTAGCCAGTGCAGATTTATTTTTCAATGTCCATGACACAGTTTTATCATTTACTCTACTGTTAAAATCTTAGACGCTTTTCTTACAGAGTATAAAAAAATTAAGAAAATTAACTGTTTTTGTGAGTAAAGGAAATAACAAACCCTTGCTCCCCACGGGAGTGAGCAATGATTGCAGTTTGTTGCTTGGAAGAAGACTGCCCATTGTAAAATTTGTCTTGGGTAAACACTGGAAAACATTGGGCAGTGCAAACAGTTATGGTGGCTGAGTTTTCCATCAATTCAAAAAAAAAAAAAAAGCAACCACTCTTTTGTGTGTTTCTAAGTCACTGTTGTTTCTTTACATTCAAAACTGTAGATGTTTTGTAAGGGAGTAAAAGGCACAATTGTCTTGTAAAGCTAAATAGATCACTAGTTACTTTCAGTTGGAGAGTTCAGGTTTAATGGGATATCTCCTTGGAGACCCACAGAGGACAGATACGAAGCCATATTTTCAGATGGAATATAAAGAGCTGAACTTTCAGGTAGGTTTACAATGTTGCTCCCGAAGCCTGCTTCACGCTCAATGGGAAACTGCTGGGTGCATTCAAGAATGACAGCTTTCCCTAGGAATGCAGATAGAAAATGGAAAACATGGTTACCGACAGGCAAACTACTGGTCTTTATTAACTAAGCGCTGGATCCTAGGAAGTGTTGAATTCCAATAGGAATTGAGGGAGTTCAGGACCTTGCCGGAAGTGCTTGGAAACTTTCAGGATTGGAACTGGGACAGTCCAAAAGCCCATTAAAGTCAGTGGGAGTCTTTCCATTGGCTTCAGCTGACTTTGGATCATACTTCAATAGCTGAGATGTGTGGGAATAAGGAAATGGAAAAAGAGGCAAATGGCCTGAGGCCTTTGAGGACTGGGTAAGAACAGCTGCTCTCCCCCACTTATACATGTGCTTTCAGCTTTTTTCCACCTCCACTGCTGGAGGCACCCACCAGTTCCAATTTCTCCCTTATTTCACCCTTACTATCCTCACACTGCCACCTGTACAATAAGGACCTTGCAAAGAAGAGACTAGAATCACCAGGCCTTACCAGTACAGACATGCATGTTTCATGCAACATCACCTACAGTGCCAAGGAATTCTGTCTTCAATACATCTGTTTTTTAATGAATTTGTTGCTCATGGAAGCTCCTTGGCTGAGACTAAAGTCATTGGTCTATACCCAACCGCTTTGATACATGGTGGGGGACACTACCAGAAAACCGGAAGGCTCCGTTTAGAGCAGGGGAACAGACGGTTTTAATACGTCCTAGCTAACGTATTTCAATTAACATATTTCACGCACCACTGGTCACCTAGCATGGGGTCCTGGCTGACCAACTAATACATTTTTAAAACCCTGTCTACACTAGGTCCTAAGTGGTGTTTTAAACACATTTTAAAAACCTCTTTCTACTCTAGACAGAGCGTAAGGCCTTGTTTACACGGGGAAGATTTTTCAATATAACATAAGGTGTGAATTTAAACCAATATAGTTATACTGGTATAGCCGCTCTATGTGGACACCGATTCTGTTCGAAGAGTGCCTTTACTTTGGTTTAAGTTATGATATTAGGGAAGGAATTTAAACTAAATTGAAAAAAAACGCCACTCTAATTCCAGAATATGAGTGTCCACATGAGGGAGTTATACTGGTATAATTATATCAATATACTTGCCCAGGCAGACAAGTCCTATGATAGAAAGAAATGGTACAGCACAGACAGCAGTAATGCAAGCATCGTGACACTGCTGAACCAATGTGACTCAATCATAGTCTGGAAAGACCAGCTCCGGGGTAAAACAGAACTTAATTTCCATACCCATTCAGACGTTGGCCTCTCTGCTGAGACTGCTAACAAGGGTTTAAATGAGTGGTATTTATTTTAAAAATAGGGACATATCTCTAGTAGATCAAGAGGACAAGGGAGATTGAGACTATCAACATTTCACCTAGGTCACCACATAGCAATTAGATGGCAATGAACAATCAAAAGGAGACTGGCTACATTCTGACAGACACCATAGATGTTTGCAGTGTTATTGTAGCCCTGTTGGTTCCAGGATACTAGAGAGGCAAGATGGGTAATATCTTTTATTGGACCAAATTCTGTTGGTGAGAGAGAGAAGCTTACACAGAGCTCTTCTTCAGTTGGTCCAATAAAAGATATTACTTCACCCATCTTGTCTCTCTATCTCGTCCTGTTAGCAGGAATAGATAGAGGTTGGTCATATTTAAATCTTGGCACATCTCCAATACAGCCTGCTCCATATAGAAGCTATCTTAAACAGTTACTCTTAAAAAGATCATTGAGTAATAATCACTAAATTGAAACACAAAAGTTGCACTACTATAATAAGCCTCTGGTCTGCTAAAGGATCAGTAGTGGACATTTCATCTAGCCATTAAAAATGCTTAACCATTAGTTTCATTACTGAATTCCCATTCCTGTGTTTGCATGAACAGCTATTGCTGGTACCTGAGCAGGTGGTGTTACAGTGAGGATTTAACGCTTTGGGAGACGGCTCATTTACATTCTTCTCCAGATCCACTGTGAGTTGCTGCATCTTGATGCAAAAATACAAACTACAATGTACAATTATACAAAGACAGGGAGATGGTTAGAACTAGGCTGTTTGTGAAGATCAGTGCTTTATTCATATAGCAAATGATAACAATAGTATTTATACCAGTAATAGAATTTATCATCACTGTCCTCCTAGTCCATTGGGATGGCCTCTGTTCTAATAAGCAAAATTATGAACACAAGAGGAATTGTTAGTAAATTGCCATGCTCCAGTCTACGTAAACCTTAGGTTATCTCAGATTTGGCTTCCGCACCTGGAGAGCTACCCAGCACCAAATATGAGATGTCCTTGAGGAAGCTTTAAATAAAAAAATTACCTGTGGTTGCTTTCTCTCTCCTCTGCCTCTCTATTCCATGTGGAACATAGGGCCAACCTGTGATTGCTACTTACAGACAATTGGGGTGGGAAAGTGGGATTACCTTGCCCAATCCCACTCTTTTCAGGCTAACTTTGGAAGGTGAAAAATGAGGGGTTAAAATTCCTGTGCAACCAAGCATGACTAGCTGGGTTCATAGAGCCAGCTGCTAAGATAACATCTCTTAATCACACTATACCATCTAACTAAGGGTCCTTATCTAAAGCCAAATACAACATGCCATCAAACAGAGGTTTTTCAAATGTCTAACTTAAAAAAAAACAAAAAACCAAACAATTCCAAGAGTCCTCTCACATTTTCTAAGTTGCAAGGCTGGAAGGTGCCAAGAGAAGAGTTAAAGTTGTTGGAGGCCTAACTTTGAATTTCTTCTCTTTTGGAGCCATCCTGCGAGGTGAATAATGCCCTGTTAACTCCTACTGACTTCACTGCTCAGCAGCCCACAGAACAGTAGATCGGGGGGTTTGATGTATCCCCGGATCTCTTCTATGTGCTTGAAGGTGCTTTGACTAGATTTTGTACTTGCTTGCACTGTCACTCTGGCCATAAAGCTGGTCATATGACTATATGCTCTTTTTTACGCTCAGGGCGTCACCCTAGGAGGCTGCCTGAGGTACTGGAAAATCCTGTTGAGCTGAAGGATTGAATTACTAAGTACACAGCCTTCTTCTGCGTTTGGCTGAATGGGGAAAGCAACCTAGGAGTATCTGTTAGCCTTTGCTCTTATACAGAGTCCTCCATTTTGAAAGCAAGCTCCCACTCCTGTTGAGCCTTTGCATTACCAACTGGGCCTCCAGAGGCTCTATTTCCCTCCTGACAGCCAGAGGGGAAAAAATTTACCTCAGAAAATGGCCAATTATGAAAGAAAAAACAAAAGCCAGCCAACGACGTTGATGTTATGATGATGGAATATTGCCGCCTTAGCAGCACTGACAAAGAGGAGCGAAATCCTGCCCTCTGGCTCTCTGAGGAGACAAAACAACCTGACTTGCAACTCTGCAGATAAAACTTGTCTGGAGGGTGATATTGTAGCTCTGAAATGCTGCCTCTGGTCTCAAGTTAGGAGAAGAAACCCCTGTAGTGAAACCTAACATCCTCTGACTGTTACATTTCCATCTGTGTGTAATATTACTTTAGTGATATTAGCCCCAGTGTCAAATTCCAGTCTCACCCTGCCTAATCACATTCCCCCACAGTTTCAACTGTATATATAGTCTTCATTTTCTTTCCTAAATGGTTGTGTTACACGGCTGTGTGCTTTTAAACAATGGCATTATTACACCCCAGGGAGGGCTGCATTTCACACATATTTTGTGAAGCACTTTCACACACATGGCACTATATGCATTTGAGATATTATTTTTCTTCCTTTTAGAATATGTTGTAATTAAATCAGTTTTCCAAACTAAAAGTTAATTAACAGTGGGTGAAGGGTCAACACAAAGACTGGTACTTGGGCAGCTGGTTTCAACTGAAGACCATAAAAAAGGCAACTCAGATTCCAGCACATTGCATTTTCATTATCCCAACCATTCCTCCAAATAAGCTCAGATTTCTTTTGAGTGGGAAATAGAGGTCCAAGTCTAGTTTGGGTCACATGTGAAGAGTATTGGTGCTCTCAGTTTCATCCCTGGTGAATGCTTACCCACTGGAAAATTCTCCTCCTCCTCCCCATAAAACAATTATTCATTCTCCACTAATGTACCAGCTCTGTTCACAAGAAACGCTGTTTCATATCTATAGTATTGTTTTCATACATACACAAATATGCATCCCTTACCGGTGAAAAATTGGCTTCCATGTCAGTCAGATTCCACTCACTCACTGAAAGATTTGGATTAAAGACCTATTGGAAATGAGACATTTATTTTCCTGGTAGAAAGTAAAAGGATTCAATGGCTTTATGATTCATATTCTTTTCTGAAGGACTGTCCTAAGACTTTGTAGTTTAGGGCAAGATTTTCAGAAGAGGCCAGCATCCAGCTGCTCCTGATGTGACACTCAATTTAGGATGCTAAGCTCTTTTGAAAATCAGGCCATTAATACTACGTTCTGATTCACTCAGAGAGAGAAGAAAGAAGTTGTATTATTAGCAGAAAAACTCCTACCAAGGAACAATAATAAGAATAAACAATGATCACTGAATCTTTCCATTAAAGTCAAAGGAAGTCACAGGTTCTAGCACCTCTCAAGATTTGGCCCTGAGAGAATAAAGGTGTCCTATTTTGATCTCCCATTCTTAATTATCCAAACATGTTTATTATAAGGATAAATATGAAGCATCTAAGAGATCAACTCTTCCCTATATATGGAGCTATTTGAACACTGGAATAAAACAAAATATACAAGGTATGGATGAAACCCAATTGCCAATTTGCAATTTAAAATGTCCCAGGAGTTCCAGACAGGTGAAGACCTTGGTAGGGATAACGTAGCCTCGGCAGCACTTCTAAGAACTAGAAGAAAAGGTGAAGATGTAATAGGTCCAGACATAATCTAATTGGATGAGGTGGGACCACACAGGATGCAGAATACTATGAAAAATATTAACTGGATTACTAGAGAATAGTATTAAAACTATTTTTATGTAAGAGTGAGAGTGTTAAAACTATTTTAGATCTTATGACCTTGTCTTAGCCAAATGGATTGTGTTGTGTGATCCCAGGGTACAAGACCTAAGTATATTTGCCTTCACAAGAAATGAAAATGCATGACAAAGTCTGAAGCTGCTCAAACTTACTGTTACGAGAATACTCTACAGAGGAGATGTCTGTATATACATAGATAGTTAATAGATAAGATGCCAGTAGACGGTGCACAAGAATATGCTACATTGTTCACAGTTTTTCTAGGAACAATCAAAGTGATTGTCACACTCAAAAGTGTGCTCTTAACACTCACATCCAAAACGCTGGCAGGTTCCAGATTATATTGCTGGCTCCTCAGCAGCAGTTGCAGGCCTTCTAAACTCAAATCAGTGCCATCCATTGGGTCAGAAATTTCTGTTCTGAGGAAAGAGAAAAGGAAAATGTGTCATCGATATGAAATAGACACATTTATATAGAAAATACAATTTATTAACTTCCCAAGATAAAGCATATGCCCAAATTTTACCTGGCAACCCTAGGTTATACCAGCTTTTATGGACTAACCCCAGGAGCATGACCCACCAGAATGGGGAGAAGACTATTGTGACACTAAGCAGTGGAGCCTGCTGTATGCCTTCTAAAGGGTCCATGTGTCTGGGAATATATTAATTGGTCACATCTTCTCCGTGGCTCCCAAAGACTGGGCTCCTATGGGGTCTCTGGCAGAATTAAAGCTACCCTCCCTGGAGGAAATTCTGAGGGAGGAGCAGGTGGTTATACCTCTCTCCCCTCCTCCCCCTCCCCCCGGATGGATCCCCTCTAGATCTGAAGTCGGAACATTGCACACCTTTCTATACCAGGCTCAGTTAATCTGATCCAAGAAGCTTTAACTCCTGTGATTAAATGGCATTTAGGGAAAGAGCCCATTATAGAAAGAGTTTTACAAGCTAACAGAAGAGTGACACCCTGCTAGGGAGGGAATCGTAAAAAGCAGCCAAAAATCAGGAACTGCTTCACTCCACACCTGCCCTTCTATCTTCTCTTTCCCTTTAGATGATCCCCCTCCTAATTATCCTCTCCCTCCAAAAAAATCATGGCATTTACATGACATTGGCTACCATCAAATTGTTCACTCTGCTGGTGTCTTCTACTCCTTCCCCCACCATGAGTGCCTGTCTTGTCTGTTTAGATTAAGCTCTTCAGGGCAGAGACCGTCTGTGTTTGAACAGGGCCTACCAGAATGAAGCCCCATTCTCGGTCAGCTCTCAGGCACCAATAAACATGATTTGTAAGAATAATAACAACATAGCTGATGAATTATTATTAACCCTTATGCAAAAGTTCTGTAGAATACAATAGGGTTTAAAATCAACAGGGTTCTAGAGAAATCACTCTACAAACCTACAACATGTAAAAGAACATGAGTTCTTTTTATAGACATTTGTAATTATCCTATAGAATTCTATAGCAGGGATTTGATTTTCTATTAAATTCTATAAAATTGTGTTTCCCCGCACCATTTTCTCTTAAATTCTATCAGACTTTTCCATAAGAGACCATACAGAAAGTTCCAGGTTTGCAGCCATTCCTGCCCTGTCAGCAGGCGCCATAAACAAGATTTCCATGGATGCCACCATAAACAGATGCCCGAACCCTTATATGGTCACCTTTGAGGAAAAAAAAAAAAACCCCAGCCTGAATTATTAGTTTGTGTCAGTGTGCCCATGTGTATACCATATAAAAGGGAAGACAGATAGACTGCAATATATTCTAATTAGAGGGAAAATGAACCAAACAGATTACAAGAGGGAACAAAATTCCAGTAGTGAGTTGAAATAAGGGGACATTCTACATAGCAAGAAAGCACATAGACCAAATGGCATAATTAGGTTAGGTATACATTTTGTGGCAGGCAAAAAATATTGAGAGGAATGATAGAATAGTTCTGTCTCTAAAATGTCTTCATTGTACATTGTATCTACATTGTAGAGTAGACTCATGCATCATTAGGGTCTGAGCAGTGGAGTTATACTACAATCTTTACCGATATTTAAGAGGGTAAACATCTTCACTGAAAACATTCTGAGCCAAATTCTAACCTTGATTTTATATTGGTGGCTAATGTAATCTCCAACGGCAGCCTTATCTGAGAGCTAATCTGGGACTATACATTAAGAGGAACTATGGAGTTGGCAGGATGTGTTAAAATGTGATCAATACAAGGACAGGGTGAGTGTCCTCAGAGGTATCAGATTTTATGTAGACCCTTGTTTGCAGCAGTGGGTCCGATTTCTCTCTCTGAGGCTCCACTGAAGTCAGCGAGTTACAACTGGGATTCGCTTAACCTTCTCTCTTCCCCTTTCCCATGAGAGTTTTCATCCAGCCCAACATGTGGTAAGAACTTTCTTCTCTGGGGCTGCCCAAGTCTTCTCAGATTCACTCAAAACCCCTGTGCCTTTCTGTTCATTTCTTACTGCTCTGTCTACCATGTGGTGGTCAGATGTGACAGGCAGGGCAGTTCTCCTGCTGGTTGGACATGCTTTGTGTTTCCCGACATATCATCCTTGCAGCTGAGATTCAAGCCAGAGACCCTTATGGACCATATACAGCAGCTCTTTCAAGAGAGCTACGCAGGATGTCCCCTCTGGCTGAGCCAGGAAGAGTTATGCTAAAATGCCTTCTCAGCAGGGTACCAGTCTCTGTGTATCTTACAGGTCCTAGTATATTTATCTGCAATGGCTCCAAGATTCTCAGTGATCCTTCAGAGTTCAGGAGCAGAACTGCATTTGTCTATACCTGGACCTCTTGTGTTCATTAACACACAGCTCTTTGTTCTCCATCCCCATTAACAATTTGGCTTGTCACTTCATTGTTTCAAAATGTGTTTCAAAACCCAGTTATTTATAATGTAAAAACTACTTTTGAGTAACAGTGCCTAGATTTTAATAATCTCTTCCAAATAAAGGATAAAAGACCAATGAATAAATCTTTGGTCCCTTGCATGACAGGCTTGAGTTTTAGTCAAAGATGGTCAGGAATTAAAACACTCAGTCTGCCTGAAGACTTGTGGCTACCCACAAACACACTCTGAGGCAAGAGTCAGTGGATGAAGTTATCTTCCCAAAAACATATGGGCTGAGAGCATGGTATCCAAAGAAATAACCTGAATAATGACCTAGGCTGGATCAGTTATTGACTTGTGAGCATTGACTTGTGTGCCAGAGCATGAAGAGATATTCCCGGCCATCAGGAATGTGATAGATGAGGAGATGAAAGGAGTGCAAACTGAAGGGGGAAGAACCCACATGAGTTCACGGAGCTGGAGAAGGGAGGAAAAAAGAGGAGGACATAACTGGCAGCTCTTTGCTAATGAAACATTCTTCCCGTGATCTAAACCTGTGTCTGATGGAGGTTTCTTGTCATCTCTTATCAGATATATTCCCTAGTATGACACAAGAGGATACAATGGGCACAGCATGCTGTGTGAAGCCAGTGCCATGTTCCACTGGTTTTAGCACTGTACGCTGGCCCTTAAGCCCTTTGCAGCATGGAACTTGCATCACTACAAATGTTATTAGCAGACATGATGTTAGCCAGCCACAAGCCACGTGTAATTGGGTTGCCACCTCTGAGGTACAAAAAAACCCAGGACATCCGGGATAATCCTGAGCCCATCAAACTGGACAGCCGGCAGCGTGTACTGAGCTGCCTTACAGTTCTCCCAGGATAATCCTGGGAAAACCTGGACAGGTGGCAACCCTCATGTGCAATGCAGTTGAATGTGCATAGCTGCTGTCCTCCCCTCACCTGTCTAGAGGTGCCCTTCTGCCTCTTCTTTCGGGTTGCTGTGAACTTGCAGACTGTGGTGCCCCGCAGCTCCCTTTGCCTTCTAAAACAGACTGAACCA
Source organism: Emys orbicularis (assembly GCF_028017835.1). NCBI lineage: Eukaryota > Metazoa > Chordata > Testudines > Emydidae > Emys > Emys orbicularis. The sequence goes on from NC_088696.1 coordinate 35,071,331, forward strand.
TTGCAACTGGTAACACAGGGGGTTCAGCACAGGCACTACAGCCAGGCAGAGAGACATCTGGCTCAGATGTGGCTTTCACTCCAGGGCTAACTGGTTCTTCCTTGATCAGCATGTGGCATTTTCCCCTGAACCAAAGAAAAGTTTCAGCACCACACTCACACATACGTGCACCAACGGCTTTGCTATTCGCATGAATAGGAAGGGCAGTAGTGGCAAAGGGGCTGTTTCTGCTTTTGATCCAACTGCCATGCAGTGTTTATCCCCCACTGCGGCCAGCTGCACACATGAACTCTGTCTACACCCAAGTTTAATATTTTAATTTTGGGCCTACTGAAATCAGTAGAAAGACTCCAATTGACTTCAGTGGGCTTCGGAATAAGGACCGGCTTTTCTCAGAGATTTTTCCTTCTTGTGCATGCACATGGCTCTTCTTATTTCCTCTGCCAGGAGAAAATGGGGTGGCCTCTTTTAATCAGCAAGAACTGTCAAAGGCACAACCACATGCAACACGTGCTGTGCCAGAAGGAAAACACCAACTGGGAAGTCTTAGATTTCAACTGTCAGATCAAGGGAAGGGCACTGACATTTCATTTAACCTCAGACACATGTGGGAAATACTACAGGGCAACCACCCTGGTGGTCCTGACCAGTGCTGCCGCCCTGGCTATGCGGCTTTTTCTGTGAGACTGTGTGTTTTACATTTCAGTTCTATATCAGACACTGAGACCACACCGCTAAATGGATTAAAGGAATCCTGGATTATGCTGGAGTCTGCTGCGTTATTGATATTGTGTTAACCTCCCATCTGGAATGCTGCTGCTACTGCATGTTACCTAGAAGCAAGCGTGATCAAGGTGCAGCACATTTCCTGGAGATGTAGGACCAGCTAGAAGGAATTCTTGGTTCAAGGTGCACGAGAGGGTCATTAACATCAGAGGGTCATTAATCTCCAGGGCGTGTCCTGCATTAAGGTTGTTATTAATTATAATAATAATTATTATTGTTATTATAGTTGAAAATAGGCATATTGGGCCAAATTTTCTGCTGGCATAATTCCATTCACTTCAACAGAGTTATGCCAGAGGTGAATATGTCCCATCAGGTATTTTACATACGCGGAGAAGGTGGCATCCATATGGTACATCTATTTATCATGCTCTTTGGACCACCTCACCTGCACTCTGCCCATATCCTCAGCACTCAGTCTAACATTCCCACCCCCTGGGAAGCTTCAAACAATAGCCCTGTTTCTTTAAATTAACCTGCCAGAGAAATATTTCCCTCTTCTCCTCCCTACTGTGTAACTTCCTCCAATCTAACCCCCATCTGAGGCCCAGGATGTGGGCAAGATTCAGACACAGCCCAAAGACAGGTTTTCTATAAGTAAAAGCGTCCCTGTTCATTATCTTGCGGCCCTGCAGGATTAGAAACAGAGGTGTAGGTTTTCAAAACTGACTAAAGGATTGAGACACCCATTCTCATTAAAATTCCCACTAGGTCATCCAAATCCCATAGCTGCCTTGAAAGTCTCAGACAGAAACGTTATCCCATTGGGAATGGAAGATTTCCCCTTTTCCAATGGGACCAGCCTTCAATTCTAGCCCTTAAAGGATATAAGCCATTAGACTTTCAAATAGTGACATTTTTATGAGTAAAAAACTGCTATGTGCCATTTTTAGAAGTTTTTTATAAGCCCTGCACAGCTGGACTCACAGTAACTAAGGTGATTAGCTCTACAGGCAGAGGGATACAAAAACGAACACTGATAAAAAGTGATCAGACTCCACAACTTGCTGCTGTAACACATCTGGCACGTACGACATATGTGATGGGGTGGGATGTTACAAAGGATTCATCAGCACAAATGTGGGATCGTCTGCAGAACTCACGAATGGCGAGCACCCATCAAAAGCTCATGCTAATAAAATCTTTATCATGCACCACACCATCAAGTATTAATTATATCTCTGTCTTGTTATGAGACTTCTCTACAAAAGAGCTGTCCCTATATATGTAGATAGTTTATTAATAAAGTGCCAGTAGATGGCACTCAAGAATAAGCAGCATTGTTATATACTGAAAACTGGTTTTAGGGAGCAGATCTTACCTGGAGCACTTAACATGCTTCTAACTAATTTTAGGGATAGCACAGTTCAATCAGCATGCCTAGGTCTTTTCTAGAGAATAGCTGCCTTGTCTATTAGCTAGAGAGATTGATTACATAGCTTTCACCATTCCATTCAGTTTGCATGGACATAATTATAGCTTATAATTTTGTCACTGTAATATAAAGCCTCTGAATATCTAAAATGGACAATAGTAAGAGATAAGCTATGTAGTCTAACTCTGAAATATCTCTTTGTATTTGAATGTTGTAACTTTCTGGAATCTTTGCATGTTGACCTAAAAGTTCTAGAGCACTTATGGCAGTCTTCTCTATTTTCTGGTTATAAGGATGATGTTCAGTTTAGTTCTTCCTCATTTAGTTCTTCCTCATCAAAACCAAATAGAAGCTCTCGCTTTCTTTTTCACTCTGTCTCAAAATAAAACCAACAAATCCAGATATCTTACTCTCTGATTAAGACTGAGACTTCCATTTTCTTGAGGAGAAAGTATCAGTAAAATGTTCTGGATAACTTTTCAAGGAAGTGTGTGGTAGCTCCCAGCACAAAACCAACGACTGATTATTGCAATTTGTGCGCATGCAGGGTCACAACCTGTTTTTTAAAATTACCCACATATGGCAAGTTGCAAACCAGATAAAACACACAGCCACTCTGTAAATATGTGAGGCATATAGTACTGACTGAGATGCATACGCCATAGTAGAATTAGGCCTACACAATATTCTGATGTAGTTATTTGTGTCCTGGCACAGATCTCTAAGGGTGTCTCTATCTTTTGAGTGAGGTATGTAATTCTCAGCTCAAGGAGACATACCCACTCTAGCTTTCATGGAGCTAATGTGCTAAAAAGAGAGTGCAGCTGCAGTGGTGAGAGGGGCTAGCCACCCGAGTATGTGTCTAGTGTCTTGGATGGGTCATGCTGCCATGGCTAGACTATTTTTAACACACTAGCTAGCGTGAGTATGTCTCCCTGAGCTAGGAATTATACCCAGAGCCCAAAGTACAGACACACCCTTAGTTTACGATCACAATAACATTCTTTACCTGTCACCCTCTGGAGGAGATTGAAGCGACACGACATTTGGTGGTGATGCTTCAGTAACATCCGATATGACTGGCCCTCCAGCAATAGCAGGACTGGTTAAGCACGAGGCAGGTTCTGTAGATGGCTGCAAAAGAAAATACAAAATGATCAGTTTGTGAGACAGCAAGAAGAATTAAAGAAGTTTGTCAGGTCAGTTATACATTGGCTCAGCAAGGGGCAGAGATGGGTTACTTGCTTGTGACAGGGATTCTGGCTCATCTCCACCAAACTCCTTGAACTCCCACACATTGCCTTGTGAGACTCAGCAGCTCGGGACAGCATGAGGCAGTCGATTTCCTGGAGCTCCTACGGGGGCGGGGGGGGGGGCAGCTAAGTGGCAAAATCTAGTCCCTACTACTGGGCATAGCCCCACTGAATTCAATGGAACTACATTTGGTACTAAGCACTATCTCTGGTAGTAAGAGTTTACAGGATTGGGCCCTACGGGCAAATCCCTGCTTCTGACACTCATGGGAGCAATTCTCTTGCAGTCAATGAGGTGGATGGTGGAATACTCACGTGAGGAAAGTGCATACAGCATCGTAATCACCTCACACCCCTCCCCCACCCACAGGCCTACTACAGTACACCTATAAAATAACTATGCCAATTGGAATGACAGCTCCAGAGGGATTTTAATGTAGGCAGAATGGGATTAGAACATATTTAAATTTTCCAAGACCCCTTAACTTCCCCTTGGTTGAAGGATCCATGAGACCTTTAAATCACTGCAAGCAACCAGGACCTTATTTTTATGTCCCAACAACTCAGTGTAACCCTTTCTCTCTCCAGTTACATATAGTGTTTGCTTACAGCACCCAGTGCCTGGGAATTCACCTTGTTTAAACAAATGGCATCTATGGCATCTGTTCTGCGCTGGGCAGGGTAACCAAAGCAATCACAGGAGTTATGATGCTATGGATTACGCAGGGCTGTTGTCTTCTCATCTGGCCAGGAGGCCTCTGTTTCTAGCTGCTCTCTGAACGGCTCCTGCCTTGGAGAGCTAGGAAGAGGCTACAGGCTGCATGTCTATATTGTGACAGACCCAGACCAATGGGGTACAGGAGTCTGGTAGAGGGCAAATATACTGGTCACTGGATGAGTAGTTTTCTGTTCCCTGAGTGACCAGAGCAGGGGCTGCACTAGAGTAATCAGGAACCTGCTAGAACCAGTTAAGGCAGGCAGGCTAATTAGGACACCTGGAGCCAATTAAGAAGAAGCTGCTAGAATCAATTAAGGCAGGCTAATCAGGGCACCTGGGTTTTAAAAGGAGCTCAGTTCAGTTTGTGGTGCGAGTGTGAGGAGCTGGGAGCAAGAGACACAAGGAGCTGAGAGGGTGAGGGTGTGCTGTGCTGCTGGAGGACTGAGGAGCACAAGCGTTATCAGACACCAGGAGGAAGGTCCTGTGGTGAGAATAAGGAAGGTGTTTGGAGGAGGCCATGGGGAAGTAGCCCAGGGAGTTGTAGCTGTCATGCAGCTGTTACAGGAGGCACTATAGACAGCTGCAGTCCACCAGGCCCTAGGCTGGAACCGGAGTAGAGGGCGGGCCCGGGTTCCCCCCAAACCTCCCAATTGACCTGGACTGTGGGTTCTTCCAGAGGGGAAGGTCTCTGGGCTGTTCCCCAACCCACATGGTGAATCTCTGAGGCAAGAAAATCCGCCAATAAGCGCAGGACCCACCAAGATAGAGGAGGAACTTTGTCACAATATGTAGAGACGTTTTAGGTGGGATCTTTATACTCAGAGTCCAGAGGTGGGATTTTGGGACTTGTGCTCCTTAGTCATTTAGGTGCCACCCCAGGTTGTTAAGGATGGATTCCCAGCTGGGAGGACCCTAACCATAGAGAAGTAGCCCAGAATATAGTCCCCCCAAGGCCAAACAGCTGGCTAGAATGACACCGGGTTGTGCTCCAGCTCTATCACCCTCCCTGATCACATGGGCCTGTGAGTAGTAACCAGGAAATAGCAGCCAGAATCTCTCTCCCCTACTCCAGTCAGAGCCCCCTTTACATCTCAACCAGTCAGGGAACAGCAGGGAGGGGCAGCCAGAGGGCGGGGTGGGCCCTCCTTCACTGCGGAGTAGTAAATATTCAGATAAATAAAATGTAACTTTGCAAATCTCTCTCTTCACAATGCATTTTTGCCACATTGGGTCACTTTTAAACATTTACTCTCATTTAAAAGAGTTACCTGTGCTAATAGTTCATGCACAGCAATGTCACCTTTCTCACAATGACACCATGACAAAAAGAAGGAATGAAACAAGGGTCCGTGTTTGAAAGCGAACCTACCGACTGAATGAAATAGGAATCATGAAGAGGGTCCACAGACAAATGTCGGCTGAACTTGGACACTTGTGGCGCTGAGCTTCCATCATCTAACATCAGAGGTCTGTGGAGAGAAGGAGAAAAGATATTTTATCTCAGCCTTGTATTAACTGTCTGCCACCTAAGTATGAGTGCAAGAAACATCTGAATCAGTGGCTGGTATCAGCTGGCAGCTTCTCAATGTGTGTGTCTTATTTTCTTCTGTTGTCAGGTGCTTTCCTGTCTTGGGTCATGGACAGTAAAGTGAAAAGATACAGTGTAAGAGCAGCTTTGGATAGATCACCAAGCACACGGGACCTTTCATGTCCATGCAGAGAACCAGGGCCGCCCAGAGGGGGGGGCAAGTGGGGCAATTTGCCTCAGGCCTCGGGCCCCTGGAGCTTCTTCCGCTCCGGGTCTTCGGCGGCAATTCGGCGGCAGGGGGTCCTTCCGCTCCGGGACCCACCACCGAAGTGCCCTGAAGACCCGCGGCGGGGGGGTCCTTCCGCCTCGGGACCCGCCGCTGAAGTGACGGGTTTCGGCGGCGGGGACCCCCGTTGCTGAAGACCCCAGGACCCCTGAATCCTCTGGGCGGCCCTGCAGAGGACACAGGACCTTGGTTTTCCAGGTCTTATCTGAAAGATCCACACACTGTAAATGACACAGAACTCTATTTATAGCCCACAGAAGACAGAAAATCTGAAACACTCCTACCAGGATTAGAAGTTGCAGTTCCACAGAGGTCTAAGTCCAGTACTTCAAACCTGAGGCTTGGACCACCAAAGCATCCATCCTATTGATTTTTCCTTTGCAGAGGCTGCAATATTTATGCCTTTAATAATTTAAATTAAGCGCTGGGAGGGGTTATATGACTGATACTAGAGAAAACCTATTACCTCAGCCACACTATTAAAGGGAAGTTCATTCTCAGTGAAAGCCCTGTCAAGCTACCAGGTTCCAGTGAGACACAATCATCCAGTAGAGACCTTCCCAAGAGCAGCTTTCGTCTTTTCACCAGAGGTTTAAAAAGAAAATCTTTTCTCCATTTCATCTTTGTGTGAATTTCTGCAATTTGCCTATTAGATCCAGTTGTCTCTTCTACATTCTGGGCTCTGTTTTGGAGTCTTACTCCCATTCTGCCCAGACATGCAACATAACCCAATGCCCAAGTATTTCAATAAACCAAATTTCAGCTCAGTTAGACTGGAGTCTAAATTTCATGGCAATCCAATCAGTATTACATACACATTTCACTAGAAAGGTAGAAGTCTGATCAGAAATAAGGTATTTATTAATGAATGGAATAGAGAAAATGAATAGAATACATGGGAATGCAACTTTCCAGATAAACCGCAACCTGAATTTTGGAGGACTGGGGGTTAATGCCAATTGCTGTTCCCCCATCCTCAGTTAAGCTTCCATTCTATACGATGCACAGTACCTCGCCCCCCGAGTCCAGATGACACTCAGGAATTATTTAAAAAGTGACAAGTGATTATGGATCTCTCGATTTTGCAAGGGGTGGGGGAAATGAAATACCTTAACAGGGCTTGATTAGTACAAAATGCTGTGCCCCCATTATCTGAAAATCAGGTCCCTTTAAGGGGTCTCAAGCTGGGACCTTGAAAACTGAGGCAACCAAGACCACTAGACCCTTTTGAAAATTTTGGCTATAATTGATCTCTCTTGGGTACTAAGATATGGCCTTCATCACCATAATATTTGAGCACCTCACACTTATTTAGCCTCACATTACCACTATGAAATAGGGAAGTATTACCCCCATTTTGCAGATGGGGAACTGAGGCACAGAGAAATTAAGTAACTTGCTTAAGGCCACACAGGATGTTTGTGGCAGAGCTAGGAACCAAGTCCCTGTCCACTACCCTAACAACAGGGCCATCCATCCTTCCTCCCCTAAGAGCCTCTGTGCCTTTCTTTAGATTGCAAGTACCATGGGGCAGGGAATGTCTTTGTTCTGTCTTATACGGTGTTGATCACATTGTCAGTGCTTGATAATAGTAACAAATAATAAATGAGAAAAAGGGCAATGAACAGCTGAAAGTCCGACTGGAAAGATTTCTTAGGTGGAGTCCAGTTGTTTTACTCTGGAAAGAACAATGGGGAACGTTTTGAATTGGTATACGGGAAACTGACTATTTCAGGAAACCTTAGCACATTATTTTTTAAAAAGCAGCCAAGCATATTAATCTCCTCGAAAAACAGAACCTGATGCTGAATGGCAGGCAGCTGAGCTTGCAAGGGGTTACAAATCCTCCTAACAATGAACTGACCTATAGGTCTAACGTTATAGGTTAGCCCATTCTTTCTGCATCCTCTTTTCATTGAGTTTCCTCATCATTGCTAATATTTAAAACAAAAACAAACAAACAAACAGCAAAACCCAACATTTGCCTGGCTTCTCCCTCTCATTTTCTTGTTTTAAAGAGAAATTGGCTCTAGTTCTGCTAGATCAGCTGATTGGTTAGTCAAGTAGAGCTCAGAAACACAGGAGGCCTATAGGGTTACACCCATTACATCTAGCAATAACAAGTGTGTCTTTATCTTTGTGCATTTCCATGCACTATCTAAACTTTGTAAGTTTTGTAAGTAAAATTATTTTCAAACCAGAGAGGACTACCATCTCCTAGAGGTTATGGTCAGTGCCATAGGCGCTGACTCCATGGGTGCTCCGGTGCTGGAGCACCCATGGAAAAAAATTGGTGGGTGCTCAGTACCCACCGGAGCTCCCCGTGGCCCTGCCCTTCCCCCCTGCTCCAGCTCGCCTCTGCCTCCTCCGCGAGCGCGCCACCGCATCCTGCTTCTCCCCTCTCCCTCCCAGCGCTTGCGCCGCGAAACAGCTGATTCGCGGGGCAGGGAGGGAGTGGGGAAGAGGGGGAACGCGGCGCACTGGGGGAAGAGGCGGGGCTGGGTCCGGGTTTTGGGAAAGGGATCCAATAGGGGCAGGGAGGGGCGGAGTTAGGGCGGGGACTTTGGGGATGGGGTTGGAATGGGGGTGGGGCAGGGACGGGGATGGGATGGGGGGGCACAGGCACCCACCGGCGCCTGAGAAAGTTGGCACCTATGGTCAGTGCCTGACTTCAATAATGCTACAGCCTCTGTGCTTTGCCTAGGCTTGGTGTAGAATAGGCAATTAGTTTCCCAGACCTGAAGAAGAGCTCTGTGCAAGTTTGAAAGCTCGTCTCTCTCACCAATAGAAGTTGGTCCAATAAAAGACATTACCTCACCCATCTTGTCCCTCTAATATCCCGGGACCAACATGCCCACCACTACACTGCATACAACACGGAAGCAGGCAGACAGTGCTTACCTCAGGGCTCAATATTTTATTAATTCTTAGACAGACTCCATGACCTTACTGCTAGCTAACTGCAGCTCGAACCCTTCATCGGAGAGCTCGCCTGAGTGACTGAGCTGCACTGCCAGGACTTGGGCAGCAGCTGTCCAATGCTTATGCCCACATCTGCAATCATTCCTGTGCCTGCCTTGTTCCCAGCTTGCTCCACCACTGTTCCTGCTTTGTTCTCAGTCCTGTGGCTTCCTTGCGCGTGCTCTGCTCCCCAACTTGGCTCCGGACTCTTGGGTCCTGGTCCTTGGCTCTGGCTCCTGGATCTTGACTCTGACCACAAGGCCAGTCCATGACACATTCAAAGACAATGTCCTTTCTTAACAAGATGCTTTCATTTAAGAACCACAGCAAGCTACAAAGCAGAGAGCAGAGCCCTTTCCCATGTGCTTGGTAATCTCCTGGCCATGAGCCAGAAAAGATCATTCCTAGTTCCTTCAATTCATCCTAATACACAGAAGTGCTTCCTCTTCTGTCTGAATGCTGTCACTGCAGCTACCATAGGTCATAAATAGAGATGAGTTCAAACTGGAAGACAGGATTCACCTACCCATGAACGTGGAGAAGTTTGTATTTGGGTCTGGATCCAAACTTGACAACTCAGGCCCAGCTCTAATCTTACACAGACTTTACATAGAGGCAGAGAGCATAGACGTGCAAGTTACAGAAGCTCTCAATAAGGGGTGAGTTCTCAACTAACACTCATAGCCAAGAATTGATACACCAGATTCTCCTCTCACTTACTCCCCCGATACGGTGGTGTACCTTAACTGACTTCAGTGGAGCTACTCCAGATTTATACTGGTTTAAGTTAGAGTGAAATCAGGCCACATCTATCATATCAGCCCATCACTGTGGTAGCCAAGCACCTTGAATGAAATTCACCTGTGCGCCGAGGGCCAGCACGCAGCCCGTTTAAGACCTCAAGATAAAGCCTGAATTTGACCCTCTGCGCAGGGGCGAATTTTACCCTAACAACATAGGCTTATTCCCAAGCATCTATTACAATAATAAAGAGCAAGTCTCACAAGATGTACATGCCATCAATGACTTCCACACAACAGTAATTTACCCTTAAGATTATAGTTGTAGAAGCAGCATCCTAAATGCAACCTGAACTATTTTATATGCATCCAAGTCCAGCAACTCTACTTTAATTAACTGATTATTTTAGTTAGCTAGGGCCCAATTCTGCTCCCGTTGATTTCCAATGGGAAAACGTGCATTGGCTTCAAAGGGAGCTGGATCAGGCCTGCAGTTAGTTCGGTTGTCCCTCTTTCAGCTCACTCTGTATTATTAAAATAAAGGTCAGAGCAAGCTGACATGGTGGTTCTCTAAAGGCCACTGAATGAGGAGTGTCAGCAGGTCTGACTCAGCAGTTCTGCCCCATTCATTTGTTATCGCCATGGTGCCCGAGTCAGGTGACTTCCCACCCCACTCTGAGCTGGGCTGGTGTTTTTAATGAAGTGTGAGCATTATCCGTCCGTGTGCGCGCCACACCAGGGTACGTACAGTTTTCTCTTTATCCCAGCGGCGCTGGGGTTTGATTGGAGCTGGCCGAACAGAAACTGAATCAGCTGTTAGGGGAGATCAAAGTCAGGTGTTAATCAGCATTCCACACTCCAGAGCACCTTTCTTATCACGTACATTCCCCCATTTTACCGAAACCCCAAAGATATGGGATCTGCCATGCAGAATATAGAATCATAGAAATGGTGGGCTGGAAGGGTCCTGTGCTGAGGTAGGACCAAGCAGACCATCCCTGGCAGGTGTTTGTCAAACCTGTTCTCTAAAGCCTCCAATCAGGGCCGGCTCCAGGGTTTTGGCCGCCCCAAGCAGCCAAAAATAAATAAATAAATAAATAACCCGCGATCGCGATCTGCGGCGGCAATTCGGTGGAAGGTCCTTCGCTCTGAGGCGGAGTGAGGGACCGTCCGCCGAATTGCCGCCGAATACCTGGACGTGCCGCCCCTATCCGGAGCGGCCGCCCCAAGCACCTGCTTGACAAGCTGGTGCCTGGAGCCGGCCCTGCCTCCAATGACGAGGATTCCACAACGTCCCTTGGAAGCCTGTTCCAGAACTGAAACTACCCTTCGAGTTAGAAAGTTTTTCCTAGTATGGGGTGGAATATCCGAATCTGGATATTGACCTGGACCTGATTTTCAGGTAGTGTTTCAATGCATGGAACTGTGCACATTCTTTCACTGCCAGGTGCGCATGAACAGGACTAGCTAGCTCACCATGTGCATACACAGTCCCCAACTAACCCCATCATACCTGGTGTATGTGTGCAAGCAAGCACATAATTCCGTGTGCATCAATGCATACAGATCTGCTTGGCCAGAATCAATCTCTATATAAGGTAACGGGCTATTTACAGATTAAAAGGCAATATCCACGGGTGGTCCTGGACTGGGCGTCTCAGCCACTTCTGCTGGATTTTTAACCCTGTTTTGCTCAAGACACTAACCCTAACGCAAGAATGCGTTCGTAGTGAGAAATCCTTCATCAGAGGACACTTGACTCAAGCCTAATGCAACACTTTCTCCGCGGGCCAGGTACCAACTGTGTATTAGCATCATGTCCTGCATCCATCGCGTGCCTGTTTCTTGCAGTACAAGAAAGAGAGCAGCGAAAATGCATCTACAGTGTGTGGGGGGCTTCTACCATGCCATCGTGTTAGAATCAGAATGTGACTCCTCTTTGGTGGAGAGGGAATGACGGTGGGCTTCGCTGTGCCATTTATATGCAGCCCCATGGTGGGGGCTTTGTGGAGCCTCCCCTCCCCTGGGGAAGCTCCAGGAGGAATTCATAGATTTTAAGGCCAGAAGGGACCACTGTGATCATCCAGTCTAACCTCCTCAATAACTCAGACCCTAGAATTTCACCCAATAATTCCCTCTACCAGCCAGATAACTCTGAAGAACTCATCCTGGAGCTGCCTGGCAGACTGGAGAGCAGCCACCTCTACACTCCCTGGTGCAACGGGCCAGTTCTGCTGTCCAGCGTGGAGGGGGGACAGCTGATCGGTGCACCTCAGAAATTACACTGAGAGACACAGAGACTGCGGCTGTGTCTGCATGCACAAGGGAGGGGGAGGCTCTTTGCATCCTTTCACAGCCTTCTCACTGATGCATCAGGGCTCCACCTGGGCCTGGATTCTTTGAAATCTATGGAAACTTGACCTTCCCATCTCTCGGACTGTGCATAAAATGTCATGTGAACCACTCAACAGAAAAGCTGATGCAGTTTTTAACTGAGAGGTCCGAGAAGGACAAGCACAGCATTGCGGTGTAGCGACTGCAGTTAGAAACCATACAGTTCTGCCCATCTGAGGAGATAACACTGCTGCAGTATCTGTGATAGTCCCTGTCAGGGCCGGCTCCAGGCACCAGCCGAGCAAGCTGGTGCTTGGGGCGGCAGCTTGTAGGAGGCGGCATTCTGCCCAATTCTAGGGCAGCACGGCTGCTTTTTGTTGTTGTTGTTCCACTCCGACCGCCCTGTACGGGGCAGCAGCGTGGAGGACGGGAGCGCCCTGCAGCAAGCCCGGCAGGGCAGCTAGCGTCCTTCCCTCCCAGCCGACCGGAGCTGTGCGGAGCCCTCCCGGCAGGGGGCACGGCGGGAGGGGCCGCGTGGCAGCGCCCCACTGAAGCCCTGGCCTCCCCCCTTCTCTCTCTCCCCCCGCTCCCTCCCTCTCCCCCCGCTAGCCGGGGCACATCTGCAGGGCAGGGAGTCCCCCTGCACCCTGGCTCCGGCCGCGCCGCAGGTTTTTGTTTTTTTTTTGCTTGGGGCGGCCAGAAAGCCAGAGCCGGCCCTGGTCCCTGTTCTTAGCATTGACTTCAGTGGGGGCAGGCTCAAGGATCTTATGCTTCGGGCTAGGTAGTGCAACCTTTTCTCCCCTTGGTGAGTCCCGCCTCGCTCACTGGTCTCAGTGGCACTCACCGATGGGAGAAAGGGTTGCACAACCTAGGGAATGTACAGGCTTTGTGATGATTTTACTGTGACTTGCACAAAGAGCTAGGGAGAAATTTGAGCAAGCCCAAAAGTCTGTAGTCGACACCCATAGCCCAAGGTATTAATGATGAGGACTATCTCCATATAAAATAGAAAATGCATAAAATGACCCATCTTGCTCCCATTGAAACCAGTGAGAGCTTTGCCCCCGATTTCAATGTAAACAGGATCAGGCTCAAAGTGCCCATGACTCCCCTACATACAGTGTGGCCTAAAGTCACTGTGATCACTAAGGAGCAATACAAATTCATCTGCTTAAGGATTTTACCCTTCTTTATACATGGGCACAGAGCTAGACGCTGAGTCTGAGCTCCCCTAATGCTATCCTAGGGCTGCCTGGCTGTAAAACCAGATATGGCCAAAGGTGATACAATTCTCCACCTGTCACGCAGAGCTCCTATTAGCACTCAGGAGAGCCATGTGCAGTGGAATTAGGAAAGAGGGAAAATACATACATGGCAATGACAGAGACTGAACAAAATATAATGTAGGCTCTGGACAGGAATAGGGAGACTTAACTACATCTTTCTGATAGTCTGCATAACACAGTTCAATACAACTTTACGGTTATCTGAGCCGAGCTGGGCTGATCGCTACCTTGTTGATCACTTTCTGTTGCTGAGAATGATTCTGCCTGAGAGATACAACTTCCCGCCACAGGACTTCATTCTGTCTGAAAGGGAAACAGAAACATCACACAGGCATCCCCACCCACAGGCCTGGCGTTCGCTGCCGCGGCCGACTGTGTGAGATGTGTATCTTTTCTTAAAACCCCAGATGCTGGAGACGTGATTATCTGAGCGTCTCAACCTTCATATTATATCTATTTAAAATAAGTAGTTGGCCTTCCTGGTTGCAGAGAAAGCTTGAAAATACAACCCCCAAAAGGTTCAACAAACGTACGGCAAATAAAAAGAATCCAAAATCATTTGTGATTTCTGACTGGTTTGGCAACACTATACTTCTTTCCACTTCAACTGAAATGGCACTCCTGTAAATTCAATCCCTCCCAACCCCAATGAAACGATATTTCAAAGGGACCTCTCAAATTGTGTCTGCAAATCAAATTGTCCACCTACACACATAGCTTGTATGCACAGGTTTTATGTGAGCAGTTTTATAGGCTTTCTTGAAAATTTGGCCTCAAGGGTCTTCTTTTTAACGCTAAGAACTAGTGAATCCAGCACGGAGGCTCCATCTTTAGTGCATGCTTCTGTGCCTTCATTGTGCAGTGGTCTCAGAACAGCCATAATTCTCAGTGCCTTAGAACTTGGCACAAGACAAGTTATAGACAGAGCTGGTCAAGTAATTCACTGGGTAAAAATAGCCAGCGAATACAGCCCTATTTGCCCACCACTCATTTGTGACTGTATTCTGATACCATTATTTGTAGGGATTTGTGGAATAGTTTGGAAGTACAATTTTTCAGCCTGTTTGCAGTCTGTTCATGTTGACTATTCACTTCTCATTATTTGTGGCATGTGATTTTAATTCATTGAATGCTATTTTTAAATTCCTTTTATAAATTCAAAATGGAAAGGAAGACCAAAACCCAATACTTCATTGGACATAAAACAAACGTTTATAGCACAGAGGGGATTCATTTTAAAGATCGTATTGGATGTGCATGATATAATTCCCAGAGGTCCATAGGTCTTACAAATACTCCCCAGGGTTTGCAGCTATGTCACGAAGCAAACACGTAGGAACAATGTGAATGCGATCAACTCACTGCTTCATGTCCTGCATTTGACACTCCATGTTCTCCTGCTGACTTCTCAGAATCTGGACTTCGTAGAGCAACCTGCTGAGATCCTCCTGGCGCATCTTCGTTTCCTCGCTTTTCATGACAGAGACCTGAGAAGAGCACACGAGGCAGAATTTACTACCGCAAGACGTTATGCACAGGGATGAGAGCTTTGCAATGGTTTCTAAGCAGGAGTATCAGCTACAGCCTGGGCTATTAAGTGATGATATATTGGAACAGGAGACACCATTTTAAGAGTCCGGGGTGGCCCCAAAGGGTCATAGCTAGGGGCATTGGAAAGTAAACAGAGGCTGAAGAGCATGACAAATTCTTTAATAGTGAGGTCTATTAGGCTAGGGACTAGCATCCTAGTAGCTGTGGTGAAAGACCCATCACTGGAGTTATTTAAAACTGAACTGGACAAAAATGGTACTTTAAGGATCAATCCAGCACTAGCACTAAGGAGATGAACTAGATGATCTACCCAGGCCTTCTACATCCCTAATGTCAGCGATTCTAGGAAGTGAGGTTAGCTAACGGTGCAAGCTTTCTAGCAGCCTTCCATCACCCTGCCCGTTCCTCTAATGACACAATTAGACCCCATGCACATCAGCGCCCCAGGAGAGGAGGTGCAGCTCTCACTCAATTCCCACCTTCCTTTTGATGTGTTCCAAGAGGTGTTCGTGGCCTTGTAGGAAATAAAGATGCTGGAACTCAGTGTCATCACGTTCAGGCTTGACAAGGCCACCCTGCTCTATATTTACCACTTTCCTGAAGCCATCTAAATGTAAACAGAACTGGTGAGAACCATGTAGATCATATAGATTGGGAAGAACAAAGAATCCCAATGTTTGAATTAGCCTTCCCCCCATTACCCACTGATTTTCAAGTGTAGTTTTCTTTCCCCTGCTCCTAATTTCTGCCTGAGTGTTGTCCTAGATATTGCAAATATGCTGCAAGGAGCGAACCCTTCATTGGTTAGCTCACATGGTCCTTAACACGCCAGTGGCAGAGATGGGCCAGAGATGCTAATTTGTCTAGCCAAATACACCTCAAACCCCAAACTGGAGGCACCTGCTGAGATGGTAGTACAGTCTCTACAACCAATTCAACCTGGCACCTCTCTGCTGAATGGGGCTGCTAATTAGTGCCAGTTGTAATGATGGTGACTCTTGTTTGTTACCAACTTGCCCATTAGCACTCATTCCACATGGGCAACTGAACAGATCTTGGATAGAAACAATTTTTTAACCTAGGCTGCATTTAAACTGCTGGCCTACAGTTGAAAGGGCCATTTCTAATCCTCATGTAAACATCCACAGCCCACCTTTACCTTGTAACGCTTTTGTGAAAAATAAAAATGTAATTAAGGCTGGAGTTCATCACCAGGCAGAGGGCAAAGCACCTCTGACATTCTATTTAAGCCCTCAAAATAGGACATACGCAGTGCCTAGGTGTTGTGCTGGCCTCTGCACAGGGGTGAATTTCACCCCCTAAATCCAGCACCTACTACTGGGATATTTTGTTACCCAAAAAACACTAACGACACAGATCACATGTTCTGTAGTTGCTTGAGGATTTTTAGGAATGGGACACGTGAAATGCTGTTGAAACTTCAACCAGTGCTTCAAAATATTAATACCTTGCAGATGTATTAAAAATAAAGAAAGCATGTGATAGTGTTGCCCCTAGCAGCTAGTCACTGTTTGAGGCCCTGTGGGTGTTGCAGCTGGAAGTTGAAATTGAAGATAAGCTGGTGCAGTTTTGTTTATTTACACAGAATAAACCTTTACGCTTGGAAGTTCATAGCCCTGGCACCTCTGGGCTTGCTTAGTCACTTATGAAAGTAAAAAAATTGCTTGAGCCCTGGCACCTAACTGCTTGAGCCCCGGTACCTCTTTCGTTGCAAATTAAGCACTGCATATACCCTTCCCCAAAATGATATTCAGCAAAGCCCCTGGGCAGGTTCATGCACTCCTTTTGACTTAGGTCGGGCTTATGCTTACAATTATGTTAACTATAGGGTGAGTTCACACCAGAGTCTCTGAATCCCATGACAAGGTTTCACCCAGCTGATAACAATAGTTTACCTGCCATTGTGAAAAATACTCAATACATCTTAAAATCTATTTTTCTATTCCCCCCCCCCCCCCATGAACTGTTCTTCATAGTTTTGGCAAGCCTGGAAGTAACAAAATACTAGGAAGGGCTAGACCAGTTCTTACAAAATCTCCACTCTGATTTTTTGACAAGAGAGATTTAGTAGGAGATTTTCAAAGGTAAAAATCAGTTAGGTGCCATTGACTTTCAGCAAAAGTTGGACACCTAGCTGCCCTTTGTGCCTCTGAAAATCTTTCCTTGGATGCTTGTGTTCACTTATCTAAACCACTTATCTAAACCATACCTGGGACTCTCGGATATTGGCCTAAACTATGAGCTATGCCATAATATGCTATATAACAGGGATCGGCAACCTTTCAGAAGCGGTGTGCCGAGTCTTCATTTATTCACTCTGATTTAAGGTTTCGCGTGCCAGTAATACATTCTAACGTTTTTAGAAGGTCTCTTTCTATAAGTCTATAATATATAACTAAACTATTGTTGTATGTAAAGTAAATAAGGTTTTTAAAATGTTTAGGAAGCTTCATTTAAAATTAAATTAAAATGCAGAGCCCCCCGGACCGGTGGCCAGGACCCAAGCAGTGTGAGTGCCACTGAAAATCAGCTCACGTGCCGCCTTCAGCACGCGTGCCATAGGTTGCCTATCCCTGCTATATAACATAGAGGAAAATGTATTAAGTGACCAGTCAAGGGGCATATAAAAACTGGTTTTCTAACAAAAATGACCTCCTACTGAGGACGGATGAGAACTGTTCTCAGTACAACCAAACCCTGGGCATGGGTGAAGATTGTGCTTTTAAGATTCTGCTACTGGGCAAGAATATCAATAGGGTTTCTGAAA
Organism: Emys orbicularis; assembly: GCF_028017835.1. Taxonomy (NCBI): domain Eukaryota; kingdom Metazoa; phylum Chordata; order Testudines; family Emydidae; genus Emys; species Emys orbicularis. The sequence goes on from NC_088696.1 coordinate 35,088,937, forward strand.
ATTCTGATATAACATGTTATATAAAGCAAATGACAAATTATGTGTCATCAGGCTGACTGTAAGCCGAAAACTTTGGAATGGAAACTTTGTTTACAATTAAAGTAATCTGTGTGCTCTAATATAAATACAGCACAAGGAAATCTCACTCCTGCGTTCTGGTAACAAGCCTTTCTCATGACCTATGAATTCATCAGAAGCCTTTAATCAATCTGCAGCGTTCTATAACAATTCTTTATCCATACTGCACAACCTTCTGTCTTTACAAGGGAAGGCCTTCATTTAGACACATAATTCAGGCCACACACAGTTGGCACCATCTCATTTATATTATCGTACATTAGTTGCTGCAGAAATGCTAAATCTTAATATGAAGGGTAAGGCAAAATTATTTAAGAAAAAGAATTTAATCCATATCATTTTTCTTGTGCCCTTCACTTTGAGCCTCTGTGGAACGCGGAGTCTCATATCTGGGTCTTGGCTTTTATACTTAAATTTATCTGTTATTCTTATGCTTATTTTATTCCCTTCTTTCCCAGATGATGTCTCCATTATAGTGCACTCAGGCATTGGAGTTTTACTTACACATGTTCAGCTGCCGGACAAAGCTGGCCATGTTGTTGTGTTTGAAATACTTAGGCAACACCTCCTTGGCAAACTGACCTTGATCGAAAACATGGAAGCTGGTGCCATTCTGCAGAGAAGACAGGAAGAAAAGAAAAAAAATCACACAGTAATTCTGGAATCCCCAGAGGCATGTGCGAGCCAATGAAATGGGAGATGGCCAGATTGAGTTAATTACTTAGAGCCGTGACTGTCAAGGTGATCAGATACAATGAGGTTGAGATGCAATGGTGGCGAGTATGGGGTAGCAGTGTGATCCAATGGATAGGATACTGAACTCAGGAAACCTGAGCTCTATTCTGGGCTCTGCCACTGACTTGCAGGGTGACCCTGGGCAAGTCACTTCCCTGCTCTGTGCCTCAGTTTCCCCAGCTGCAAAATGGAGATAATGATATGGACTTCCTTTCTAAAGTGCTTTGACATGGACTGAGGGAAAGTTATATATTATTATTGCATGGTAGCTATACCTAGACAGATTGCTTCCATGGGACTTTGACTTTAAGGCTTCCTTTCTGTGCAGACATGAGTATGGCAAAGCCATGCATGCTGGGACGCAAAGTTGAGTGTATGTGCCAGCCAGCGAGAAGGTGGAGGAAGTAACCAGGGTGCCATTTTAGACTTGATTCTGACTCAAAGAGGAACTGGTTGCAAATCAGAAGGTTGAAGACAGCTTGGGTGAAAATGATCATGAAATGATAAATTTCATGATTTTTAGGAAAGGAGCAGTAGCATAGGGACAATAGATTTCCAAAAGGCAGACTTAAACTCAGAGAACTGGTAGGTAAGGTCCCATGGGGGAAAAAATCTAATGGAAAAAGGAGTTCAGGAGAGCAGGGAGTTTTTCAAAGACACAATATTAAAGGTGCAACAGCAAACTATCCCATGCAAAAGAAAGATAGCAAGAATAGTAAGAGGCCAATATGGCTTCATCAGATTAAAGAATATTTAGGTAAATTGGATATATGCAAGTCAGCAGGGCCTGATGAAATTCATCCTAGGGCATTGAAGGGACTAGCTGAAGTGATCTCGGAACCGTTAGAGATTACCTTCAAGAACTTGGTGAGGTGTCAGAAGACTGGAGAAAGACAAACATATTGCCTATCTTTAAAAAGGAAAACAAAGAGGACCCAGGGAATTATAGACCAGTCAGCCTAACTTCAATACCTGGAAGGATACTGGAGCAAATGATTAAACAATCAATTTGTAAGGACCTAGACGATAATAAAGACTGACCAGCATGGATTTGTCAAGAAAAAAATCATGCAAAACCAACCGAATTTCCTTTTTTGACAGGGTTACTGGCCTAATGGATGCAGGGAAGCAGTAGACATGATATTTATTGATTTCAGTAAGGCATTTGACACAGTGCCACATGACATTCTCATATGCAAACTAGGGAAATATGGTATAGATGAAATTACTATAAGGTGGGTGCATAACTGGTTGAAACACCATATTCAAAGTATAGTTATCAATGCTTTGCTACTAAAATAGGGAGACTTATCTAATTGGGTCCTATAAGGGTCTTTCCGGTACTATTCAATAATGACTTGGACAATGGAGTGGAGAATATGCTTCTAAAATTTGTGGGGGAGGGGTTGCAAGCACTTTGGAAGACAGGATTTGAATTGAAAATGACCTTTACAAATTGGTCTGAAATCAACAAGATTAAAGACAAGTGCAAAGTACTACACTTAGGAAAGAAAAATCAAATGCACAGATACAAAATGGGGACTAACCGGCTGGGCGGTAGTAGCAACAGTAGAGAGCAACAAAAATGATAAAAGATTTAGAAAACCTGACCTGTGAAGAAAGGTTAAAAAAACTGGGTATGTTTAGTCTTGAGAAGACTGGTGGGGGGAGGGGGGAAAATCTGATAGGCTTTAACTATGTTAATGTCTGTCATAAAGAGGACGGGGATCAATTGTTCACCATGTCCACTGAAGGTAGGACAAAAAGCAATGGGCTTAATCTGCAGAAAGGGAGATTTAGGTTAGATATTAAGAAAAACTTTCTAACTACCTGAGTAGTTAAGCTCTGGAATAGGCTTCGAAGGGAGGTTGCAGAATCCCCATCATTGGAGGTTTTTAAGAACAGGTTGGGCAAACACCTGTCAGGGATGGTCTAGGTTTACTTGGTCCTGCCTCAGCGCAGTGGGCTGGCCTAGATGACCTCATGTCTAGTTGGCAGCCAGTTTCAAGCGGAGTGCCCCAAGGGTCGGTCCTCGGGCCAGTTTTGTTTAATATCTTTATTAATGATCTGGAGGATGGAGTGGACTGCACTCTCAGCAAGTTTGCCGATGACACTAAACTAGGAGGCGTGGTAGATACACTAGAGGGTAGGGATCGGATACAGAGGGACCTAGACAAATTAGAGGATTGGGCCAAAAGAAACCGGATGAGGTTCAACAAGGACAAGTGCAGAGTCCTGCACTTAGGACGGAAGAATCCCATGCAGAGCTACAGACTAGGGACCGAATGGCTAGGTAGCAGTTCTGCAGAAAAGGACCTAGGGGTCACAGTGGACGAGAAGCTGGATATGAGTCAACAGTGTGCTCTTGTTGCCAAGAAGGCTAACGGCATTTTGGGCTGTATAAGTAGGGGCATTGCCAGCAGATCGAGGGACGTGATCGTTCCCCTTTATTCGACATTGGTGAGACCTCATCTTGAGTACTGTGTCCAGTTTTGGGCCCCACACTACAAGAAGGATGTGGAAAAATTGGAAAGAGTCCAGCGGAGGGCAACAAAAATGATTAGGGGTCTGGAGTGCATGACTTATGAGGAGAGGCTGAGGGAACTGGGATTGTTTAGTCTCCAGAAGAGAAGAATGAGGGGGGATTTGATAGCAGCCTACAACTACCTGAAGGGGGGTTCCAAAGAGGATGGAACTCGGCTGTTCTCAATGGTGGCAGATGACAGAACAAGGAGCAATGGTCTCAAGTTGCAGTGTGGGAGGTCTAGGTTGGATATTAGGAAACACTATTTCACTAGGAGGGTGGTGAAGCACTGGAATGCGTTACCTAAGGAGGTGGTGGAGTCTCCTTCCTTGGAGGTTTTTAAGGCCCGGCTTGACAAAGCCCTGGCTGGGATGATTTAGTTGGGAATTGGTCCTGCTTTGAGCAGGGGGTTGGACTAGATGACCTCCTGAGGTCCCTTCCAACCCTGATATTCTATTATTCTATGGTCCCTTCCAGCCCTACATTTCTATGAAAAGAGGGTGCAATGCTTCCACCAGAGCATTGCAGTGAAGTTACGGTAGGTCTACAATATAATCAAAGGTGTGGCAGCACTACATGTAGCCATGCCCAAACTATCTTTGTACTAGCGAGCTTGAATACAATAGCAATGAAGCAACAGTGCCCGGGACTAGCCACTCAAGTACATACCCAGTGTTAGAGGTGGTCTTCTATAGCCCGTGCTGCCAAAGCTTCAGCGCTATTGTTATTCAAGCTAGCTAGATTACGGTGCAGTCATACCTTCGATTGCATGCCCTTATCAGCAGGGCCACTAACTGGGCTGGGATGGACAGTCTCGTCTTTGACATAGTGTGCCAAATTGGGAATGTCACACCCTACCGCCCTGTTCTATCAGGAGGGTGGATGCTGAGTGGAGGGAAGGATGCAGGACATTTTTACGCTGTGTTGGACTGTTTTCCAGCCAGAAAATACATTCTGATGAACACCCCTGCATTATTCTTGTCCTCGCTTCTACACTGGTCCCACGCATATAGGCCGAACACACACAATTTTGGGGGTGGGCCAGAAGCATAGCACTATACCAGAGATGGGGAAATGATCCGCTATTTAGACAAACAGGTTTACTTGGTCCTGTCTCAGCGCAGGGGGCTGGGTGAGGTGAGCTCCTGAGATTCCCTTCCAGTCCTACATTTCTATGATACTACATCTAACCCTAGATCTCCATGCCCCCATGCTCTTTGTTTAGATTATGCTTCAAGACAACCGTTGATAAGCCACGAATAGTATCCATGAAATGAAGACAGGGGAAGCTAAAACACGGGGAGTGGACTGGGATTCTCTGCTGTGAAAGCAATACGCACACAGTCCATCACGCTGATGTGTCTGCAGTTTTCCACTGTGGTGTTCAGTATTACCATTAATGGTATCACCTGGGCTTCCTTGTCACAGCCAGACCTATTTTCAACAGAATTATTAACAACCATGATTGGGTCTTTTGATTTTTACACAACAGCAATATGCAGAAACCATGTGGACACAGTTGGGTCCCAAATAACCATTTTTACTGACATGCAAGGCCTCTCTACATACACAGTGCTGGCTGGACTGGCTGGTTTTTGGCACCTTCTAAAATACAGAACAAGTAAGTGCCACTAGAGTGCTCACAATTGATTTGAAGAGATGCTGCCTTATTTTCTTATATGCTACATATTGTCACTCAAGGGTGGGATACTGCCAAACCCTACTGTCCTAGTCATTTTCCTTATGATTTCTTTGCTGCGGTGGCAGATCTCGGTGTCTGAATGGGGCCTCTCGACCCAGCCTCTTCCATTTGCTATTGCAGTTAAGTCATAACAACAGCTGATTCAAGACTGCAAAGAAAATGCATGTTCAGAAACATGCAATCAAATTCTGACTGGCGGTTCGGCTCAGCCATGTTTGATCCCCTTATTATTCTCTATTTGCAAATATTTATATAGACTTTTTTTGTGCAGACAAATATTTGGGAAATGGCTTCCCTTTATTAAAATATAACAGTATTCAAGTATGGACAAGTGTATTCGCTATTCATCATTACTTATTCCCACTTCTATCCGGTTAAGGACCAGAAGCAATACCATGTGACTTCAGTGAGACATCAGGTACCATGAATAATGAGTAGTCAAAACAAACAATTTGCTAATAATCTATAGGCTGAAATGATTCATAGCAACTTCTCTGTTGATACCTACTAATAGGTTAGCAGAAGCCAGAATTCGCTAACATATGCAAAGGTGAAAATTTCAATTTCACTCATTCACATGCTTAATTAAACACACCCTATTTAAATGCCTCTTGATGCTCTTACAGGCTGTAATCACTGGCATGATTGCGATATCACGGATTCAGCACTCTGTCGTCACAGTACAATAGGTGGGCTAGAAAGGAGCGGGGGGGAGATCAAAAATAATAATGCACCATATGCAAGTGGGTCTGGAAAATTACAAAAAAAAAGTGTAAAGAAAAAGCGACTATTTATAGATTAAAAATTTCTCCCCATTATGAAAGCCCTTCTTTAAAGTGAATTATGTATAAACCCTATGATAAAATGAAGTAAGGAAATGGGCCTATAACACAGGATTCATGTGGTGGTTAATGAACAAAATATAACTTTCTTTTTAGAGATAGAAATGCAGCTTACATCCCATCCCATGCATTCGGAATGAAAACTGTGCTGAACAATGTTCCCGTGGCTAAAAACATGACAAAGAGGCTGACATCAAAATATTTTTTTTTAAAGTATGCTTTAATTATAGTTCCTTTTGTGGAAAGTGAGTGTATAAACATAACATACTGGATAATTCTCTGCTGAAAAATAAATCATGTCTATTTGTAACAACTGTTAATAAAGTTAAGTGCACAATACGATTTCAAAATGCTAGAGAGTCAAATGACGTTAGTCCTTTAATTGCACTTAGCGTTTAAAAGCCCCAAATGATAAACAGGAAGAAACATCACAAAAATAAAACAAACAAACCTATTAAAAATAAAAATAGCCAAACTGCCAATAGATATGCATGTCGCCGTGTCCACATACATACTAGTTCAAGTGCTTAGTAAAAGTGACTAGTGATTTGGGGGTCCAACTTGAGACCCTTTAAAGGAGCTTGATTTTCAGAGGGTTGGCACTTATTTTCAGAAAATCAGGCCCATTTAAGGTGTCAAGCTGGACACCAAAAAAATCAAGGACCCCCTCTTCCCCCCCAAAATCATTAGTCACCTGGAAAATCTTGGCCTGTCTTTAACACAAACAAGCATAATATTCAGTGTGTCTATAAAAGTCTCTCTAAAGAACATTCGCTCTTTTTCAGCTAACGCTGGCAAGGTACTTTGAAAATGTAAAGTGCTAGATAAATGCTACAGAGTATCATCTTTTAGATGCTATGGACTTGTTTTTGTCCTGCTGTCCCGTGCAGTTTAAGTGACCTCCGTTATTAGCTTTACTTACAGTGCTCCAGCAAATTAGATGGTTTGTTTCAGGATCTTCCACTAGCGTCCACAGTTTAGTCAGGAATGCTGGCACATTACTGGAGTATCCATCCATTGCCAGGGAACTGGGTGAATCTTGCATCGTTTTTCAATGTTTTAGTTACACTAACTCCATCTCTTTCAATATGCCTGTCTCGCTGTGCGTGTGGGTAACGGAGACTGAACCATTTAGTTTCATCCAGGTCCAGCTGAGAGTAGGCCCCCACTCAGTCACATCAGCCGTGCTGTTCGCACTCTTAAAAACTCAGCACAATGCAACGGCATCACCAGCCCCAGAGAACAATGCACAGAATTAAAATGCACTGCAGCCGATCGCACAATGCTGTGAATAAACATGCAGCGTCATGCAAAGAGAACACACGCTGTACACCTTAGGCTGGGAGGTTAGCAAATCACTGGAATGAATTAAGAAAACACCTGGCTGGCATGTTTGCAGGATGCCAGGAAGCACCGACACTGGATTGTGAAGGGACTGAGTTTAAACATTAGTTAGGAGCTCCTTGTTCTGAACATTGGCAGCCCCAGATGGGCAAAATCAAGGCTGGTTTTAAGCATGCCAAACCTTAGTCGGGCTGGGCAAAACCAAAGCCGAGTCCCACGTTATCTGAATCCCAGAGTTCAATGAGCTTTGGATAAACAGCTCTGGATTGGGTGAAAATAGATGATGAAAATAGATAAGCCCCAGGTGCCACAATCTGCTTTATTATTATTCCAGGTGTTTCACCCACTGCTAGTTATGAGCAGCTGGATTAATTTCTCCCAGACTGAAGCCCTTATTCATGTTGGGGAGCACTTACTCACGCGAGTACTCTCGTTGGCTTCCATCGGACACGACTTGTTGCTCACTCGGTTAAGTAAAAGCACCACAATCTCGCCCTTTATTTGTTGTGTTAACACAGTCCACTACACGTTGTTTCCTGGGCACTTGATGACAATGTAATCAGAGCCCAGGATCATTTCAAACCACATGAGGCTTTAAAAACTCTCTCTCCAATATGCACCAGGGATCTCTGACACATTTGACTGATAAACACACACACACACATCAGCTCACGTAGAAGTGGGATTGTGGGATATTTTGTTGACGTGAGAAGTAACTATCACTCCTGAAAGGGTGAAAGCTCCCTTGTGAAAAGACTGAGGAGCACATGAGTGTCATGTCATTAGCATTAGTGCTTTTCCAAAGTGATGCCAGTGGGATAACGAAGGCACAGTTAGATCAGAAATGGTTTTCGTTGAGGTCTTTGCACGAGATACTCAAACCATCATCTGGAAATTGCATGTCAGCGCAAGGAAAAGAATGCGCAGCCAGGAAGATCCATCAGGCATATGTGTTACTATTTTACGGGTTGTTCCCCTGCCTTTATTTTACATTAGCAATTCAGGCCCTGTCTAGGATGGAAGGTTTGCTGAATGGAGAACTAGTGAAGTGCCGGCACAAGAGCCAAGACAGGGAACATTGGGAATGAGTTTTTAGTCACACCCTTTAAAACTCTTCGGGTTTTGTACATTTTTGCTAGCACCTATTTAACTTACATGACTAATTAACATTTTGGATAAATAAAGCCTTTGTTAATGATTCAACAGCCTCACCCCTTCATTTAAGGTGTTCTACAGCACCTAACACTATGAGGCCCCAACCTGGTTGTCCTGTGGGTGCTATCACAATGTAAGTGGTAAATAAATAAATCATCATCATCATCCCCGCGGTCCTCCAGAAATACCCAGAAAGAGCAAACATGACATTCCTGATGTTTCTAAGCTAATTAAAAAGCCAGGGGGGGAAAAACCCATAAATATCATGCTTTCTTTATATGTAATAAAGAAACAAACAAACAAACAAAAAAAGCACTAGCCCCTTTCTTTTAAAACCCTTTGCAGATCGTCTTTAAGTCTAAATGCTCCGTTTCTACAGCAGTCGGGCTGGGGTTGGAGAGAGAACGTTCCTGTGTGTGTCTGAATGTGAGTGCGTAAGTAGTATGGAAGCAACCGAAAGAGTTTGCGATAGCCCGAACCAATCCCCCAGGTTCACCCGCCCTGCTTGGAAACACGTCTGTAACGTGGCACAGTCTGCGGCTCCAGAATAGGCCTTATCAGCCATCAGCAGACCCACAGATAATTTGAAATGGACAATCCGTGAAAAGACAATCATCCTCAACTTTGAGGGATTCCTGATGATGATGATGTAGTATGGGATGTGGTTTTTGAGGCATTACCCTAAAATCTCTGAAACTCCATTCACTTGGAATCTTTGTATCCACATGTTTTTTCTGAACTTGCTTCTAGTCAAAACAGGCACGTCACTGAACTACTGTCGGCTTCCAGGGGTGACGTTCTTTGGTAATCTTGAGAGTGTATCGTTTCAGACTGGGGCAGTGTACGAGGAAGGTATCTACCACTTCCTGACTAACCACACAGTAACAATGAATCTCTGTTAGATTGACACACTTCCTTGCCAGGTCTATTAGCGAGGAGTTCAAATCGTCCGAGGGGGTCGTGTGGATCACCAGCCTGTTTAAGGTCCTGCTGTAACTGCTGGTGACAAACCTAACCTGGTTCACCATGTACGTAAAAGTATTCAGTTGTAAAGTACCTACGGGTATATTGGGCTTTAGGATCCGTGGTATCTTCCAGGCAGGGACTGTGTGATCAAACTCCAGGTCTACATAGAGTTGAGGGTGCTTCTGGATCACGGCAGCCCAAAGCTCTTCAGAGATGACTGGAATATATTTGTCCAAGCGCTCACAAAAAATATCTAAGCGTGTGAAAGCCCCTCTCTCTGGCTTGATCAGTTCCGCAAACACATCATTAGACAGGCTGGCATAGTAGACTCCCAAGGTAGACAACTTAGGACATACATTCAGAACCTCTCTGATGGTTTCTGGCTTCACGTTGCAAACCAGAGTGCGGTTGTTGATGAACAAGCTGCGCAGGTTTGGGCTGCTGGTGGCTATGAGTCCAACAAGCCCATCATCCAGGGTGAACGGCATTCTCCGGAAATCAATATGCTGAAGGTCTATTTGGTTTTCTCTCTGGCATATATTTCGTATGCTCTGCAGGATGTCCTGGCCAGAGTAGAAATAAGGGTTCTCTCCTTTGCACATGATGCACAGCTTCTGCAGCTTATGGTTCTGCCTGGCCAACAGGTCTAGAATGTGGGTGACGTTCTTCCGATTTATTTCCTTGGACTGATCAAACACAATCTTCAGGTGTTTGATCTGGCTCAGGAACTGGTGTAAACTCTGCAGCATGCCCTCCTCGTTCTCCGAATCACAACTGGAAGAGCATTATAAACACAGTTAGCTGTTTTGCTGGAACTGCAACAAGTGAGCACAATGTCCATACTTTGGATCACTGTCCTTTATTATTATTTACTTATTATTGATCTCCTCCACTGCCTTAGAGATTTGTTCTTACTTGGTTTAGAGGCTCAAGTGCTCGGCTGGGAGTCAGAGGACCTGGGTTTTACTCCCAAGCCAGCCACTGACTTGCTGTGTGATGCTGGACAAGTGACTTCCATGCTCTATGCCTCTGTTTCTCCTCTCAACCATTATCTGTCTGGTCTATTTAGGTTATACGATCTTCAGGACAGACTCTCTCTCACTATGTGTTTATACCGTATATGGCACAATGGAGCCCCAATCTCTGGCTGGTCCACTAGGTGCTATTGTAATACAAATAATAGATAACAATACAGTTAGTTACGGGGCTCGGTCACTATGTACAGACCGAGGAGGTGAGTTCCAGTCTCATACACTAGAGCTCAGATCACCAGCTTCAATAGCACCATGATAATCATTCCAGTGACCTTGCCTGCTGTCCCGGGGCAAGTCTTTTCCCCTTTCTGGGCTTCTGTTTCCCACTCTTTAAAATGGGGATAACGACAGTGGCCGTCTTTGTAAACGCCATGAGATCGGTGGACGAAAAGCGCTATATCAAAGCTAGGTGAGGATTATGATGATGGTATCTCCTTGACACTTTTCAAAGCACATCTAATGCCACGACTTATCCCTTTCCTTGACTTATGATTCTTAATGCGTACTTTAAAAAACAACAACCGTCTAACCCTATTTTCTCTACCACATACACAGCCGCTACTTGTAGGAGGTACTGTTACTTACATAGTTGCATAGATTATAAAGCCTGAAGGGACCATTGTGATCATCTAGTCCAGTGGCTCTCAACCTTTCCAGATGACTGTACCCCTTTCAGGAGTCTGATTTGTCTTAAGTACCCCCCAAGTTTCACCTCACTTCAAAACTACTTACTTACAAAGTCAGACATAAAAATACAAGTGTCACAACCACACTGTTACTGAAAAACTGCTGACTCTCTCCCTTTTACCATATAATTATAAAATAAATCAATTGGAATATAAATATTGTACTTACATTTCAAGTGTAGTATATAGAGCAGTATAAACAAGCAGGGGCGCTGGAACAATATGTACAGTGTGGGAGCTGAGAGCCATTAAACCAAACTGTAAATCCCGTATACAATGGAAACCACTTCAAGTGAGGGAGTGCGGCAGCACCCCTAATACCACTAGTTCCACCACCTCTGTAAACAATTCTTTGTCCATATGAAATTTTACTTTGTACTGACTTTGCGAGTGCTTTTTATGTAGCCTGTTGTAAAACTAGGCAAATATCTAGATGAGTTGATGCACACCCTGGAAGACCTCTGCATACCCCTGGTTGAGAACCACTGATCTAGTCTGACCTGTATAACACAGGCCACAGGGCTTCCCTGTATTAATTCCTAATTGAACTAGAGCAGATCTTTTAGAAAAACATCCAATCTTGATTTTAAAATTGATAGTGCTGGAGATTCCACCACCACTCTTGGTAAGTTGTTCCAATGGTTTATAAGTATTCACATCTATAGGCTGTCATCAGCAATGTGATTTTTGAATGAAGAACAGTGGTGCTTTAAGATAAACAAGTTGTACTGCGAGATTTATACGAGATGCTGTATGCTTGACTGCACAGATACCTACAAACAGTAGAAACTACCTCCTCTCACCTGATCTCTGTGAAATGCCACACGGAGCTAGAGGAAACAGCTGCAGCCCAATGTTTGCACACTTGGAAGGCTGTGTATCTATCTCGGAGAGACAGGTAGTAAAATATATGGACAAGGATTTCTTCCGGGACGTAGTTCCAAAATTCTGATGTTGGAGCAGGCATCTTTCTGACCCGACAGGCAGCAGCACTGAGAACCACCTTCCAGACTGCAAATAATTCCCTAGACTCCCTGTTGCAGAAAAAGGAAACACATCAACCCAACCCTAGTTTGATATAATGCTATTACAGTGGGTCCGAATTTTTTCTTACATTTTGAAAATTTCACCATAATTTTGACATTTGTAAAACAAACATCGAGGTGGCAAAGTTTGCAGACGATACAAAATTACTCAAGATAGTTAAGTCCAAAGCAGACTGCAAAGAGTTACAAAGGGATCTCACAAAACTGGGTGACTGGGAAACAAAATAGCAGATGAAATTCAGTGTTGATAAATGGAAAGTACATTGGAAAACATAATCACAACTATACATATAAAATGATGGATTCTAAATTAGCTGCTACCACTCAAGAAAGAGATCTTGGGAGACATTGTGTATAGTTCTCTGAAAACTTCCACTCAATTTGCAGCAGCAGTCAAAAAATCTAACAATGTTAAGAACCATTAGGAAAGGGATAGACAATAAGACAGAAAATATCATAATGCCACTATATAAATCCATGGTACGCCCACAACTGGAACACTGCTTGCAGTTCTGGTCACCCCATCTCAAAAAAGATATATTGGAATTGGAAAAGGTGCAGAAAAGGTCAACAAAAATTAATAAGGGGATGGAAGAGCTTCCATACGAGGAGAGGTTAAAAAGACTGGGGCTGTTCAGCTTGGAAAAGAGATGACTAAAGGGGGACATGAGAGAGGTCTATAGAATCAGGAACGGTGTCGAGAAATAGTGTTATGTACCTCTTCGTGTAACAGAAGACCCAGGGGTCGCCCAATTAATAGGCAGCAGGTTTAAAACAAACAAAAGGAAATACTTCTCCACACAACGCAGAGCTTGGGGATGCTGTAAAGGCCAAAAGTATATCTGGGTTCCAAAAACAATTAGATAAGTTTATGGAGGATAGGCCCATCAATGGCTATTAGCCAGGATGGTCAGGGATGCAAACCCATGATCTGGGTGAAGCCTCTGACTTCCAGAAGCTGGGATTGGATGGCAGGGGAGGGATCATTGGATAAATTGCCCTGTTCTGTTCATTCCCTCTGGGTCACCTGGCACTGGCCACTATTGGAAGACAGGATACTGGGCTAGATACTGTTGGTCTGACCCAATATGGCCATTCTTATTTTCTTAAACACAAAAAAGGAAGTTTAGACAAACTTTAGCCAATTTCCTTCCCCACCCACTCCATTTTTTGACCAAACATAGAAGCTGGTTGAAATTTTTTGTGAATTCCAAATTTCAAAATTCTGGAAAAAAAGTGAAACATTTTAAAAAATGTGATTCTTTTCCTCATTACCAGCTCTAAATACGATTAACTTTATATAATGCATTATTTAAAAATAACAATTTTCTACACTGATATTCAAACAGACGGAGGGATTTAGCTCAAACTTGGGGCGGGGGGAACCCTCGTTTTGGGGACAAAGGCCAACCATGACAAATTTAACCCAAAAGTTGAATTATCCAGTGTATGGCAAAACAAGGAGTTATAATGAAAACTAATTTGTGATTTTGACCACAGCAATTATTAGCTGCAGCTGCTAATATAAGAGATGGCAGTTTGGTATAAGGATTTTATTGTGATGATCACACTAACCATACATTAATGTACGTGTGTTGCATATTGACATGGGACCTTTTCATTTAATTATGCTTCCGTGTAAATTATGATGCAAGAGAATGAATGCATGGGAAGTATACTGAAATGTAAAGCACAAAACCACACAGACATCTCTGCAGTATTATTTCTCAATTCTGCTTGGAGTATGCTCTGTATCCAGCCACTGTACTGCTACACAAATAAAATTACCAGCTGTAAGTTTTTATTTGACTCTTTTCAACTTTCTCAAGAACAAAGTAGTGGACTTTAAAATGAGAGGCTAAAGTCATTAAAATTGCAGGTTATTTCCCTTTGAGATTACAGCAGCAGAATTGCCAATTCTCGTGATTTTATCGTGAGTCTTGTGATATTTGATTCTTTTCTTGATGCTCCAGCTCCTGGAGTCATGTTGTTATTTTGTGAGAAATTCAGCTTTCATGTGAACAAAAAGGGAAATTTCTAGTCTTAAAAGTTCAAAAACTAGAAGCCAGAGAAAGATCCCAAAATACATATACACATTTTAAAAAAATCTTGTAATTTTAAAGCCACTCATGATTGTTTTATGCTTGATGGTGACAATACTGCAGCAGCCATGCTCTCTTGTCAGATATCCCACCTGCTTATGCCCTGCCTCTCACCCCATTACTGACTGCCCAGCAATGCGCTCCTGCTTCCTGCCTGGGAGATGCCTTCTTGCTTTCCCTGTTTCCTGCATATGTCTTCTTTATTATCTCTGACAGCTCACCCTCAGCAATCCTACTTTTATCTCAGATTTAATAAACTTTCTCATTATTCCAGCACTTGCCTAAGTACTAAACTACTCATCATCACTCCTCCCCTATACACAACTGTTGTGATTTTATCATGAGTGGTGGTTTTCTTAAAGCCCCAGTTCCTGGAGTCATGTGAAAAATCTCAGTTTTCATTCAAAACATTTCTCCCCCCCCCCCCCCCCCCCCCCATGATTGCACAGAAAAGCTTGAAAGCCTGATCTAGGTGCCCCCTAGAGACTCCGAAACCAGAAAGCAAAGAGGGGAAAAAAACCAAGTATATTCTTTTTATATAATCTCATTATTTTGGGGGGGGGGGAGAGGAGGGGCTGACTCATGACTTTTGAACTCTTGGGATTGGCAATACCGTCTACTTGTTACTTTCCTGCAGAGCCGAAAGAGTTAATGGCCTGTTCTCGGAAAGGCTCTGGCTGGTTGATGTGCATTTGCTCCGGAGTGACATTAACCCCCCCCGACCACAGAGAGGAGCCAATGTCTGTTCCGGGCAGTGCAGCGTTCACAGCTGCTGGGCGGCCTCCCTGCCTCGCCCCCTGGGGCCGCCGTGGGGCTCAGAGAAGCCGATCAGAGGGGGCGGATCTCCCCAGCCCAGCTGGCCCCAGCCCGGCCGCCTGCCGGAGCAGGGAAAGCAGGCGCTGCTGGGCTGCATTAGCGCCCGGCGGACCTAGCAAAACCCGGGGCAGCTTTTCTCTCCGCAGGGCAGAGATCCTGCGCTGGCCGGCCGGCTTCTCCCTGCGGGGCTGGAGAACAAGGATCCCCCAAACATGCATTTATTCCACCCCTCCCTGAGCGGCGAGGGGGTCAATGCATCTCCCCAGGGGGGCACTGCGTGGCTAAGGGCCATCCTGGCTTCAGTTCCTCCCCGGGGAAGGAGCACCGCCTACCCGTCCAAGTGCAGCTGTTCTTCCTCTCGGCCTGGCTCACAGCTGCTCCGGGGCCTGGGCGGACCCGCCTCGCTGCCCCCGCCGGCTCCCTTGCGGGGGGTGGAGCGGCGGAGGAGGGAGGTCTCGCGTGGGAAGGAAATCTCCCGTCCCTGGCCCCGCGGTGAGAGCAGTGCTGTGTTTACAGCCTTTGCCCAACCCAGCCCGCCCACAATCTCACCCCAGCCCCGTGAGTCACCCGCCGGCTCCGGAGGAGGAGATCCCTGGCTGGGCTAAAGTAGTGACACTTCACTGGCGAAGGAAGGAGTTGCCAGGACCGGAGCCGTCTCAGCCTTTCTGTGAATCATAGACTATCAGAGCTGGAAGGGACCTCAGGAGGTCATCTAGTCCCACCCCCTGCTCAAAGGCCTTGGCTACACTTGCGAGTTGCAGCGCTGTAAAGCCGCCCCCAGCGCTGTCACTCACTCCCTGTCCACACTGGCAAGGCACTTACAGCACTGGATCTCCGTGGTTGCAGCGCTGCATGTACTCCACCTCTCCGAGAGGAATAGCGAGTATTGCGCTGCCACTGCAGCGCTGCGGCGCCAGTGTGGCCGGCCAATGCGCTGTGAATGGCCTCCAGAATTATTCGGCAGTATCCCACAATGCCTGTTCTAGCCACTCTGGTCATCAGTTCAAACTCCACTGCCCTGGCCTCAGGTAACCAACCACGTGACCCACCCTTTACATTCCCCGGGAATTTTAAAAATCCCCTTCCTGTTTGCTCAGCCCGGCGTTGCGTGGAGTGCTATCAGCGAATCTTTCCAGGTGACCATGCCTCCACGCGCCAAGCGAGCCCCAGCATGGAGCAATGGCGAGTTGCTGGACCTCATCAGTGTTTGGGGGAGGAAGCTGTACAGTCCCAGCTGCGCTGCAGCCGTAGGAATTACGATACCTTCGGGAAGGTATCGAAGGACATGATGGAAAGGGGCCATGACCGGGACGCCCTGCAGTGCAGGATTAAAGTGAAGGAGCTGCGGAGGAGAAGGAAAATGGGAGTGAGGGTGGTGGGCCGGATGGAGACACCCTGGAATCCCTGGAGCCATGCAGCCAGGAGCTCTTCTCGAGCCAGGAGGAAGGTAGCCAGTCGCAGCGGCCGGTACTTGGTGGAGGACAAACAGAAGAGCAGGTTCCCGGTAAGCATTTTTTTTTTTTTTTCGGGAAGGAATTTTTTCGGTGCGGGCTCTTTGGGAGAGGAGGGTTAGGCATGCATGCCTAGATGCGGAATAGTGCATTGATGTGGTTTATCACATCGCAGTAATCGGCCTCGGTAATCTCCTCGAATGTCTCATCCAGAACGTGTGCAATGCGCTTGCGCAGGTTTATCGGGAGAGCCACCGTGGTCCTTGTCCCAGCCAGGCTAACGTGTCCGCACCACTGTGCCGCGAGGGGTGGGGGGACCATTGCTGCACACAGGCAAGCTGCATATGGGCCAGGGCGGAAGCCGCATTGCAGTAGAAGACCCTCCCTTGCTTCCCAGGTCACCCTCAGCAGCGAGATATCGTCCAGGACGAACTCCTGTGGAAAATGTTGGGACAGTGTTTAGTGTAGGTGCCCCCTGAAGCTGTTGGCTCTCCCCAAGGCACAGAAACCCAGAGGACAGTGCAGCCCTGAAACAATCAGTCCCCCTTACTCACCATTTTGAGGCTCCCGTGGGATATGTGTGCTCTGTTTCGGACGGGAAAATAATGCTATTGTGTAGACCCTGTGTGTTTTCTACTCCTTAAGTGTGGGGGGAATCATTACTCTGTTTGGTATAAACAATGCTGCCTCTGTTAAATGTTGCATTTTGCCTATACAGCTGCATCAACCTTGAGACCTCAGCCGTCCCTCTTATCGCCTGCTCAGAGACTGCAAAGACTCAGGAAGAGACCGCGAAAAAGCAAAGAAGACATGCTGCAAGAAGTGATGCGGCAGTCTATTAAAGAGAATGAGAAAGCACAGAACTGGAGGGAGAGAGAAAGCAGGATCCGCCAGGAAAACGCAGCGCACCGGCGGCAAAGCACCGCACACCGGCAGCAAAGCACTGATAGTCTCAAGCATCCTGGAGCGCCAAGCAGACACTATCCAGGAGCTGGTAGCCATGCAGAAAGAGGAGCAGTACCGCAAACGCAAACGCCACCCCCCCCTACAGCCCTTGTCCCAAAACTCTTTCCGTTGTGCCCCACTGTCACCTCCAACCCACTTTCCCCAACTTCCGTGTTCTTCATGCCACCCGCTGCCTCCAACACCAGTATCTTCACCACCCAGCCCTGAAAACCACGACCCTTACCCTCTGCACTCAACCCCCATCACCATGCAGTATAGCTATCCTGAAGTGCAGCACTCACTGCACAGCACACCAGACAGGACATATGCGAATCTGTGATTGTACTGTTCCCCACTCCACCCCCTTGTTTCTCTTCAATAAATATTTTTTTTTCTTTTCAATAAATGGATTCTTTGGCTTTGAAAACATTCTTTATTATTGCATAAAGTAAAAGACTCCTTAGCCCAGGAAATAAACAGGCACTGCAAGTCTGCTTGTCTGTTTAGCAGACACTGATTCCTAAAGATTGGAACTACTGCACTTCACTCCCGTGCAGGGCACCAGATATCACTGCTGGTTTTCAGCCTCAAATTGCTCCCTCAAGGCATCCCTAATCCTTGCAGCCCTGCGCTGGGCCCCTGTAATAGCCCTGCTCTCTGGCTGTGCAAATTCAGCCTCCAGGTATTGAATCTCAGAGGTCCATGCCTGAGTGAAGCTTTCACCCTTCCCTTCACAAATATTATGGAGGGCACAGCACGCGGATATAACCGCGGGGATGCTGTTTTCGGCCAAGTCCAGCTTCCCATACAGAGATCGCCAGCGACCCTTTAAACAGCCAAAGGCACTCTCCACAGTCATTCGGCACCGGCTCAGCCTGTAGTTGAACCGTTCCTTGCTGCTGTCAAGGCTCCCTGTGTAGGGTTTCATGAGCCACGGCATTAACTGGTAAGCGGGATCTCCAAGGATCACAATGGGCATTTCAACTTCCCCACCGTGATCTTCCACTCTGGGAAAAAAGTCCCGGCCTGCATCTTCCTGAACAGCCAAGTGTTCCGAAAGTTGCGTGCGTCATGCACCTTTCCGGGCCAGCCTGTGTTAATGTCAATGAAATGCCCACGGTGATCCACAAGCGCCTGGAGAACCATAGAGAAATACCCCTTCCAATTAACGTACTCGGATCCTAGGTGGGGTGGTGCCAGAATAGGAATGTGCGTCCCATCTATCGCCCCTCCACAGTTAGGGAACCCCATTTGTGCAAAGCCATCCACTATTTCCTGCACGTTACCCAGAGTCACGGTTCTTCTGAGTAGGATGCGATTAATGGCCTTGCAAACTTGCATCAACACGATTCCAACGGTCGACTTTCCCACTCCAAACTGGTTTGCGACCAACCTGTAGCTGTCTGGAGTTGCCAGCTTCCAGATTGCAATAGCCACCCGCTTCTCCACTGGCAGGGCAGCTCTCAATCTCGTGTCCTTGCGCCGCAGGGTGGGGGCAAGCTCCTCACACAGTCCCATGAAAGTGGCTTTTCTCATCCGAAAGTTCTGCAGCCACTGCTCGTCATCCCAGACTTCCATGATGATGTGATCCCACCACTCGGTGCTTGTTTCCTGACCCCAAAAGCGGCGTTCCACGGTGCTGAGCATGTCCGTGAATGCCACAAGCAATTTCGTGTCGTACGCGTTACGCGGCTCGATAGCATCGTCGGACTTCTCACCCTCACTCTCACTGTCACTTTGGATCTTAAGGAATAGTTCGACAGCCAAACATGATGTGCTGGCGAGACTTGTCAGCATACGCCTCAGCAGTTTGGACTCCATTTCCCGCAGACAGATCGCGCTGCGCAGAAACAGTTGAAAGATGGCGCCAAAGGTGGACGGAAACAAAGGGATTTCTGGGATGCGAAGTGATGCATCACGGGGCATTGGGACAGGATCCAGAATCCCCCACACCCAGGCCCCCTTCCCACAACCCATGGCGCCAGAATGGGAAAAGGTGCTCTGTGGGATAGCTGCCCATAATGCACCGCTCCCAATAGCGCTGCAATTGCCGCAAATGTGGCCACGACAGTGCGCTGGGCAGCTGTCAGTGTGGACAGACTGCAGCGCTTTCCCTACTCAGCTGCACGAAGTCAGGTTTAACTCACAGCGCTGTACATCTGCAAGTGTAGCCAAGGCCAAAGAGAAGAGCTCTGTGGCGCTGGGAAAGCGTCTCTCTTTCACCCACAGAAGCTGGTCCAACAAAAGAGATTACCTCGCCCACCTGGTCTCGCTCATAATCTGGAACATATGTGACTTCATCGCTGTGTGCCTCAGTTTCCCCCTCTGAAAAACAGCAGTCATTCACTAAATCAGTCAGCTGAAGCTCTGTTATCTGAGCCTCCTTTTTTCAAGGAGCTGCCTGGTCCTCTTAACCCCTGACTATCTGAACTCACACGACAGACGTTGCACAAGCAGTTTTTAGAACTGGGGTCCTGCTGTATTGCGGCCTTCACAAGGCTGCTATATAAGAATAGGTTTCAGAGTAGCGGCCGTGTTAGTCTGTATCAGCAAAAAGAACGAGGAGTCCTTGTGGCACCTTAGAGACTAACAAATTTATTTGGGCATAAGCTTTCGTGGGCTAAAGCCTACTTCATCAGATAGTGTCTGTTAAGCACTTTGAGATCATCGGACGGAAGGTACTAGAAAAAGACAAATCATAACTGTAGTTCTGAAAAGGAAGTGGCAAGCTCTGGATCAACTCATTAAAGACTCAGACATTATCTAGTGTCTTCTGTTCTCTCTTTTTTTCTTGTCTTTTCACACAGAATTTTACCTGCTCAGTAGAACTCGCTGAAGAGAAAGTTGATGTTTGACATTTGTCACCAATACTCCTGTTGAAAATTCACCTTTAGTTATCAGGTGGAAATAATAGGCCAGTCAAGTCTGCACTCATTCATGAACCCAGCTGTCTTAGTGTCTTATGCATAAAGCACAGAACTCCTGAGTTCTCTATCCAGCTGTGACACTCATCTGTGAAATAGGGATAATAATACTTACCCACCCCTCATACGAAGCGCAGGCCCCAATCCTGAAACTGGATCCGCATTTGGCATTCCTCAGTGCCCATACGTAGCTTTCAGGATCAGGGCTTTACATTGTAAAGTGCTTTGAGCAACTCAGACGGTGGCTGTTGTAGAACTGCAAGGTTCTGCTATTCCAAATTATCTTTTTGTGCCAAGAGGGCGTGTACTTCCTGGGATGGGGTTACTCTATGGAAGGCGGGTCTCAAGAAATCCAGTCAAGGAATACAGGCATACTAGGAATCCCCTCACCTTGTATTAGCACAACGTCCTACACCATGGGCTTAACCCTTTCAAAAACCAGGTGATTTTTATGCTCAGTCTTAATCTCCAAACCAAGGCTGCTGGTGCTGCCACGCTAACCTACCCTATGGACAGAAAGTTCTGAGACAAGAACTTGCACCATCTTTCTATGATCTGAGGCTAAATAACATAAGTTGCCGCCTATCCTTCAAGTACAGTTAGGTTTTAAAAAGATAGACATGTGAAGAAAAGATCAGACCGGACTGCTACCTCATATTAGACAGCAGCAGAGGAGCCATCGATGAGCCAGAGAAGATGGGAGTGTACCTGGGCTCACTTTTACAAGGTTCCCTCTTGGGCTTAATTGGGGTAGATTAAGAGGAGGGCTTAGTTCACCTGTGGGGTGTTTGGACTCTGCTTGCAGGAGCTCAGGAAGTTTTCCCTTGCAGAATTTTTCTCTGGCAGGCTTTTCCCTACAGGCTCCTTTTCCTTAGCAGAGAAAGCTGTTCGTTCTTCCGTTGTTTATTTGAAGGTATGTTTCATTAGGGATGCTTTGTGACAGATTGTATGAAAGAACTTCCCTGCAGCACAGGCTGGTTGCAATCTTGGCACTAATGAGTTCAAAATAAATTTAAATTTTAAATAAATTTAATTAATGGAGATATCCTATCTCCTAGAACTGGAAGGGACCTTGAAAGGTCATCAAGTCCAGCCCCCTGCCTTCACTAGCAGGACCAAGTACTGATTTTGCCCCAGATCCCTAAGTGATCCCCTCAAAGATTGAACTCACAACCCTGGGTTTAGCAGGCCCATGCTCAAACCACTGAGCTATCCCTGCAAAATGCTCTGTGTTTGTACAGCTTTGTGCCCAAGATCGGGACCTTATTTCCCTGCCAGTCAATAGCTATTATGAGTAGGGCACTCCAGGCTTGGAAGCCAAAAGATTCCTCCACATTCTATGTGAATTCTCTGCATTTTACTTTCCCACAGTGCATTTTAAGAGATCTGCCAACTTCATCTTAAGCAATGCCGACATTCGTCTCTTCCCAAGAAGTTTAACGAATACCTAAAATAGGGCTGGTCAGATATTCTCCATCAAAACTGTTTTTATTGATGGAAAATTGGGATTTTGATTAAAGTAGATTTTTGGTGAAAGTGCTTTCTGGAGGAAATTGATTTTTCTCTCAAGAACATGAACAAAAACTTTTCAATTTTTGACTGAAATATTTCAGGGTTTTTAATTTTTTTTTGCCAAAAAGTCAAGATTTTCAGTGGAACCTGCCCCCCATTTTCTGACCAGCTCTACTTACAAGCAAACATGACTTCTAAAGTTCAACCATCACTTCAGCGATAAGAATAAATGCCACGAGGTCCCCTGAATGTTGTATGTTCCAGTGTGACTCAGATCAGTATAGCACATCCCTCGGCCCGCGCCGCTTCCCGCAGCCCCCATTGGCCTGGAGCGGTGAACCGCGGCCAGTGGGAGCCGAGATCGGCCGAACCTGCGGACGCGGCAGGTAAACAAACCGGCCCAGACTGTCAGGGGCTTTCCCTGAACAAACGGCGGACCGGCTTTGAGAACCACTGCCCTAAGTGATTCACCCAACACCGCCCGGGAGGTCTGTGGCAGAGCAAAGAACACTGGAGACCCAACTTTGGTTCCTTACTTTGCCACAAACCTCCTATGTGATGTTAAGTGAATCGCTGTCTACACTTCAGTTTCAGGTGTGATTATAGCACATACTCCCATTAGCTTTAATGTAGCCAACGAGGGGGGAAATAGCAGAGAAGATATGGCAGCATGGGTTTCAGCGCAAGCTACCTGCCCGATTACAAGACCGCTGAAGACTGGGGTTCCTGGCCCGTCAGGATCTGTGCTGTCATGTCTTCACTGCTATTATTACCTACACTCACTAGATTACAGTACGCCTCCCTGTGCTACAGTTACATCATAACCTGCAGTGCAGCTGTATCCTTGGGGTATGCCCAGATGGCAATCGCTGGGCATATCGGAGCTAGACGGCATAGCTGAGCTTTAATCTAGCTAGCTCAGGCACCAGACTCGGCAGCGGAGGTCAGACTAGATGATCGTCATGATCATCTCGTCTGACCTCCTGCACATTGCAGGCGACAGAACCTCGCCCAGCCCCTCCGGTCATAGACCCCTCACCTCTTTCGTTATAATCAAGCACTGCCAACTGGCGATTTTATCCTGTGTCTTGAGGTATTTGGTGCTGCTCTGAAAGCAAAGACCCAGCTGCTGAGGTTCTATGAGGACATTAGAATCTCAGCTTTCATGCTAAAAGAAGAGGAAGCTACTAGTCCTCGTGAATTTAGGGAAAAGCCCAACAACCAGCAAGCAAATCACCCAACATGTATTTTTTTTTTTTAATCTCATGATTTTTAAGCCACTCCTGATTTTTTGGGGTCTGAATCCCAATTTTTGAATCATGGTGTTGGCACTACAGCAACACTACAGCCTTGCCTTCAAATGAAGAGGCCAACAAAGCTCCTCTATCATGACATTGAGAACAATCCATCAGGTGCTCAACACCCATCTTCTGCTGCGTGGTTCCTTAGTGCTCCAATGTGTGTGGGCGGGAGGAGAAGAAAGAGGGGACTACTTAAAACAACTGTATGCAGAGAGAGAGACTACAGGATTCTCTCCCGAATCCCATGTGCACTCCTATCCCACTGTGACTGGAGTCCCAGGGGAGCCAACTGAGGTCACTCAATTAGGGTGAACTGCAAAGAATGGGGCAGACAATCCACAAAACAGCTTCTATAATACCTCACTGGTTACCCAGAAGCCAACAACCCAGTTTTCTTAAAGTAACCCAGCCTTAGGCCTCCACCCCAACACCAAAGTCAAATATGATGAGGATTACTGAAAATCTTATGTATCATATAAGAAAGTTCTACCAATCTCAAAGGATCGGACACATTACCTCCCAGGTTAATGAATACTCCAGATTTTACCCAAATACACGCTTACAGCCAATTCTCATTAACTAAACTAAAATTTATTAAGAAAAGAAAAGAAAAGAAAAGAGAGAGTGTATTGGTTAAAAGATCCGTATACATACAGACATGAGTACAGTTCTTGAGATTAGATTCATAGTAGAGATGGTGAGCTTTGTAGTTGCAAAGAGTTATTTCAGAAATAGTCCATAGCTTATAGTTCAATGTTCATAGGGTGATTCCAGATTAGGACTAGAGATCTCAATCTTGGGTTTAAGCTTCCCCTACATGAAGCATCAAGCAGATCTGAGATAAAAAGGATCAGGACCCTAGACATTCTTATACAGTTTCAGGTCTTCTTTGACAGCTCGGAGTCCTCAGGCGAACAATAGGCAATTTTGGAAACTTTGGAGTAGACCTATTTCCTAAGCATCACCGGTAATTAGCTGCACAGATTAACATATAGAAATGTATCCATTAGGCAGTCTATCACAAACTTTAAACAGACATATAGACAATGACATTATTTCACCCAAGATTCATCTAAATGTTAATATTCCTTTTTGATCTCTGAATATAGTGACAGACAGGAACTGTCTGTTTACATGGCTAACATTTTGTTGACAAATCACTTTTTAGTGAAAAATTTCATTTAAAATAGGTGTGCACCTTTTTCAATATTTTCCTCAAAACATCCATAACCAGTTTAATACAAAAATTGCAGGAGGATTTAAAAAAAAAACTCAAGAAAAATTAAAACAAAAATAAGGGGTCAGCGTCAAACCCTTTGAAAATAAAACAACTTCAACATCTGGAATTTCTTTCCCCAAAATGGGCTTGCATTTCTCACAATCCTGGTAATTTTTTGTGGCTCTTCAAAGAGGGCATGATTGGGCCCAAGAGCAGGACTAGGGGATGCACTTTTCTACAGTTCCCTTGTGTGATTTGTATGTTATATTTTTATGAGGAACATAAATGATTATACGTTGGTGCACACAGTTCTGCATTCACTGTGAGGCATGGAAAGCCATTTCACATCAGAGCAAAGAGATCTTAAACTGACAACCCTAAACCCACTTGATTGGTTCACCGAGTCATCTGATGAAAGCAGACAATTCCTTCTTTCAGTTACAGCCTTCTGCTGCTAACCCAGGCACATAGGACTGGCAAGTGCTCTGGCCAATAACATTGATTCCTAAACCTGAAGGGGAGGTACAACCCCAGCACACAGGAAAATGTACTTTCTCAGACATACAGTTTGATCTGAGCCTCAGTGTCTTACCATCATGCTAGATCTACCCTTTTCTGTCTTAAATTCCTTAAAGTCCTTGCTACTGGTATTAGGATTACAGCACTGCTAAATTGGGGGGCTGGTTTCTCGCCTTCAGCTGCCTCTCAGTAAAGCCACATGACCAGGAGGAATTTTTAGTGACTCTTTCCCTGCTGCTGTGCTCAGAGGCGGAAGTGAAGGGCATCTGAAAGCGTGAGAAGGGGTGTCTGGACAAGGTAAATTACTATGAGTTCTAGGAGGGTGGTTTTTTGGTGGGCGTGACATTTAATGTGGTTTTGCTCTGATCAATCAGCTGTGCTTGCTGCAAAGAAAAATCTGCTGCCAAGAAAGTTCTGGCTTCAGAGAGCTTTCTCTTTCGCCCCCCAAATTCCATCAACGTGAAACTTGCCACATGAGACCCCAAACCAAATGGGGAATTTGTTTTTACAAACGTGTTTAATTTAAAATTAGCTCAATTTCCCCCCTATGAAATCATAAATTAAAAAATAAAACCAAAACCAAATCAAAACAAGCAGTTTTCCAGGGTCACCCGCCCGTCGGCTAACTTTCTGGCCTTGGAAAAAAAGAGAGTTTCATCTTTTGGAACAAAGATTTTGTGATCTATCAGTCTGACACAGGAACTCGAGACTTTCTGGTGCTGTGTCTGTTGTCTATAAAGTATAGGGCCAAATTAGCTGCCGGTGTAAGTGGGTGAAATGCTATGGAAGTCAATTGAGTGGCACTCACTTACAGCCGCAGGGAATTTGGCCCAGAGATTAAGCGTGACAGGCAGGTATTGCACAGGTGTGATATTGACCAACTGACCTTTTCAGTCAAGGAAAATAAATGCTGGTGAAAATGGGCCAAATTAACAGCCCCGGATCTGGTCCATTCTACAGAACTGGCATTGAATGAGCAAATTCAGTGCAAACGTCTCGGAGCAGCCCCAGAACCTGTTTAACGTGTGTCCACCAGCTGTTTGTAGTAAGAGGTGGGGCTCAGTCTCCAGGAATCAGTTCTTTGCTTCCTCCTGGCAGGCCAGCAATGCTAGCTGCGGGGTGGCTTTCTGAGACAGGCATTGGTTTACTAGGAACTAAGCCGAGACTCCCCAAACTCATTTCACATGGGCCCCTGAATTCATAGAGATTTTTTAAAGTCAACGTGTGTTACTGAAGGAAGTCTCCACCCTATTTCCACACTATATTTTTTCACATATTAGTAAGCCAAATCCCACTGATTTTAATAAGCCATTCTGCACTGTTTTGCTGATCCTAACAGGTTTGCTGGAACTGTTACTATGGCTACCTTTCCCTTCCTGAATCTGTGTATTAACAAGACAGGATTAAAAATATTTTCATTGGCGGAACTCCTAGAAAATGAAATGCCACTCACTGTTCATACCAGCTGTTGGGATACTATGCCATTTGCTGGGATTATGGAAAGTTAGGATTATTACATTGTGCGAAAACTATTAACAGAGCATCCTGCTACAGGGAATATTCTGCCGCATAGCAGGAATACTACCCCAAGTGAATGGCTTCACTCTCAGATCAAAGGGAGAACTATGATGTTTCTGTTTGCATTTTAATCAGGGACCATCTTTTTGTTCTGTTTGTACAGCACCTAGCACAATGGGGTCCTGGTCCAGGACTAGATGCTACAATAGTAAAGGCAAATAAGCTAGTTTGATACATAATTTACTGTCCTGAAACACAGTGTGACAAAATTCAGGTCAAAAATCATGTGTTATAATAACTGGAATGAGTCTCTATTGAAACTGACTAACGCAGAGACCTGAGTCCCTGCTAGCATCATTTCAATTCGGTAACTAACTTGGATATTTAAACTAAAAATGACAGCCGGTGTTAGTTTTTTTCATAAGTATGAACTGACAGGTGACAGATGCAAAAGGTAAGAGATGAGGCAGGAAAGATGAAGAATTACATATTGTACAGGTGTACCTACCGGGTGGGATTTTCAAAGCGCTCAGCTTTGGCTTGACTTCTATTTGCGCTCAGTGGCGGAAGTCTAAATGACGTTACTGAGAGCACAGGTAGGCCAACACGGAATGCTTTTGAGAAACCCACCCACGCTTGTTAATAAATTTTCTGGCCATGGAAGTGTGTTCCGTGAAAAAGATGCAAGGGGATGACAAAGTGCCGCTTACCTTCAGAGTTGTTTTTCTCATGTACAGTGTAATTCCCAGTACCCAGTTTTCTTTATGTTGCCTCTCAGCACAAGTCGGCTGGTGGGATTTTTAAACTTTCTCCTAGGTTGAACTCAACCTAAGAGAAAGTTTAAAAATCCCACCAGCTGACTTGTGCTGAGAGCCAACATAAAGAAAACTGGGTACGTGTTCTGTCAATGACAGCGGAGAGCGCCAAGATTAGAGCTGGGGGAATATTTTTGATTAACTGTAAAACTGTTGAAAAATGCATTTTTCAGGGCACAAAACTATTTGCAAATTCCAGCTGAATTCCACAGATAGCTTTGGCTGGAAAAAATATATGATTAAAAAAAAAAGTCAACAGATCTGGTTTCAACCATTTCAAATGAAATGTTTTGACTTTTTGTTTTTAAAGAGTGGTTCATTAAAACGTGTTTCATTTTTAAAAGTGAAACCAAAAAGTATAAAAACACCCAGAAAGAAACACCAAACCGATTTTTTGGGGGGTTGAACTAAATCGGTTGACTCAGCATGAATTTTTTTTCAATTTGGAAACTAACCCCAAACAACTTCCGTTTCAGTTTAAATTGAACCATTCACTCTCTCCCCCCCACTCCCAGTTCAGCCCCGAACCAAAAAAATCTATTCCTTGTTCAACTGTAGTCAGGATACCACACCCCCCTTCTGCATCTTGTTTTTGTTTGGGGTTTTTTTTTTTTAGTTCTTTTTTTTTGTTCATGTGGAAGGTGACCTATTTCTCTGCAGTTTAAATCACACTCTTCTTTTCTCTCCCCTTCCATATACCTAGTTTCCTAAGAAACTCTCTCTCTTTGGGTGACATTTTCAAAAGCACCTACGTGACTTAGGAACACAAGTCCTTGGGATTTAGACTCCTAAATCACTCTGGCAGTTCTGAAATTTCCATCCTACATACACACAGATATGCGCCTCTAGACAGATCAATAGATATTTCAGCACAAATCTCAGGACCAGGAGCGCCACCAGCTTTTCTGCCGCCCTAGGCAGCGGAAGGTCCCGCCCCGAAATGTCATCCCCCACGGAGGCAGCGGAAGGTCCCGCCGCTGAAATACCGCCGCGGTCGCCGCCCCCCAAATTGTAGTGCCCTAGGCAACCGCCTAGGTCGCCTAATGGGTTGCGCCGGCCCTGCTCAGGACTGGTTGTTATTTATATTTCAGCAGTGTCTGAAGGCCCCAGTTGGGGACCCCTTGTACAAACACATGCTAAGAGATGGTCCTTGCCCTCCTTGCCTTGGAGAGCGTATGTATCCTACTGATTAGTGTGTGGTACATTCCCCTCCCACCCCATGCACCCAAGCCAGAGAGGATAAGATGCTGTTACAGCCCCCAGCTAGCAAGCCTGGCTCTTTAGCGTCTCCAGATTCATGCTCCCAGCTCTGGAGTCCCAGGTTCTATCCCTGGTGTGTTAGAAAACGTTAAACTAGTAGCTACAAAAAGTTCAGTGTGCCTCAATCAGGTTATTATTAGATACACATTCTCCAGTAGCCGAGGCTTCCTTTCTGCATTGGCAGGGGCTGGACTAGATGATCTGATAGCACCTATGATTTGGGGATTGTTTTGCCTGGAAGTTTTGGTGCATGTTTTTGTCTTTGGTATTAATGTTAGAATTAGCCAACCAAGCTATAGTAGTGATATGAATAAGGTGTGGGACTAAACAGTCTTATCATTTGAATATATACGAGACCTACCAGCCATCTCTGGGTCAGGCTGATAGAACGTAATGCAAAAGGAACGTTTCTAAGTATCCTGATGATGCTGATCAAAACACACCAGTGTGGAGACAGGATCCCAAACTGCAATTACATCCATTTATAAAAGGGTCTGTGCAAAAGGAGGGAGCCTGTTGTGTCATTCGGGATTGATCCAGACCCCCGCTGATGTGGAGGCAGTATTTCCACTGACCTCAGTTGGGGTTGGAGCAGGTCTCAACATGCCAATACTTGGAACATCCAATTCTGCCAGGTGTCACGAGGCTGATGTGATGAAGCTATGAACTGGCCACTTTATCTACTCTTCTGACTGCCAAGTTTTCTTCATTTTAACTGAAACAGGTTCACTTAGGAGACCGTGCCTGACAATGATGGAGAGATATCAAATTTCCTCTCTGCATGGGGTTGATATTATCTGATTAGTGTTCATAAAAACATTGCTGATAGTTGTGGTTTGTTCTTCAGCAGTTAAGCTATGCAGTCTGCAACTGGTTCCTATTCCAGGTCATGCAATTGTTCATGGCTTAAATTGGTTTTGCTTTGGAGATGATTCCTTTGTATTTATATTTAAGAAGCACCTTCATAGAAGCCCACCTTCTGAGAGCTTGACTGACTCCTGGGCCTCCCACCACAGTTTGCCGCCATTGAATGGCTTTCCCAGCAAGTCACTCTGTAAAGCTAGGACCGTGGCAAGAAGCATATGTAGAGTTACAAAATGCAAACCTAGTGACAGTCTCACAGGAAATTTCAGGATTATTTTAAGGGGATTTTTTTTGCATGACCTTTTATCAGACATTTCTCTAATTGAAACTGTTGGGTGGTACATGATTTAAGATATAAGAATGTCACGACAGAGGAGCAGGGAATGAGATTGGAAAGTAGTAAATTCCCATCCTCCTCCCATTCCAGTAGTTCAGCCATGCTGAAAGAGAACTCAGTTCAGTTTCATCCCCTGGGCAAAGTTGACGCGGGCTCTCCAAACTGGCTGACTTGGTGGGTTGACCAAGCCTGGCAGTGTTTGCCTTCAGGATGCAGAGTGCTATATTCACTGAGCCAGGCTCCAACAGTGTGAGCTCAGGACACTGCATGATGCTGATGAAGGTTTCTCATGGTGGAGATGAGTACAAAGAACCAAATCCAGCCTCCTCTTTGCAGTATCTAAAGCCTTGAAGTGAAATCCTGCTCCCAATGAAATCAATGACCGTCCTGCCCAGTGCCTTCAATGGAGCCAGGATTTTACGTTTGGATTTTTACTTTTTTGTGCAGAAGAAAGGAGCTGGGTTCAACCACCTCTCATGCTCATTAGACCTGATCATTAGAGGACTGATTGGTGAATTCTCAACAGGTTCTCACCTTTGAACTCAAGGTGTCTCTGAACTAGAAATCTATCCACCGGGGGGACTTCAGTGTAGGATATTGAATGACTCTTTCTTTGGTGCACAATGTTCAATAGCTCAGTGGTTTGTGCATTGGCCTGCTAAACCTAGGGGTGTGAGTTCAATCCTTGAGGGGGCCATTTAGGGAACTGGGGTAAAAATCTGTCTGGGGATTGGCCCTGCTTTGAGCAGGGGGGTTGGACTAGATGACCTCCTGAGGTCCCTTCCAACCCGGATATTCTATGATCAGTCTTTGCTTTAAGAGATAATGATTATAAATCCCTTAAAGGCTACACTTGCTTTGCCAATAACAATCTCATGATTGTTAGTGTTTTTTCTCTTATAGCAAAACCACCTATGACTAACATCCTTGTTACAAACTTTGCTGTGCTTTGTGTGTGTCATGACTGCCTCCAGAACAGATCGTGCTCACATACCTGGCATTTTAGGTGCTGAGGATGGCAGACAGTTCTGATCTCTGGATTGGCAGCGCTTATCTATTCCTCCAGTCGACATCTGAGAAGATTGTCCTGCCCTCTCTTTATGGAAGCTCCCACCAGAAATCTAGCGTGTTCAAGGCCCTCAAGTTGGCTTTAGCAGGTACGTGTCATTGCAGTGAATACAAATGGAAACGTCACAATGTCTTATTTCTTTACTTGCTACATTAATTTTTAAGGGATTTGGTGCTTGGGGAAAGGTGACAGATTCACAACACAGGGAATTTTTTAGGAATCTAACTGCAATTTCATGGGTCATATCCCATCCTTTCCTATTAATTTCATTGAAGACTGTAGACTTCTCAGGGCTTTTACAGAGAAATTCAAGCCATGATCCTCCAAGGCTTGAATTCAAGCACTGAGGCAATCAGAATCCTTGCACCTGCTGGATGACGTACTGTCCAATACAGGGCCGGTGCAACCACTAGGCGAACTAGGCGGCCGCCTAGGGCGCCTAGTGGTTGAGGGCGCCTAAAAGCCCGCTCAGGCGAGGAGGTGGAGTGGAGGTGAGCTGGGGTGGGGGGGCGCGGGGAGGGCCGCCCGCAGTAACGGGGCGGGGACGCATAGGGGAACCGCTCCCCGCCCCAGATCACCTCCATTCTGCCTCCTCTGCTGAGCACACAGCCCCCGCTCTAATTCTCCTCCAATCGGCGCCGCAAGCCTGGGAGGGGAGGAGAATTAGAGAGGCACCGGCGTGCTCAGCGGAGGAGGCGGAGCGGAGGTGAGCTGGGGGGGCCTCCCCGGGTGGGGTTAGCTGCCACAGACGGGGGGGGCTCTCCGGGTGGGGGGGGCGGTAGGCTCCCCGGGTGGGAGGTGGGTGGGCTGGGTTAGCTGCCGCGGCGGGCGGGGTTAGCTGCTGTGGGGGGGGCTCCTCTGGTGGAGGGGCATGGGGGCGTGGTTAGCTGCTGCGAGGGGGCGGGGTTAGCTGGGTGGGGGGGTGGCGCAAGGTGGAAGTTTCACCTAGGGCGCGAAACTTCCTTGCACCGGCCCTGGTCCAATAGTAAAGTGAATCCTTCTCTCTCCTTTTCATTGCAGCACTAGGTAAAACTGATGTCACACTGGTTAAATCAGAATTCTGCACTGATAGCACCAGACATAGACATGTGCACTCTGGATAGATTATTAATAAATTATTTGTGCTACAATAGCACCCAGAGGGCCCAAACGAGATTGGTTGCCATTGCGTTATGTTTTGTATAGACACACAGGAAGAGATTGTAAACTCTTCAGGGAAGGGACTGTCTAAATAGACAAGAGACAATGGGTGGGAGAAAGGAAGCATTAGTCTCATTTCACAGATGGGAAATTAGTGCACTGAGAGATTAGGACTCCAATGGGGCTACTCACATGCTTAAAATTAAGCATCTGCTCACAAGTGTTTTGTTGGAGCAGGATCAGAAAGTTGAGCACCTTGCAGGATTGAGCCCTAAGGGTTGTGTCTGAGTGGGGAATGGAACCCAGCTCCAATCCAGTGCCTAAGCCACAAAACCATCCTTCCTCTCATATGACCACCCTTCCCAGTATCTTAGCTGTTGATATACCAGAGGGAAGAGATCGCCAGTATTCTCAGGTTCCAAATCATTATCTTTGACACTTGGATCACAAAGTCTAAGCAAATTGCTTAGAGTCCAGATTTTTTTTTTTTTTGAACAATCATTGAAACCAAGACAGGAGAATTTTAGCCCAGTGCAATGTCAGTGGAGTTTCAACAGAGAGGAATTTGGTCCAGTCTAACTTTTCCTTGCCGTAGACCAGAGCAGCTGGCTACAACCGCTGACCCGACTTTTTATTCCTGGGTTCACAATTGCAGCCCAGTGATGAAACCTCACTTACCCTGCATTAGAAAACGAGACTTGTCAAGGGTGGGAAATTCTGGATATGGGGAAAATTAACAGTGAAAAAATACCGATAATTTGCTATTGGCTTCCTTTTATCAAACATATTGAGCCAAATCCTTTACTGGTGTAAACGGGCACAGTTACATTGGCTTCGGTGGAGCTGAGCCCATTTACACCAACACAGGATTGGAGCTACAAACGGCAGAAGCATCTCAGCTGTGATCCTTTGCAACCTATTGACTCCCTGGGTAACAATAATTTAAACCAGCTATCACATTTGTTTTCTCTCCCCATAATGAACATCTTAGTGTCAATCATTTACTGTACAACCAACTCTCCAGTGTGTCCTTTAACTGGGTTTCTATAACTACAATCTGCCTTTTCTCACCAATCTAACAATATCGGGCCAGATTCATTGGCGCGCTCCAAATGCTTTGTGCTTCTCCAGCAATACAGAGCAGCAAACAACCTGGCTTGATTGCCTGGTTAGGCCAGGTTTGTGGCTTAACTAAGGTGGTGCAAAGCATCCAGATTGTACGGGCCATATATGTGAACAAGAGCTCTGCCCATTTCTGTATTAACAGCACTACATTCTGCACTGCACAGCCAGACCTAAAGAGGGAATGAGACCTGGGTATTCAGAGCAGATAAGCACAAAGTCATCTCCTACGCAACAGCCATAAAGATAACTTGTACGCAGTTCATGATGACTCTCTGTGTTTGTACAGTACCTGCCTACCCAGATCAAACTCTTGGGAAAACTTCAGTTGAATCAACCTCTTTGTACTCCTGATAAATGGAATGAGAAGGCAGATAAATAAATGCCCTTTGCCCTGTGTATCAGTAATAACAGCAAATTCAAATACCTCTCTCCCCAGATGTCCCAGTCTTACATCGGTTCCAAACTTGGCCTTGTGATGCAACCTGAAATGCATAAAGGATCTCCATGGTACATCACAGCAGGGCAAAAGCCTCGTTCTACACGTAAAACAAAGAGATCCTAGAGGTGCCGGGCTGAACTCGAGTGCTCTGGACTAATGAGGCACAAACAGATCCACTTTGACATAGGACATAGGCTGCTGACCCGAGACCCGGCACAGATATTTGTTACCTCGATATAGCTGATTGAAATCAATTGAGAGGTGGGTGAGGGAGGGGGTTGACTTTGGCTAACTACATTGAGGTAAAAAATATCCTTGCCTTGTCTCCATTAGGATTTTACATCGAGTTAACAGACACATCTGTTTGCAGTAAAGACAAAGCCTCAGACAGAGAGGTTT
This sequence comes from Emys orbicularis, assembly GCF_028017835.1. Taxonomy (NCBI): domain Eukaryota; kingdom Metazoa; phylum Chordata; order Testudines; family Emydidae; genus Emys; species Emys orbicularis. The sequence continues at coordinate 35,122,804 of NC_088696.1, forward strand.
TAGATATAGGGTTTATCTATATCTATATAGGGTTTAGGTATAGGGTTTATCTTCAGAGCTGCCTCAGGGATCTGGACACAGTTCCAAAATCTCAGCCACTATGTATGAAGCCAAACACAAGAGAGAGAACAAGAGGATAAAAGGATAATTTCACAGAAGGTGCATGACTGAAACCTTACTAAGGGTTGGTCTACACTAGAAACTTTCGCCAGTACAGCAGTGTCACTTCGGTGGGTGATTTTTAATGACATTTCTATACTGGCAATAGCCCTAGAGTGGACATGGTTATTCTGACAAAGTATTTTTGCTGGTATAGCTTATTTTGTTCAGGGAACTAGTATACACTAGACTGGTGATGCCAGTCATATCGAATAGCAATACTGGCAAACCCTTCCTAGTGTAGACAAAGCTGAAGGAGGATTGGGGTTGGAGCAGGAAGCTGACAGGTAAAATGCTCTGTGGGATCTCACCTATACCTTTATCTCGACAGCAGTCTGGCCATATGAGAGAGGAACACTCCCTCTTTAATCTCCTCTGAGGTAAAGTCTACCTGCCCCGTAGTTAGAGCTTAAAGTTAATTCATCAGTTTAGCATAGTTAGTTTCGCCCGTTGGGCTTGTGACACCAGCAGAATTACCTGTTGCTGACACCCAGTGCAGCTGTATATGGTTTAACTGCAAATAGGACAAACTGAGCACATAGCATTGTTACACTTGATTTCCTTCCTGATTGCAGCGCCTCTGTTTTTAGCAAATTTATTTCTCCCACTGCTGACCCCTGCTGTTAGGACTGGGTAATTGTGCTGGTGGAGACAAAGCACCAGAGTGCACCCTGCATTCTACATTAGATATAATGAATGGTCTCTCCCTGTTGCAGGGAGTCAAATAACCCCCCTGTCTGTGAACTGCAATATTAATGGATCTCTAACAGATTCAGCTGTGGGATAATTTGGACTGAATACTTCAGTTCACATGGGTTGCATGCATAGTACATGGTCAGTTAAAGCTTACCTCTTTCCTCCCACTTTCAAATACAAGCTCCCCAACCCAGAATAATTAATAATACAGTCAAACAAAAACACAGAGAAAGGCTGTCCAGGCACAGGTCTGTCACCAAAAGTTCGAGGAGACATACAGTGAGTCACCACCCAGGCAGAGTTCATGTTGACAACCTGTTTCATGGCAAGAAACTGACTCTGCCTGCCACTCTGTGCCAGATTCCACAGGCAGCCTGCATGGCGTCGACATGCTCAAAGTGCACTGCAGTGAGCCGCATCTGATTATCCAGCTTAAATTCTGCCTACGAGAGAACTGCCGCCAATTCCTTCGGCGCTACCGGGCCGGGTTGTTCCGGGAGTCTCTCCAGAATCACCTCCAAGTCACCCTGTCAATGACAGCCGTACCTGTTCAAGTGGAGCTGAAGGCTGGCAGCGAGCAGCTGGACCACATGCTGAACGAGGAGGAGCGCTGTTTGGAATGTATCTACAAAGAAAAGGTATGTTAGAAGGAAGGATGGTCCGGTGGTTAGGGCCCTAGGCTGGGACATAGAAGACCTGGCTTCAAGTCCCTGTTTTGCCATTTATTTCCTGTGTGATCCCGGGCAAGTCACTTAAGGCCAAATATATAAAGACACTTAGGACCTAAAGATGCAGGTAGGTGCCTAGTGGGATTTTCAGCAGTGCCTAGGTGCCTAACTCCCATTGAAATCAGTGGGAGTTTAGTGACATTTTCAAAAGGTAGGTGCTTTTGAAAATGCCACGAGGCACTTAAATACCTTTAAAAATCTAGCTGTTCGCTTCTCTTGTGCCTCAGTTTCCCATCTGGACAATGGGGATAATAGCACTGCCCAACCACACAAGGGTGCCATGAGGTAAATACATGAAAGGATGTGAGGAGCTCAGACGTTATGGCAATGAGGGCCAGGTAAGTACTGAAGATAAATAAACGACAGCCAGAATATTAAATATTTTGCATGTAATACTTGGCACTTCTCTAGATCCTGGGGTCTCAAAGTGCTGAACAAGCATCTATTAAAGCTCAGCACTGCTGTAAGGCAGGAAATTCTAGTATACCCTGTGTATGGAGGGTAAACTGAGGCACAAACAATGCTGAATTGTCACATAAGTGAATCAGTAAGAAAGCCCAGCAGTGCCGTGTTACACTCATGAGACCATCTTTCCCGATGTTGCTTTTGCCTCCCCTACATCTCCTTTGAAAGTAGCATTTGGAACTCCTCCTAAAAACTGGGACAAGCACAACCACTATAAATCACAGGTTGTCAGTATGGTTTGAACTGGGACCTTCAGCACCAGGACACAGACCTCTAAAACCTGAGCTGGTAACAGTAGTAGGCTGCTATCCTTGATGTGGACCCCATCCAGTTGAGAGAGATGCAAGTTTTACATGTGTCATACCAGCAACTGGCTTTAATGGTCTGGCAAATTATTGCTCAGCCTTCCTGAATAGTTTCCAAACCTTGCTAATGATAATAGAGGCTGCTGTCTTGGGATCTTCTTAGCTCACTAGAGTATAGAGCCTCTGAAATAGATTAAATAATTGTATTCTGTCTCCTGTTCCTTGCCTCTGTGCTTCCTTTAGATGCTTGTTTCACCTGCAATTTAATTTGGACTAGCTCAAAATGGTAGCTACTAAACATCTTCACTATCCCAAAAAACAGATACCTATTGTACCTACGGGGGGGTGGGGGAGGAGGCGCGTGGGATACATCTCTGGATTGCTTTTTTGCAAGGAAATGAAAGGCAAACATGTCATTATGGGAGATAACAAGAGGCTATATTATGCATCCTGTCAGTTTTTGCCTGCTGCTCCTTTCCTGGTCTTTTTGCTGAATTAGCAGACAAGCCAAGAAAAGATGGACTCATTCTCTGCTCGCAAACCTGACTCAATTGGTGTAAATCTGAAAAACCCAGCAGCAGAGCATGCTCTCACCTGTGTGTTTGTACCTACATGGTACAAAGGACCATTAGCTAAAAGGAAAGACTCATGTAGTGACTAATCTTCACTCTAATGTGTAACCTAGTGGTTAAAGTAGGGCACTGGGAGTCCGAACTCCTGGTTAACTCTGGTTTTTTTTTGCCAGAGTGCCACACTGTTTCATTATAATACATACAGGAAGCACTTTGGTCTAGACCAGACAATATGATTCAGTCAGTAATAAGTAGCTGCTGCCCTTAATGATTTTTAAAATAAAATAGAATATTTCAGCTATTATATTATGTCATATTATGACAATAGGTGGTTGAGGTCCTGAAGAAAATGAAAGAGAACTGAAGAACAGTTCTGCAGAGTACAAAAGCTTGTTTCTCCCACCAACAGAAGTTGGTCCAATAAAAGATATTACCTCACCTTCCTCGTCTGTTTCATATCCTGGGACCAACATGGCTACTATCACACTGCGAACAACGTATCATGACATGTCAGTAGTAGTAGTGACTTCTGACACGGTATGAAATAATGGAAAATTAACAAAAAATAATATACAAATGAAAAAGTAAATTAAAATAAATTTGGAAATGAAATTTTGCCATTTTGAAACAAAAGTTTGCCTCAATCACAATTATTTGGAAATTCTGTTTCACGAGAAATTTCAAAAAATGTTTGTTTTCGTTCCGGTTCAGAACAAAAAATAAATTTTGAAGTGTCGACATTACCCATGAAACAAATTCTGAGATGCAGCCCGCTCTATTCCTGGCCTGTTTTCCCAGGTCTGCCACTTATTCTTTGAGCCAGATCCTCAGCTGTTGCAAGTCAACATAGACTTCAGTGGAGACTGGAGTTCTGGTGCTCCTAGTAATGAGCTTCCCTCCACTTTATGATTTATTTATTTAACCTATGTGGGTGGAAAAATAGGATAGGGGAAAGTTTGGGGAGAAAAGAGCCTTTTAAAAATGAAGATTATTTAGTGCAAATTCATAGACTGTAAACCCATAAGGGACTATTAGATCATCTAGTCTGTCCTCCAGTATATCAGGCCATAGATTTCATCCAGTTACAACTGTATTGAGCCCAGTAACTTGTGCTAGGCAAAGCATGTCTTTCAGAAAGGCATCCGGTGTTGATCTGACAACTTCATGAGAAGGAGACTGCACCACCAATGACTGGCACTGTTTGCCTTACAGCCCGACCGCCTCAGGGACGAGGAAATTGCCGAGCTGGAGGAATCTTTCAGGAGCTTGACTTGTCAACAGGAGAGCAACAACACGGCCCCTTCAAACAACTGCAACTCTTTGAACTCCTCATCTCTGTTTTATTGTTCAGGGGGGAGCTCTCTGCCCTCAGGAGCCACCTTCATCTTTCAGGAACAACAATTTGGTGAGTGGAATGCGTTACCTAGGGAGGTGGTGGAATCTCCTTCCTTAGAGGTTTTTAAGGCCCGGCTTGACAAAGCCCTGGCTGGGATGATTTAGTTGGGAATTGGTCCTGCTTTGAGCAGGGGGTTGGACTAGATGACCTCCTGAGGTCCCTTCCAACCCTAATATTCTATGATTCTATGAGTGGTTAGAACCGAGCTGTCAGAATCTTAAAGCCGTGGGTCTTTCGCTCTTCAAACCCCAGAAAGGAGAAAGCTTAGGGAACCAAGGACGGGTCCCGGATGAGTCAAGAATAGAATTGCCCAGATTATGAACATAGGAATGTAGGAGTTGCCATACTGGGTCAGACCCAGGCAGTCCCCCGTTTCTGACTGTGGCCAGACCAGGCGCTGCAGGGTATGTCTACATTGTAGTCAGGAGGTAGGATTGTAGCCATACCCAGCTCGCTTTGATGGAGCTAGCTTGTTAAAAACAGCAGCATGGGCCGGCCACTCGAGGACAGTCCAACCCAGGACATATTGGGCAGCTAGCTTGTGCCATCGCATCTACACTGCCCTTGTTATTTCAGCTAACTCATGCTGCAATCACAGCTCCTGACTGCTGCCTAGACATACCCTCAGAGGAAGGCGCAAGAAACCCCACAGTAGGCAGTTGTGGGATATAATTTACCCTGAGGGAAAGGTTCTTCCCAACCCCATTAATGACAGGCTGGCTTATAGTCATAGAGTTAAAGGCCAGAAGAGACCACTAGGTCATCTAACCTGACCTGTACAGGGGTGGCTCTATGTATTTTGCTGCCCCAAGCACGGCAGTCAGGCGGCTTTTGGCGGCATGCCTGCGGGAGGTCCGCTGGTAATGCGGATTCGGCAGCATGCCTGCGGGAGGTCCGCTGGTCCCGCGCCTTCGGCATACCTGCCACCAAATTGCCGTCAAAGCCGCGGGACCGGCGGACCTCCCACAGGCATGCCGCCGAAGGCAGCCTGACTGCTGCCCTCATGGCAACCGGCAGGCCACCCCCTGCGGCTTGCCGCCCCCGGCACGCGCTTGGTGCGCTGGTGCCTGGAGCTGCCCCTGCCTGTGTACCACATGTCAGCACCTGCACACTAAATCCAATAACTGCAATGAGACCAAAGTATCACAGCCCACAGGAGACCAGACTATTCCGTGCTACAGGCAGAGAACAGAAGGGACCCAGGTGCACCAGTGCCCAAGGCCCCCACAGTAGGAGGGAAATGATTCAGTGAGAGGTACCCAGATAATCCTGGCAAATGACCTGCACATCCACACTGCAGAGGAAGGTGAAAATCCACCAGTCACTGTCCGTCTGAGTTGGGGGAAAATTCCTTCCCAGTCTCCCAGATAGTGATCAGCTGGACCCTGAGCAAATGCACAGGAATCAGGCAGCCAAGCACCTAAGAGACAGAGCAAGAGAGAGAGAGAGAATGCTTATGCCACCTTGGAGCCCTGGCCCGTGCCAGCCAGTGTCCCATCTCCAGCCATGGCCTTCCCTGATGCTTATGCCCTGAAGCAGGAGGGTTTATAGCCCACCCAGACTCTTGGGTGCTTTAAACTCCTCACTGCTGTAACTCCGGGTCACACTTGCAGCAGCAGGAAAAGACTGAACGAAAAACAGACTGGGTTTTCCTCTGCAACACGCAAGTGAGGTCAGTCAGGGGCTCTGGGAATAGGAATAAATCACCCCCGTGAGCGACATAAGTTACCCTGACATAAGCGCCAGTGTGGACAGCTTCTCCCGCCATCATGGCTACCGCCGCTCGCATGGGCTGGAGTAGGTTAGCCAATGGAGAAGCTCTCTCCCATCGCCTTAGAGCAGCTACATTCAAGAGTTTACAGGGGCGCAGCAGTAAACACTCTAGTGTAGCCGTGCCCTGAATGGAAAAGTAAGAGGAAGACGCTTCCCTTTTCAGAGACAAACCCAAGCATGACGTTAGGGCCCGTGAAAATGAAGGACTAATGGCACTGATTGGGCAGATAACCATCCAGGTTTCCCCTCACAGCTCTGCCACTGTACCCCAACTGTGAGCTGCTGCCGCCCAGCTGTTCCAGTCTAGGCCCTCTCCTGAGCAGAGAGATTTTTGAATGGTCTCAAACTGCAATATGGGTTTGTGGGGTGCACAGCAGAGCCCACCTGGGTCATTGTTCAGTCTGATTTAGCCCCATATAAGGATTTTACAGGTAAAAAGCAGGGTGGGATCTGCCCTCCCTGATTCACTATTTCAGGAGTCAACAGCTATAGAAGGAAGCTGAGAGTGTTTAGAAAAGGAACAGAGAAAAAGATCAGAAATAAGAGCCTGAGGGTTTTAAAAGGGCGAGGGCTGACAGCAAACGGTAAAGGGGAACATCTAAGAGAAAAGTAAACCCCATCAAACGAACGTATAGTTCCGCTCCAGTGTGAGACAGCTTAACAATATGTGTAGCCAGGACTGGCCTCATGGGGGCGCTCTAAACACATGGCTGCCTTGGCCATCAAGCTGGAAAGGTCTTTATCAAGTACAAACTCTCTCCCGTACACAGGTCACTAGCCTCTAGTCTAGATAGCGGGTGCTAGATGCCTGAAACCAGAAGATGGCACATTTTAACAGTCACAAATAATTATTAATAATTGCCACTTAGTGAAGACAGCACTGTCCTTTGGAATGAATGGACGCGGAATGTTCATTAGTATAAATTGTGGACTCAAACCCTTCCCTGCTCAGCAATCTTTGTAAAACATGCACCCTGCTCTCCTCACATAGTCACTACCTGTAGATCTAAGTTACCTAGGACATGACCTCTGATATTCCCAGACAGGGCGAGGGGAGAAGCGATTCTCAATGGTAATGACTCCTGTGCTGATAGTGAAACACTTATACTTCATTTAAAATCAACATTCAGGATGAATCAGAAACATATACAAATTATATCAGGTCTGCTAATAATGCCACAAACAGCAGCATCCCTTTATATTTCCTATTACAACCAAAGGTACAAATGAAAGGCTGCTAAGAAATGCTCAGAGCAATTATACACCGCGCTTATAGAGATCCCCATGATCACAGATACTGAATGGTGGATTAGCACTAATGTAAGAATCTGTTATGAACAAATTTCTATGGCAATGATTTCAAAATCTGAAATGTATAACTGGAATCAGCTGGCTTTTTACCCTGGAGGGTATGGGGAAGTTGGTCACAGTATCAGCATTGTGGATTGATTAATACAGATCAGTTCAGCTGTCATGGCTTCCCTTTCCCCATATATGCTGATCTGGATGTATTTTCAGTGAGCACAGATCTCTGTGCATAACTCCCACTTCATGCAGAATTTCCCCCTTTAAATTTAACACTGTCAGGGTGTGGTACAAGGGGGAGGGATAGCTCAGTGGTTTGAGCATTGGCCTGCTATACCCAGGGTTGTGAGTTCAATCCTTGAGGGGGCCACTTAGGGATCTAGGGCAAAATCAGTAGTTGGTCCTGCTAGTGAAGGCAGGGGGCTGGACTCGATGACCTTTCAAGGTCCCTTCCAGCTCTAGGAGATAGGATAGCTTTATTTATTTTATTTATAGTGCTGTCCCAGGAATGAGTTAGTGAAAACTCCAGCTAACAAAGGATGGGTACTTCTCTAGGATAGAGTTTAATACATTACACACATGCTAAGTTTTGTCCTTTAGGGGCATTCACCATACTGAGATCTCTGCTTCACAAAATATTATGTAGACTTTAACATGGCCTTGTGTTGTGCCAGTGCAGTGATGAACTGGGACCCCAACGTGTTAAGCACTTTGTGTTCCCTTTAAGCCAACAGAACACTCACGCCAGATGACCATCAAAAATTTGCCAAGCTCGTGTCGAAGAAATGGAAGCAGGTGGGTAGGTCTTTGCAGAAGAACTGCCGTGCCCTTCGGGATCCTGTCATTGACAACTTGGCCCACGAATATGACCGAGAGGGATTGTATGAGCAAGCATACCAGCTCCTTCTCAAGTTTATTCAGTCGGAGGGCAAGAGAGCCACATTACAGAGGCTGATTGCAGCCCTGGAGGAAAACAGTCTCATAACCTTAGCAGAGGAACTCCTGGGCCTCCACCCTAGTGAAAACGACACGTCATAGACCAGGGATGGAGATGCCAGTGGAACTTGGATCTTGCCTGTTTCAGACAGTTTCCAAGACTCTTGCCGGCCTCCCAGGAATGCCAAGCTCAGTTAACCACCATGGTATCCTACTAGCGGAGAATGCCCAAGGAAAAGCCGCTGTGCATTTACAAAGTCAGCCTGGGTACTGAATTACTACAACGCTGACACACTTCATTGCCAGGAGACAGTGCTGTTTACAGGCTGGGGAGAATAGCTTCCAACTGGCTCCCAGTCACTACCCCCTGGGGCAACATGTTGCAATGCACCTAACAATGCCACAGCCCATGCCTACGGACTGTGTCAACATGGGGAATGTTAAAGAGCAACTGCGGTCTCAGGAAAGTCCTTTGGGAAACATTCTCCAGGTGCTTAGAAATAATTCTGCTCATTGAATATAGTACACACTTGGAGGGGTATTCCCCCCCCCCCACCTTTATTCTTCACAAATAAGGACATTTCATGAAAACAGTAACTTCCCCACTAAAAAGCCTGTCTGCTCTTTCCTTTCTCTTCCCACCTGAAGGCATCTTCGTTACTCTAAGAAAGTTTCAATTCTCCATGCAGCAAACAGCTGCAATGGAACAAACTGCAGGTGGTAAATAAGCAGGAAGAGCAGATGAACTCTTCTTAAAGGTGTACTGCAATGTCAAAACCAACTCAAGCCCCTACCCACGTGCTGAGTGATGCCGCTAAGCAGGTTGCAAGGTCCATTCATCACATCACTGGCTCTCTTTAAAAACTGGCCTTGGCTTGGCTAGAGATGCCCCAGAATGCAGCACTCTGGGACATCACATACCAGGAGAGTCAGGACTTGCACGGCATCTTTCTTGGGCACGCTGAGATTCTGAGACAGCCAGGAACCAGTGGTGCCCACTTCACATACTCCGGATTTCAAGTGTAAAGTTTGGGAAAGTACAGCAAAAGAAGTAGGGTCAACTTCTGCTCTCAGTTAGATCATGACAACCCCCACTGGCTTCAGTAGGTGTGCCCAGCCTGTAACAAGAGCAGAGTTTGTGCCTTAGCCTATAAGGAAATACACAGCAACATATAAGTGAGCATAAGCAGACACGTAGCATGTAAACATCATCATCTGGCTTGCTTTCCTGCAGCATGTTTCTTGTGGCATCCTGGCCAGTTTTCACTTATCTGTAGGCCTTTTCTTGACTCCATCTAGTCTCCCCCTCTGGAAATGGTCACGGAATAGCAGACAGTCCCTTGGGGGACATTTCAGATTTTGGCGGGAGGGTGGATCTGCCAGTGCGTGTACTCATGTAAAGTTGCTTGCTCTCTCTCTCAAGGGCAGTGCTTCTCCAAGGGGCCAGAGCGGTCGTCCTTTTAAACCATTTCATGTTTCATCCTATTCCTGTAAAGCACTTCTGTAACCTTTGGCTGAGACAAAGAAATTCCCTGATCAGGAAGAGCTCAGCCCTGGGATCCAGATGTGGGTTCAAATCAGAGTTCACAGGAATACCGCTCCCGCCTGCTAGAATGATACTATGTTTGTCACGGTGGTATCCCAGTGCCTAGAACAGGGGTGGCCAACCTGAGCAGGAGCCGGAATTTACCAATGTACATTGCCAAAGAGCCCCAGTAATACGTCAGCAGCCCCTCATCAGCTCCCCGCCCACAGCGCCTCCCACCCACTGGCAGCCCCGCCGATCAGCGCCTCCCTCCCCCTCCCTCCCTCCCGATCAGCTGTTTCCTGGCATGCAGGAGGCTCTGGGGAGGAGGAGGCGGGAAGGGGTGGAGTGGGGGCAGGGCCTGTGGCAGAGCCAGGGGTTGAGCAGTGAGCACCCCCCGGCACATTGGAAAGTTGGCTCCTGTAGCTCCAGCCCCGGAGTCGGTGCCTGTACAAGGAACCACACATTAACTTCTGAAGAGCCGCATGTGGCTCCGGAGCCACAGGTTGGCCATTCCCGGCCTAGAACAAGCTGAGCCTGACCATTCAATTGGAACCTGAGACCGTTTGCCTTTGGATCCGATTCCAAATTCCCAAGGTCATGAGTGGTCACGTGCAGGGTTTGTTAATCCCAAGAGGATATGTGAAGTATAAAATCTGGATATGGGATTTTAGGGTACGATGCTGCTCCCATTATTTTGCGATTGGCTTCAAAGGGAGCAGGATTGGAACCTCATTTTGGGCCCATCTCCACTAAGACAGTCAGCATTCCTGCTGGTCCCTGGCAGGAGAACTGATGTTACAACAAGCCATTTGACGAAGGGCATTTTAACGAGCACAAACTGGAAAATCATTTTTTTTTAAATATCTATTTTGCAATTGCATTTTACACTAATGGTTCTTAGAATACAAGACCATATACATGCTGTCCTGTCACTTTTTAATCTAACATTCCTAAGCTATTAGTCGGTAGTCTTACTTAACTGCAGGCACAGTCTTCTACTCAGATCAGCGCTAGCCACTCTGGAGAGAAAAACCTTGCCAAGACTCTGCAGTCAAAAAATCTACCATTCTATTCCTCAGAGTCTACCTTAAGTCTGATTTTTTTCATTGCTGTTGTCATTTTACATCCATGGATGGAGCATGCATTAATTTATCATCCCTGTGCTTTTTATTCCTCTGTCAGTGCTAGTCATGTGTGTTCCCTCTTACTCACAGATTTCCTCTCAAAAGTGCATTAGTGTTAGAGTTCTTGGCAGCGCATGTAGGATAACATCATTTTTAATAGCATTCACAGGTGTCCTCTTTCAGAGAGGTGAAGTAAGAGGGTTTTCCAGTGGCATGACATAATGGTGCTGTCAGGAGTATGCACAGTGGGTTAGGATCCCTGGGAATGGCTGTATGTCCTAGCATCTTTTCATCAATCATTCCTTCTAGAATCAGCTGACATGCCCTAGACTTGGTGAATTCTGGCCTCAAACCAACACCTGCTTAACCTCCTAGCCCACAGCTGTTCTGATTATATGACTTTTAGTACCATCTGGCACTTTGAGCCAAATTCAGACCTAGTGTCAGCAGGTGCAACTCTCCTGGAAGTCTCTAGGACAAATTCAGCATGTGATGTAATGGGACAGAGTAAGCTGCATTAATTTGGCATTCAGTAGCAGTCCAGTTCTGATCTCACCTCTGTTTTATACCAGTGTGACTTCACTGAAGTCTGTGGAATTACTCCTGATTTACACGGATGTGCAAAAAGAGTGCAACTTACACAATGAAGGGGAAGAAGAGGAGGTGGCAGAAGGAAAAGAAATTAACAGAAATGTGTAGAATACAAGAGTGGGGCTGCTTTACCTCACTCTACAGTATGATGAGTGGAACTGGAGGACGAGGGTCCAGTTTCAGGAGGGACCTAGTTTGGTGAGGCTCCAGGGACTCAGCAATATAAGCTGGGGCCAGGCTGCTACTACACACACACACTAGATCCTCAGCATGCAAGACTGGCCTGTCAGCAAGGGTAGTAAAATTCTATTTCCTGTACCTCTGCCTGTCTGCCATGTCACTTATTGCTAACGAGACACACATCTTCCTGCAAGTTGTTTTTCCTGGTGAACTTCCTTCTTCTCCTTTGGTGTGTTAGGTACACACATTTTTTTTGCACACTCTTAAATACCAATTAGGAACAAGTGGGATGCTTCTTTACCACTTACACCAGTCATCTAATGACCACTTGTGCGACGTACTACACCATAGTTGGCATCACTACTGAATTTTTCCCTGCACCTTGACACTGGTCCTATATCTTAATGGGAATCTGTGAAGATGTACCTGTGGTTTCCTTCAAGGTCAAACATGCTATTATTTTGAACACCACAGAATGTTAAACACAAATAAAGGCACTGATCAGCTACACAAAAACAAAATAAATGGACAAAATATTAAGCAAATAACAGAGATGAGGCCAAAGTAAATTCCCAGGGAAAACTCCAATAGGGCTTTTTTTGTGATACAGTAGTGTTTGCAATGTCTCAAATTTGAAACAGGCTCTTTTCAGTCTGGCAGAGGGAAGACGAGATTGATCCAAACGGGGCTTTAAATGACTTGTTTTGGCATAACTGAGCTAAAGCGTTTACATGGCTGTTAAAGAGGAGGATGAAGTTTTAAATGGCCACCATGTCCACTTTGGCATAAAAACGTAACTTTTATATGCAGTGTAGTTGTAGCCGTGTGGGTCCCATGATATTAGACAGACAAGGAGGGTGAGGTAATATCTTTTATTGATATTACCTCACCCCCTTGTCTAACTAGTTTTATGACTTAAGTAAATCCAACTTTGTTTAAAGGTGCAATGAAAGAGAATATCAATTGGGGAGACAAGGTGGATGAGGTAAATATCTTTTATTGGACCTGCTGCTGGTGAAAGAGACATGCTTTCAAGCTTACAGGGATCAGAGGTTAATGTAAGCTCAAAAGATTGTCTCTCTAATATCCTGGGACCTACACAGCTACAACACCACTGCAAATATCAAATTGGTCATCAGAGGTGTGATTTTCAGAAATCAGTGCGAGTTTGGCATTCAGCACTGCTGAAAAATCACACCCTAGATTAATTCTTCCACTTGAAGGAGAACAGACACTACGGTGGGTGCTTTAGAAACCATGGTAGATGACAGAAAGATACTCCATTCCAGCCTCAGTCCGAGCCCATGCCACGTACTCATGATGGACCGATTTATAATCCAAGAGCTGCGAACAATTCCAAGAATAATGAAAAGTTTTCAGTGTTGCCAATCCCAAGTATTCAGAAATCATGAGTCAGGACCCAGAAATCATGGGATTTTAAAAATAATAAATTTGGAGTTCTTTTTATTTGACATCGGGTATGTGCATTTTTAGGGTTTTATATTTTCAACCTTATCTCTGCAGTCATGAGGGCTAGAAATTTAAGGTTTGGAGGTTGTGTTTCCCCCCCCCTCCCCAATGTATGCTGAAATTCTGGTATAGTCACATGATTCTGGGTCTGGGGCTTTAAGAAAAACACCAAATATGAGACTTGTGATAAAATTGAGAGAGTTGGCAACACTGGGTTTTATAGCCAGGGAGTCACAGAACCATGTAAAAATAATACAGAAGTCAGAGGAAAACATGGCTGAGAACAAGACACATCTTGCACTATTACTGAGAGGTAGGTTTACAGTTGAGGGCTTATTCAAACAATCAGAATGCTCAGATTTTGAACTACCCAGAGCTGAGGCCCTGTTACAAAGAGGTGAGGGGATTATCTCTTAGACATTACCTGTGCCACTCACCTCAGAGCTGCCTCCCGCCTCAGCATTTAGGTGACAGAAATTGGAAAGGTCACCTTGAGATTCCATGGGCCTCCTTGCTAGGATGGACTAGTCTCTCTCCAGCTTCAAAGGGGAGCCCAGAATATTTGAACCTCAATCCCCACCCCATCAACACCCTCACACACATTTCACTTAAAATTTGAGGGGAAAAATAGATACCATGAACGTGGCAATGAAAAGCATTTGAATCCTCTCAAACCGCTTGTTTACTGGGATTGGAAACTCTCTTATAAAAATGTGTCTTTGAAAGGATTGTAATGTTTTGTGCCTCAACCCACTAAGACATTAGAAAGACACTGGAAAGGGAAAGAACAGGGTTTCTTCGCCGTGAGCCAGGCCCCCAGAGGTTAGGACTTCAGTGGAGTTACTGCTTTAGGATCTGGCCCTGTGTCTTTTGTTTAAAAATGGACCCACATTTTGGGCAAGTTGAGGTCTGGATCCAAGCTTTGTCGGTTTTCCCTGTCTCTACTAAGGGCTAAACTGTGGTTGAAGTTTCCAAGCCAACTAAGTGAATGAGTCACGCCACACTTAGTCAATTCAGTAAGAGCTGTGTGGCTCAATCCCCTCGTCAGGTTTGAAAATCTCAAACTGAAGCTCTGGATTCCCCGGAGCTTCAGCTCCAGATCGAGATGAACAGTTTGCAGCGCCAGTGCTGAGGGATTTCAGCGCTGCAGCATGTGCACCCAACTTACAGCCTTTAACCTCAATAGTATTTGTCTTTTATATCGGAAAGTATTCTGTTCTATTTTTTCTGACTTCTTCTATAAAGAAACATGTATTTTTGGTGAATATTGATTGCATATATCAGATAATATTTTTACAATGTCTTTAGAAAAAGAAGTAAATTAGTTTGGCTTTCTTTGCCTCCGCTTTCATTTCTTACTCCATAAAACCTATTAAAAAGAGGAATATAATCGAGTATGGGAGGTTGCAACGGTAAAAAGAAATGAGGGCACCATGGGAAGCTCGGAGCGAATAACTGCCTTCACCAGCTCTGACAACTTATCCACCTGAAAGATCCTGGAGATACTTAGATTTTCAGCTCTTTGGGACAGGAACTTTTTGTTCTACATTAGCACCGCACCTCGTACAATGGGGTCCTGGTCCGTGACTTGTGCTCCGAGGCACTGTGGTGATACAAATAATAAATAAATAATAATAATAATGAGAATCCTGCTGTCCAGAAACAGGGACGTACAAAGCCCATGTGGTTTGGATTCTGGTGACAGCTGTGCAAACATCAGTGATTTTTGGTTTGCAGGTTGCTTCCTCCCCCGCCCCAGTTAAATGCTCTGGTTTCACATCACAACCAAGCTTCACCACCAAGTTCCATAGAGGTTCCACCTATAACACTGATGGGCCTGTCAGCAAATATGACCAGAAGTTGAGGTTTGTTACAAAACTTGAAGACAGGCAAAGTTCCCTTAGTTTCAGTGCCATGATGTAAGTTGTGAGCTACTTACATGGCCCTCATTGACCACAGTATCTGAGCACTTCACAAACGTTAGTGAACTTATCCCTGAGAGGTAGGGAATGATCATCTCAGTTTAAAAGATGAGAAACTGAGGCATGAGGGGATTAAGTGGCTTCCCCAAGGTCACACAGGAAGTCTTGGCAGAACCAGGAACTGAACCCAGGGGTGAAATCCTGTTCCCTGGGAGGTTTACAATTGACTTAAGTGGAGTCAGGATTTTTCCACAGTTTAATACCTTAGCCACAAGACCATCCTTCTTCCACGTATCGCCCTGTTCTAATACTAACCCCATGGATCAATGTATCAGGGGAGGATCTCAGAGTTCAGGGCTCTCTGCCCTAGTGATGGACAGGGCCGCCCAGAGGATTCAGGGGGCCTGGGGCCTTCGGCGGCAGGGGGCCCCCGCCGCTGAATTGCCGCCGAAGACCCGGCACTTCAGCGGCGGGTCCCGGGGCGGAAGGACCCCCCGCCATGGGTCTTCAGGGCACTTCGGTGGTGGGTCCCGGAGCGGAAGGACCCCCCGCCGCCGAATTGCCGCCAAAGACACGGAGCGGAAGAAGCTCCGGGGACCTGGGCCCCACGAGAATTTTCCGGGGCCCCCGGAGCGAGTGAAGGACCCCGCTTCAGGGCCCCCAAAAAACTCTCGTGGGGGCCCCTGCAGGGCCTGGGGCAAATTTCCCCACTCCCCCCCCCCCCCCCCCGGGCGGTCCTGGTGATGGACGAGAGTGACGTTTGACACATCAACCAAATCTGATCATGAGTATTTCCGGTTCTCTTTTAGCGGGGTAGGTCTTTGCTCATTTAAAAGCTTCACATGCCAGACTGAGCCTTCTGCCAACCTTGTCCAGTGACCCTTGAGGGACAAGATGCCATACAGTGGGTTGAAGAACCAGTGTCAGCTCTAAGAATATCCTGTACAGCCCAACACACGTGATGGGAAACAGTAAATCTGCGAACAGCTAATAAACCCAAATTCTCCTCATTCGTTCCAGTGGGGCCTCTAAACAAGTCCAGCAGTGTGTCAATGTTAGCAACCTCGCCATGTGCTGAGTAACTGAGCGCCGCAAAATTCCTTTGTCTATCAAAAGCTCTGGGTGGATCTATTGCTCCTTTGGCCAACAGGCAGTGCTCCTCTGGGTCTTCCATCTGCAGAACACCTCGGAAAAGCCATGTGCTATTAATTATCTGTACCGCAGTAGCACCAAGATCCCCTACCTGAGATTGAGGCCCCCCATGCTGCTAGAAGCTATATGCTCACATTACAAAAATATGACAGTCTCTGCCTCAGAGCATGTGACAATAGACAGCTGAAGAAAATAGACACATCGGAGAGGGGAACAAGGTACAAGGGAAACAATGAATAGGTAGCAGTGTCAGGAGAGAGAGGTCCACCCCTGGCCACTGTTCTTCTCCTTACCTTCCAGTCCCTACTGCATGGGTCGCGAAACAGCAGCAGCAGCTACCAACAGAGGAGAGGTAAGACTTAGGAGACTCCCTGTTTATCTTCATCCCGTGGAAGGAAGCAAAGGGACAGGGAGGCCCCAAAACTCACAGGAGGGGAGGAGCAGTGAGTCTATGGCATGCTTCCGTGCAGGGCCGGCTCTAGGTTTTTTGCTGCCCCAAGCAAAAAAAATTTTGACTGCCCCCCACCCCAGCCCTGGGCTCTCCCCCCCCCCCCACCCGCACCCCGTGCCGCCCCAACCCTGGGCTCTCCCTCCTCCCCACCCCACCCGCACCCTCTGCCACCACAACCCTGGGCTTCCCCCCACCAGCGCTGACTCCGCCCACTCCCCCCTCGCCTCCAGCCGGTCCAGCGCTGGCAGGGTCGGGGTAAGCAGCGGGGCTCCCGGGCCGTGCCTCAGCCCAGGGTCCCTCCAGCCAGAGCTCCCGCCTCCAGGACCGGCCGGGACCGGGGAGGACAGAGCCGGGGGGACCGCCCCAGCAGGGGGCTGAGGAGCCGGGGCAGGGCAGCCCCAGAGGGAGTGGAGCCACGGAGAGCGGGACGCGGGCACCACACAGCAGCGCCCCACCCTCTATGGCCCCGCTCCTGCTGCTGCTCCTGGCCGCCCTGCTGCAGTCCCTGGGCGGCTCTGGCTGCTTCGCCCAGCCCCGGCTGCGGTGCTGGGGGGGCGGCCGCCTTGCGGCACATGAAGGCAGCTCCGTGTGCCCCGAGGGGCGGCCCCCAGCCGAGTGTCCCGCGCTCGGAGCCCGCCCGGCCATAAGGTGCGGGTGCTGCTCCCCGACGCGAACCGCAGCGGCCCCAGGGTGCCCCCGGTGCAGGACGTGCTGCTGCTGCCAGGGCCGGCTCTAGGCTTTTGCTGCCCAAGCGCCAAAAAAAAAAAAAAAAAAAAAGAGGCTGGCTGGAATGCCGCCCCTGAAAATGTGCTGCCCCAAGCACCTGCTTGGTTTGCTGGTGCCTAGAGCTGGCCATGCTTCCGTGTCCACTCTGGGTGGCTGGGGCCCAGAGGGAGCATTGTAAAAGTAGCGGCAGAGCTAGGGAGCTGCTGCTCTGTGTGGTAGGTAGTGCCTTGTTCCACAAGTGGCTGGCTTCAGGCTGGAAATGCAATGCAGTATCCAGTCAGCTATCAGACTCCAGGGCAGACTCCCAGCATGGCTGTCTGTATCCCCTGGGGCAAAATGAAAATTAGGCACAGCCCTGTCTGCAACTCACAGCTCAGTTCTGCTCCCACTGGGATCAGTGGGAAGTTTTCCATTCATTTCCCTGGGGAAAGAATAAGGCCAGTAATGCTAAAGCCTGGGGGAGGGGTGCATTGGTCACATTACTTGTTAATAAGCTGTTCTGTTTCAAGGGACTAAATACTAGCTCAAGTTGCTCAGTTGTACCTGTCCATATTAGAAAGCTTTATGGTATATCACTTTTACACCTGTGTGGTCAGTATTGCTGGTGAAAATGCTTTGGTTGAAATTATTACTATATATTTTTTTTTTACCAAAAATTGCTTTTTTGGACAATATGAACATTTAAAATTTTCTGTTTTTGTCAAAAATGAAAAAGTAATACTACTAATAAATACTTCTCGGACTCCCTAGCTCTTCTATAGCACTTTTCATCAGTAAATCTCAAAGCACTTCACACAGGAAGGCAGTATTCTTATCCCCATTTTACAGATGGGGAAACTGAGGCACAAGGAGGCACTGTAACTCGCCCATGGTTATTCAGCAGGCCAGTGACTACATGAATTTAGATGCCATTCTAAATTAATGTTTTTGTTTTAATTCCATTTGATTCAAATCAAAAGGGAAAATGGGTTTTCATGTTTTTTGGTCCCTCATTTGATTTAGTCCCCCAGATTTTTTTTCCCCACTGGAGAAACCAAAACCAAACGTCAATTTCCCCCCCTTTTTCATTTGAATCCAGTTGAATCTAAATGAAAATTTTAAGTTAGAAATTCTATACAAAAATATTTGGACCAAAAAAATAAAAGTCTGTGAAAAATGTTGAACAACCTGAACATGGCTTTGTTGCCTTCAAAATTTTCATGGAAAATAATTGCTGTTTTTTGACCAGACCCAGTGTTCAGTAAAGTGCTTCGCTTGACTTGAGCACAGAGGGAAGAATTAAGTGGTAATAAGAAATCACCACTCTGGTACCATGTTTTAATCCCCAGCAATTTACATTTTCTGCCCCTTTTATATGAGGCGTTAACGCTATTGTTCTAAGAAACATACATGGAATGCCTTCCAGACCTGACAACAGGCTGTGTGATCCATCACCGTACGTACAGTCAAGCAGCCAACCCCTGTTCAGTGCTAGCAAACATCTGCACTCAGCTCTCTAGCTTCCCAAAGCCTGTGTGCTGAGACATCTGCCTAAATCACATGACAAGCACTTGGAAAACTGAGCTCCTTTCCCTAATGCAGTTGCCCCTTTCACCACTACAGTAAGAAAGTGTTTGGAGAGAAGAGACAGAGTGTTGTCACAAGCCACATTAGCACACACACATGCATGGAGGAACTTCGGTGGCTTCCGTAACAAAAATGCCCCCAAATGCAGGAGACTCAGCATGGCTTTGCTCGGCAAGGATTTCCTCAGTTTCAGTTAGAGGCTAAGGAATGTCTCCACTAACTGTCTCCAGATGTGCCTACTTGGCAACCCACTGATGAAACGTTACTGAGGGGACACAGGATCTACACTATCAAATTGGATGTAAGTATCTCGTATTTATGTTTGATCAGGGGGACATGTTATACCAAAGGCAACGTGAACTGGAGACTCGCTTATAGTCAAGCTTTTATTTTAGTCAATCCTACAGTTTTTTGTTCTTCATAAAAGAAGCTATGCAGCTCATTTTACTGTGATTTAATATGCAGCAGAGCCAGTTAAAATGAACTGTCTCTGGCCAGCTTTGCATATAGGCTTGTGCTTTACTTCACAATAGCATCTTCTTTGCACGTTTTTAGATGTTTTTTATGCAAGACATTAGGTCTTCTTTATGGGGAGTCTTAGAGTTGCAAGAAGGGCTGTTACGTTCCAAATGTAATCGTGTAAAAATATGGGCATGTTATGCTTACAAGACCTTCTTTTTTGGGTTGCACTCACAATTTTTATGCAGCCCTCTTTATCAGAGTTTCAGTGGTGTAATCTTTGGAGCTCAATCCATGTACACATAATTTTGCAAACTGTGTATCATTGTAAATATATCTAGATTTCATTAGAATTTAACAGAACGTCACATATGACCATTTAAACAGCTTTTTTGTCAGACTGTGGTACTCTTACTCACACTGTATTTTACTTCATGACCATCCCATTCAAATTGATGGGGCATACTCCCAGAGTAAAGTACTATTATATATGTATTTAGGGACATTGCAATATTTGCATCACAAACTGTAATAGCATTGTAGATCGTTATGGAAGATGCTAATGCGAGAACTTTAAATGAATTTTAGTTGCTGTTCGCCAATGGCAGATCATCAAAAGAAGCCAGATTTATCATTTCATGGGGGATCGGAGAAAGAGGGAGAAGGAAAGAAAGCAAGTGATTCAGATTGTTGGGGGAGAAACAGAGGTTTAGCAGATGTCTCTTATTTTGAGTATCAAGAACACCCATACACTTATGTTCACTATACTATAAATGCTGTAGCATTATTCTGGAGCTTAGGGGGCATGTGGCTCAAAGTTTTCAAAAACAGGAAGCTAAAGGCAGGCTCCTAATTCCATATTAAGCTGTGTGGCAAGGCACCTCCTTCGTTTCGCCAGACTTAGCACTTCTGCCCCTGGCGATGGTGGGCCTGGGGTAATCAGCCCCACTCAGGACAGGGTTTGCCTCCCCCGTTCTGTGCTCCCTTGGTCCCTGAGGGTTGGTCTAAGGGGTGACCCTCCACCAAACAAAAAGGAAACAGTCTCAAACACAAAACCCCAGGGGGTACCTTTCGCTGCCTCCTCGCTGGTGCAGGGTGTCATCCTGTTGGTTGCCCTGGGGTGTCAGCCCATCCCCTAGCAGGCATTCAGGTTTGGCTGTTTCCCCTATGGAAGGAGCACAGCCTCTCAGCCTGGAGTAGCTTATTTCCCTGCCGCCTGTAGCCTGGCAGCTGCTTGTCTCTGTCTCTTCCTCTTTTCTCTGCCCAGAGGAGGGGATTTTAAAGGCCTCAGGCAGCCCTTAATTGGATTCAGGGGTCCCTAACCTGAGGTAACCCCTTCTCAGGGGGCCTTTAACATTCCAGGGCTAACATCTCGGCCTTCCCAGACCCTCTTGCATTTCCTCCCCTTGTGTCCCACCCTGACACTAAATGGCGGGACCTAATGTCATCTGTTGAGGGTGAAGAACCCCGGTGGGCCAGCCTATATTCCACCTTGGCCCTATGGCCCGCCAAGGATATAGGTTGGCGGCTCCTACATGGAGCCGTGAGCACAGGCGTGTACCTGCCGCGGTTCGCCTCCCTTCCCGATACCTGGCCCTTTTGCAGCGTGAGGGAGACCCTGGCGTACGCCTCTCTTGAGTGTGCCAGGCTGCAGCCCCTATTCCGGCTCCTAGACCTCCTTTGACGTTTTTGGCTGCTCTTCTCCCCCCCATCTTCTTATATATGCACACCCTGTCCATGGCCCCACAAAGTCACGGGACCTCCTCGTCAACTTCCGCTTAACGATGGCCAAAGTGGCCATCTATAACACCAGGGAGAGGAGGTTGGCTGAGGGGGTTCTCTGCAACTGTGTGGCCTACTTCCGTTCTTCTCTCCGCTCACGTATCCGGGCAGAGTTCCTCTGGGCAGCACCCACTGGCTCCCTTGACAACTTTGGGAAGCAGTGGGCACTCTCCAGGGTTCTCTGCTCGGTGTCCCCGTCAGGTTCCCTACTTTTGACCCTTTGACCCACACACCTGTTATTTTTTTCAGTTGCCCCCCATAATTATTTGAGTCGCAGGCTCAGGGGATCCTCCCCATAGGCTGGGGGGGGGGGGGGGGGAGAGGGACCTTGCGCCCGCCCACCTCTCAGAACCCAGTATGAAGAGACCCTCTTGCAGCCGTCCGGCCTGACTTTGTCACAGCTGCTATGACAAGTGGCCCAATTTTCCAAAGTGCTGAGCACCTCTGGGCTTCGGCGGAAGCTGCTGGGCACTAAGCAGGTCTGACACTCAGACCATTGTTCCTACGTAGGAGCCTAAGTACAGATTTACACACCCACCTCTAACACTGACATTTATAAAAATCTTGGCCATATGCTGCAAACCACCTGGACTTCGCTTACATTTCAGGGTAAGAGAACAAACAAACAAACCAACCACCCAACCCAACCCACCTTTGATGAAAGGAGCAGCCAATAATAGCTGGATCTGGAGTTTATTCTAATATTACACACCAAGGGCCGGATTGGGAAGGCCCCCTAAGGGGTGATTCACAGCACAAGGGACTTTCCCTTTCTCTCCCACTCCTCATTCTTCAGTAGCCTGCATACGTGCCTGTCATAATTTCAGAATGGCAGTGCTGGTACTTGGAAGTGCACCGGAACTGCTCTGTTAGCATGCCCCCTGCCCCAGGGCACATGATGCCCCGAAAAGGGTAGTGGGGGACAGGGTCATGGCCTCCCAATCTGCACCAGCCTATGCACTGGACCATGACTGGCTGCCCTGAGCCTGCCCTCTTGCTCTGCCACTAGGGGCACCGGGTGCCCCGAAGGTTGCGGAAGCAGGTGAGGAGGGTCCATTGCCCCCCAACCCGGTCTGGCACTAATGCACAGGGTGGGCCAGCCACACTATGGGCAGAAAGATGGAGCAATCCCAGACCACTTGGGGGAGAAGGGGATTGTGGTCCCAGAGGCACAATCTCTCCTCAACCTTCCCATGCGGTGGGGCAGCCCGGCAGCACTTGCTGCTCAGGACGTGGTGAAATACTGTAATAGCCCCTACAGACCAAGGCCTGTGAATGGCGCATGTCAGAGACACAGAAATAGCGCCCGATCCTGTAACCCTCACTCATACAAGGCCGATCTGTGTGAGCCCAAGCCCTTGTGAGCACCCTGAATCGTGGTGGCTTCAGTGAGAGTCATGGGCACTCAGCAAATGCAGATCCAGGGCTCCAGGGTTGGGCCCAACAGCTGCAACTTGGGGTTTCCCCCCCCCCATTTAATTTTGGGTTTGTTTTACAATATTTTGCAATCAGAAAACTGCTCTGGAGGCAGCAACTGCTTTCCAGCTTTTGCATTTGATAAGCTGATTGAATACAGCATTTGGAAACGACAAACCGACAGCCAGACAGCTTTGCCTCCGAAACCGTTTTAGAGCTTTCCTCAAAATCCAATTTGTGTATTGGTGGCATTGAAAAGGAATGGCTAATAGAACGGACAGGTGAAATGAGAGGCTCTGTGATGAAATCTCCCCAAGGATACCTGAAAAAAACTGGAACAAAGGACAGTAACTACAGGGGGGGTGAGTAATTGCTGGACCCAGACTAGAAGAAGACTAGTCTGTAAAAGGAAACATTGAAATTCCTCTAGGGGTGAGATTTATCTGTACTCAGTTTTCTTACTGTATTAGACTCAAACTTGGGGGTTTTATTTTATTTTACTTGGTAATTCACTTTGTTCTGTCTGTTACTACTTGGAACCACTTAAATCCTACTTTCTGTATTTAATAAAATCACTTTTTACTTAGTAATTAATCCAGAGTATGTGTTAATACCTGGGGGGGCGCAAACAGCTGTGCATATCTCTCTATCAGTGTTATAGAGGGCGAACAATTTATGAGTTTACCCTGTATAAGCTTTATACAGAGTAAAACAAATTTATTTGGGGTTTGGACCCCACTGGGAGTTGGGCATCTGAGTGTTAAAGACAGGAACACTTCTGTAAGCTGCTTTCAGTTAAGTCTGCAGCTTTGGGGCACATGGTTCAGACCCTGGGTCTGTGTTGGAGCAGACTGGCGTGTCTGGCTCAACAAGACAGGGTGCTGGAGTCCCAAGCTGCCAGGGCAGGAAAGCAGGGGCAAAAGTAGTCTTGGCACATCAAATGGCAGCCCCCAGGGGGTTTCTGTGATCCAACCCGTCACAATCTGACCCACCAGAAAAAGGAAAAAAACGGCTTGAAACCTAATGGGATTAATTGCACTTCATAGGATTATTGCCAATGGACAAATTAATGAGAATTGTAGCATCCTGTCCTGCAATAATCTTGATTATATCAGTTAAAGTGTGCTAGCATGAGAGGCAGCTCACACAGGGGTTTTGTAAGGTCTTTGGGGCAGGCACCATCTCTTTGTTCTGTGTATATACAGTGCCTAGCCCCACGGTCTCTAGGTGTCACAGCAATGCCAATAGTAAATATCAATAACAAGAGTTGTACATTTTAAAGGTCCAGAGCTCTGCAGAAGGGTCACCCTGGACAAACCACATCTCCTTTCATAGCCGAAGGCTTAAAACTCCTGGCCTGCTCATGCGTGGGGTTTAATAGTAACAGCACAATGCCAATACTATCTGCCATAGTGCCGCCCACGGCTAGTACTATAGTAGTACTCATTATTTGTATTGTGGTAGCACCTAGGAGATCTATTCATGGACCAGGACCCCCATCATGCTAGGAGCTGATCAAAGCCCACTAAAGTAAATGGGAGACTTTCCACTGAGTTCCAGGGGCTTTGGATCAGGCCCCAGGCTTACTGGAAAAACTGTTTAAAGATGTTCAGCTAAAAAAAGCACATTTTCAAAGTTTGTTTATGGATTTATAAACTTCTAGGGACCTTCATGAGGCTGGGTTTTTTAATAAGTTAGTTTACTGGTTGTTTTTGTGACTTCCTTTGCTAGGGCTTTATACTACATTTGCCTGGCTTCCCAACAGGCTGTATTACAAAGCATCTTGTTCCTAACTCAGCTGAGATCAAACCACAACGCTTTGCTTTGCAATGGTATAACTTCAAATTAGACCTCCTCCCGAGGTACCCTTTCATGCACGTAGATAAGTCCTCATGGCACCACAGCCATTTGTATTATAAACTTTGATGAGGTTTGTGACTTTGTCTGAAGAAACCCAATAAACACTGGGACTTGGCATGTGAGAGTCAAGGCCAGAAATGGAACAGATTTTCTTTTTAAAAAAAGCATACTGGCATTTTTGTCAAACACTTCGGACGCTTTACAGTGATTTTAATTTGGGAGCAGCAGTTTAGTTTGCAGAAAAGACCATTTAAGATTGTATATGTATATACATATACATATATATGTGTGTGTGTGTGTGTGTGTGTGTGTGTGTGTGTGTGTGTGTGTGTGTGTGTGTGTGTGAGTGTGTGAGAGAGAGAGAGAGAGAGAGTTAGGAATCCAGTAGGAATCTATTTAACCTAAACCAAACCAGTCCCTAACAGATGTGTCCACACATGGGTCTCTACTGGGTGACAACTAATTTAATCAGTGCCACTGTCTGTGTAGACAAGGCCTAAGTCTAATCAGAGAGTGGGATCAAGGTACAGGACATAGTTATACTGATCTGCTCCCCAGAAGGTGACTGATACATAGTTGAGGAAGGAGTTTTTGAGGGAATGGTTTCTCTCTCAATCTCCTGTTCTGAACCCACTCACTGTCAACCCCACCAGTGTTGTTTCCCCCCCTCTTTTCTTCTCAGGTTGTTCCCTCAACCAAGCCATGGTGCTTTCCTCAGACTGGAAATGCAAGGGGAGGGGAAAGGATGGCTACGTTGATCCATGGGATGGCTATGTTCATCCATGGCGTGAAAAGTCTGTCTACTAGGTTACAAGGGAATACCCTCCTGGGTTCTTATCTGTCCTAATAGGACTAAGGAGCCCAAAGCTTTTCTCTGAGGGGATGTTTGGGTGTGGAGGTATGGAGGTACAAAGACTTGTGAAGAACAGCGCCATCTGTGGGGCATTGCTGGTAAGAATTGAAGTAATGGTTGATGGGGAAACCGAGGTTGGGTGGGGACTATAAAGGCCTGTGACAGGAATGATGAGGTAGTCTGACAGTGTGGGAGGGGAATCTGGCTAACCGATAGGTGTCAACAGGCAAACCAGGGAATCATCACTGAACGGGAGGGTTTCCAGCTAAATCCCACAGGGATAGGTCTTGGCCCTACGCTATTTAACACCTTTATCAATGACCTGAAAGAAAACAAAATCATTACTGATAAAGTTTGCAGATTACACAAAATTGGGGGAGGGGTGGTAAATAACAAAGAGGAAAGGTCACTGATTCAGAGCGGTCTAGATCGCTTGGTAAACTGGGCGCGAGCAAACAATATGCATCTTAATATGGCTAAATGTAAACATACATTTGGAAACAGAATGAGGGACTCTATCCTGGGAAGCAGTGACTCAGAAAAAGATTTGGGGATCATGGGGGCTAATCAGTGATGCTATGGCCAAAAGAACGAATGTGATCCCAGGAGGCATAAACAGGAGACTCTCAAGTAGGAGTAGAGAGGTTATTTTACTTCTATACCTGGCACTGGTACAACCACTTCTGGAATACTGTATCCAGTTCTGGGGTCCACAATTCAAGAAGGATATTGATAAATTGGAGAGGGTTCAGAGGAAACCCATGAGAATGATTAACGGATTAGAAAACATGCTTTATAGTGAGACTCAAGGAGTTCAATCTATTTAGCTTAACAAAGACAAAGTGAAGGGGTGATTTGAGTACATCCACGAATACCTACACAAGGAACTAATAATTAAATAATAGGCTCTTCACAGGACCGGCGCAACCCATTAAGCGACCTAGGTGGTCGCCTAGGGCGCTACAATTTGGGGGGCAGCGACCGCAGCGGTATTTCGGCGGCGGGACCTTCCGCTGCCTCTGTGGGGGGCGGCATTTCGGGGCGGGACCTTCCGCCGCCTAGGGTGGCAGAAAAGCTGGCGGCGCTCCTGGCTCTTCAATCGAGCCAATAAAGGTATGGCTTGATCCTCATGGCTGGAAGTTGAAGCTAAGAAAATTCAGACTGGAAATAAAGGTGTAAATTTTTAACGGTGAGAGTAATTAACCATTGGAGCAATTTACCAAGGGTCATGGTGGATTCTCCATCACTGACAATTTTGAAATCAAGATGGGAGGTTTTCCTAAAAGCTCTGCTCTAGGAATTATTTTGGGGAAGCTCTATGGCCTGTGTTATACAGGAGGTCAGACTAAATCACCACAATGGTCCCTTCTGGCCTAAGGGTATGTCTACACTACGGGATTAATCCGAATTTATATAATTCGAATTTAGGAAACCGATTTTATAAATTCGAATGTATTCGGCCACACTAGGCACCATTAATTCGGTGGTGTGCGTCCAAGCTACCGTAGTAGCATCGATTTCCAGAGCGTTGCATTGTGGGTAGCCAATAACATTGAATTGCCAATAACATCGAATTGCGGCCACACTAACCTTAATTCGGATTAACAATACCGATTTTGACGCTACTCCTCTCGTCGAGGAGGAGTACAGAAATCGAATTAAAGGGCTCTTTAATTCGAATTAAATGGCTTCGTTGTGTGGACGGGTCAAGCGTTAATTCGAATTAAAGCAGCTAAATCCGAATTAAAGTCGTAGTGTAGACCAGGCCTTAGAATCTCTGGCTCCAGAGCTAGGCACCATCCAGCCTGTTCTGGGAAATGTTGCATAGTTCCATGGCTTGTTCTTATTTCTGGCAAGACTTTTATCTATTTGGTTATTCCGAGTGGCGGGAAGGGAGGATGTGATGTTGGTGGAAGGAAAATCGAATAACCCGCTGTTTTAAAACCGAGACTGGCTCCTGCGTGGGACTTTTCCAACCCCCCCCAATCTCTCGTACTCTGCAAATAAAGCATGACTTGAAACCTGTCCAAGAGTCACATCAGGCGAGATTGCTCACAGTCTGAGTAAACAGGCTCTGCACTCAGGAAGGTATGGGGCTGAGAGACTGAATCCTGGCCAGGTGATGTAGAGCAAAGCTGAGGCCACTGTTACAGGGCGCCTGGGGACAGAGCAGTCACTGCTTTGACACATGCTTGTGCCAACACATTAGCACCACCGCGCTCTCCTCTCTCCCTTCCAGCAGAGAATGCAGCACAACTGGAGAGGAGCTTATCATGTCTCTCTTGGATGCAGCATCCTGCCACCCTTCCCCCCGTGTTACTCCACCCACTTGAAAAGAGCTAGAAGCTTTCTGGAACCTAGTGCTAGGATGCTGTGTCTGATCACAGTCTGCTCACACACAGGTTAGCAGGGCACAGAACCGAGCTCTCTGACCCTTGGGAGGCTAGAGAGACAGTATCCTCCTGGAAATAAAAAAACCCGATTCTTTGCTTTAAAAAAAAAAAAAGTCTCTGGCTTCCAGTTCACAATAAAAATCTACGTTGGTCTCTGTTGTTCCTTATTTGTAGGACGATTTTGTTTGTTTTAAACAGATTTGGGCCCAACATAACCCGATATTAGAGGGATAACAGAAACATGGTGGAATTGTAGTCATGACTGGAGTACAGGTATTGAAGGCTAAGTGCTGTTTAGGAAAGACAGAAATAAAGGCAAAGGTGGTGGAGTAGCATTGTATATCAATGATGAGGTAGACTGTAAAGAAATAAGAAGGGATGGAATGGATAATACAGTCTGTCTGGGCAAAAATCACATTGGGGAAGAAAGCTACTAGAGCCTCCCCTGGGACAGTGCTTGGGTGTGCTATAGACCACCGGGATCTGATTTGGATATGGATAGAAACCTTTTTAATGAAGTAAATACTAATGGGAATTGTGTGATCATGGGAGACTTTAACTTCCCAGATATAGACTGGAGGACAAGTGCTAATAATAATAGAGCTCAGATTTTCCTGGATGCGATAGCTGATGGATTCCTTCACCAAGTAGTTGCTGAACCAACAAGAGGGGATGCCATTTTAGATTTGGTTTTGGTGAGTAGTGAAGACCTCATAGAAGAAATGGTTGTAGGGGACAACCTTGGTTTGAGCAATCATGAGCTAATTCAGTTCAAACTAAATGGAAGGATAAACAAAAATAGATCTGTGACTAGGGTTTTTGATTTCAAAAGGGTTAACTTAAAAAAATTAAGGAAATGAGTTAGGGAAGTGGACCGAAGAACTTGTGGATCTAAAGGTGGAGGAGGCCTGGAATTACTTCAAGTCAAAGTTGCAGAAACTATCAGAAACCTGCATCCCAAGAAAGGGGGAAAAATTCATAGGCAGGAGTTGTAGACCAAGCTGGATGAGCAAGCATCTCAGAGAGGTGATTAAGAAAAAGCAGAAAGCCTACAAGGAGTGGAAGATGGGAGGGATCAGCAAGGAAAGCTACCTTATTGAGGTCAGAACATGTAGGGCTAAAGTGAGAAAGGCCAAAAGCCATGTAGAGTTGGACCTTGCAACGGGAATTAAAAGCAATAGTAAAAGGTTCTATAGCCATATAAATAAGAAGAAAACAAAGAAAGAAGAAGTGGGAGCGCTAAACACTGAGGATGGAGTGGAGGTTAAGGATAATCTAGGCATGGCCCAATATCTAAACAAATACTTTGCCTCAGTCTTTAATGAGGCTAATGAGGAGCTTAGGGATAATGGTAGGATGACAAATGGGAATGAGGATATGGAGGTAGATATTACCATATCCGAGGTAGAAGCCAAACTCGAACAGCTTAATGGGACTAAATCGGGGGGCCCAGATAATCTTCATCCAAGAAAATTAAAGGATCTGGCACATGAAATTGCAAGCCCATTAGCAAGAACTTTTAATGAATCAGTAAACTTAGGGGTTGTACCATATGACTGGAGAATTGCTAACATAGTTCCTATTTTTAAGAAAGGGGGGGAAAAAAGTGATCCGGGTAACTACAGGCCTGTCAGTTTGACATCTGTAGCATGCAAGGTCTTGGAAAAAAATTTGAAGGAGAAAGTAGTTAAGGACATTGAGATCAATGGTAATTGGGACAAAATACAACCTGGTTTTACAAAAGGTAGATTGTGCCAAACCAACCTGATCTCCTTCTTTGAGAAGGTAACAGATTTTTTAGACAAAGGAAATGCAGTGGATCTAATTTACCTAGATTTCAGTAAGGCATTTCATACGGTTCCACATGGGGAATTATTAGTTAAATTGGAAAAGATGGGGATCAATATGAAAACTGAAAGGTGGATAAGGAACTGGTTAAAGGGGAGACTACAACGGGTCATACTGAAAGGTGAACTGTCAGGCTGGAGGGAGGTTACTAGTGGAGTTCCTCAGGGATCGGTTTTGGGACCAATCTTATTTAATCTTTTTATTACTGACCTTGGCACAAAAAGTGGGAGTGTGCTAATAAAGTTTGCGGATGACACGAAGCTGGGAAGTATTGCCAATACAGAGAAGGACTGGGATATCCTACAGGAAGATCTGGATGACCTTGTAAACTGGAGTAATAGTAATAGGATGAAATTTAATAGTGAAAAGTGCAAGGTCATGCATTTAGGGATTAATAACAAGAATTTTTGTTATAAGCTGGAGATTCATCAGTTGGAAGTAACAGAGGAGGAGAAGGACCTCGGAGTATTGGTTGATCACAGGATGACTATGAGCCGCCAATGTGATATGGCCATGAAAAAAGCTAATGCGGTCTTGGGATGCATCAGGCGAGGTATTTCCAGTAGAGATAAGGAGGTGTTAGTACCGTTACACAAGGCACTGGTGAGACCTCATCTGGAATACTGTGTGCAGTTCTGGTCTCCCATGTTTAAGAAGGACGAATTCAAACTGGAACAGGTACAGAGAAGGACTACTAGGATGATCTGAGGAATGGAAAACCTGTCTTATGAAAGGAGACTCAAAGAGCTTGGCTTGTTTAGCCTAACCAAAAGAAGGCTGAGGGGGGATATGATTGCTCTCTTTAAATATATCAGAGGGATAAATACCAGGGAGAGAGAGGAATTATTTAAGCTCAGTACTAGTGTGGACACAAGAACAAATGGATATAAACTGGCCATCAGGAAGTTTAGACTTGAAATTAGACGAAGGTTTCTAACCATCAGAGGAGTGAAGTTCTGGAACAGCCTTCCAAGGGGAGCAGTGAGGGCAAAAGACATATCTGGCTTCAAGACTAAGCTTGATAAGTTTATGGAGGGGATGGTATGATGGGATCATGGATAGCCTAATTTTGGCAATTAATTGATCTTTGACTATTAGCGGGAAATATGCCCAATGGCCTGTAATGGGATGTTAGATGGGGTGGGATCTGAATTACTACAGAGAATTCTTTCCTGGGTGTCTGGCTGGTGAGTCTTGCCCACATGCTCAGGGTTTAGCTGATCACCATATTTGGGGTCAGGAAGGAATTTTCCTCCAGGGCAGATTGGCAGAGGCCCTGGGGGCATTGGGCATGGGTCACTTGCTGGAGGATTCTCTGCACCTTGAAGTCTTTAAACCATGATTTAAGGACTTCAATAGCTCAGACACAGGTTAGGGGTTTATTACAGGAGTGGGTGGGTGAGATTCTGTGGCCTGCATTGTGCAGGAGGTCAGACTAGACAATCATAATGGTCCCTTCTGACCTTAAAGTCTATAATATGAAGTGGGTTTTGCCCAGAAAGCTTACCATGGAGCCTTTTCCAGATCTTCACTTTGAGTGGTGGGCGAGTTGGTTCCAGCGTCGAATGGGCCAGGATCCTGCTCTGCAGTAGCGCTGTGAAAGGAGGCATTCTGTCCCTGGAAAAAGATTAAGCTTCCTCTTTTCTCTCCTCATCTACCTTTGAAAGAAACCTAGGGAGTGTCAGTGAACGGAACCAGAATTGCTAGAGAGTTTCAGAACAGCTTTTTAGCAGAAGTTCCAAAAGAGCTCACAGGTTGCTGCGCTGAGACGAGAGAAACGTGCAATCCTTTTAACAGCTGGAAGGTCCCTTTTAAAGCAAACACAAACTGGTGAACAAAACAATAATCAGCACTTGAATTCTCAACCTGCTTTAACAGGCAGATAATTCTCGTTATCCCCATTTTACAGGCGGGGGAAAGTGAAACACAGAGAGGGCACACGACTTGCTCAGGGTCACCCAGCAGATCTGTGGTAGAGCCAGGACTAGAACCAAGAGTTCCTGAGTCCCCGTACAGTGAAATGAATCGGCATTTCAAGAGAAAGATTGCACAATGCATTTAAAAGTGTAACTGTTCAGTGCAGCCTAGCGGGCGATTGACAGCTCCAGGGGTTCTTTTAATTTTTTGCATGGAAATCTCGCTGCATGCTGTGAGCCTCACACTGAAATCCTTCTGCACCCAGAATCTATAGGTGCTCACTTCCTGCACAGGTGGGTGCCGTATAGAACTCCACAGGACCATCAGTTCAGGCCACGCATCCTGTGCACAAAGTCACAGCAGAGTACAACTCAGCTACACATCTGGATCTGGACAGGGCTGTTTATTAACTTGCTTGAAGTAATTCCTCCTATTGGTATTTCCGTTCTTTGAGAAGGAGGGTTACTTTCTTCCACCCCTTTGTCCTGGAGGGACAGACTCTCACGCATTCTGCTTTTTGCTTTGCTGCTTAAGGGGAACGAGACTAACCAGCGGATGCATTTCTGGCTGGTTTTAATGTAATGCTACAATTGACAACGCAGTCTGATTCTCTCACAGTTTAATGTGCTGTAAAACAATGCATGCTTTGTTTAGAAATTTTAGAAGGAAATTAAGACTCACCAGGGCCTAGGACCCACCAGAACAGCAGTGGTCCCTTCCTAAAGCCAGGCTGCACATCACTGTCCTTAGCAGCACGCTTTCCGGCCTGCTGGAAGCCCAGGGTTAATCTGCCCCTATGCAGATATATACAATATGCATCAGGGCAGCATATTCTTTACCTTGTTGGAGGGCCTAGCAGTGAAGGGTGGGTGACTGTAGCCTCTGTGTAATTGGGAACACAGCTGAATCAACTAGGTAATTCATACAAATCACCTGCCAAGAGAAACCTTTACAAACAACTCTGACTTCCTAGACAGCAGCTTCATAGCCTGCAAGCGGGCCAGTATCGTTCTAACACATGCCCACAGACTCCCTGCGGTTGCAGTAAGTCTGGTGTGGCATTCCAGGTGCTTATTCTGGGCCTGCAGTGCAAGTTCTAGCTCTCTCCACAGAATTAGTGTCTTCGTGACTATGGGGCCCAGTGCCTCCATTTGACCTGCAGCACCTTCCTCTATCCCAAGTAGGGGGAGAAAGAAGCTGACAATCAGAGGCACTGCAGAGCTCTGCCGTGGATCCAGGGAGATATCGGAGTACAGCACTCCCACCACGACCAAAGGCTTTGGAGACTCAGAGGAGACTAGGATGGGCTCAGCAGGGGGTACGTGAGGGTTAAAAGAGAAGCCTCCTCTATGAGGAAAAGAACAGGTTAAAGAATGTTTAGATAAGTTAGATGTATTCAAGTTGCAGGGCCTGGTGAAATTCATCCTAGGGTAATTAAGGAACTAGCTGAAGCCATCTCCAAATCATTCGTAATTATCTTCAAGAAATAATTGAGGATGGGTGTGGTCCCAGAGGACAGGAGAAGGGCAAACATAGCACCTATCTTTAAAACAGGGAACAAAGAGGACCTTGGGAATTATAGACCAGTCAACCTAACTTCAATACCTGGAAAGATACTGGAAAAAATTATTAAACAATCAGTTTGTAAGCAGATAGAGGATAATACAGTGATAAGGAATAGCCAGCATGGACTTGTCAAGAACAAATAATGCCAAGTCAACCTCATTTCCTTCTTTGACAGGGTTACTGGCCTAGTGGATAAGTAGGAAACAGTAGATGTGATATATCTTTATTTTAGTAAGTCTTTTGACACAGTCTCATATGACGTTCTCATAAGCAAAGTAGGGAAACGTGATCTAGCTTAATTCACTATAAGGTGGGTGCACAACTGGTTGAAAGACCATATTCAAAGAGTGGATATCAATGGTTCGCTGTCCAATTGGAAGGATGTATCTAGTGGGGTCTTGCAGGGGTCAGTCCTGGGTCGGGTACTAGTCAATATTTTCTTTAATGACTTGGGTAATGGAGTGGAGAGTTTGCTTATAAAATTTGCAGATAACACCAAGCTGGTAGAGGTTGCAGACACTTTGGTGAACAGGATTAGAATTCAAAATAACTTTGATACATTGGAGAATTGGTCTGAATTAAACCAGATGAAATTAAATAAAGATAAATGCAAAGTACTTCACTTAGGAAGGAAAAATCAAATGCACCACTACAAAATAGGGAATAGCTGGCCAGGTGGTAGTACTGCTGAAAAGGATTTGGGGAGGACAATGGATCACATATTGAATACTAGTCAACAATGTAATGCAGTCGCGAAACAGGCTAATATCATTCCAGGGTGCATTAGTAGCAGTGTTGTATGTAAGACCTGGGAGGTAATTGTCCTGCTGTATTCAGCACTGGTGAGGCCTCAGCTGGAGTACTGTGTCCTTTCTGAGTGCCACACTTTGGAAAAGATGTGGACATTTTGGAGAGTCCAGCGGAGACCAGCAGAAATGATAAAAAGGTTTAGAGAACCTGACCTATGAGGAAAGTGTTAAAAAAGGGGCATGTTTAGTCTTGAGAAAAGGATGACTGAGGGGGGACCTGATCAGTCTTCAGATATGTTAAGGACTGTTATAAAGAGGACTCTGATCAATTGTTCTCCATGCCCACTGAAGGTAGGACAAGAAGTAATGGGCTTAATCTGCAGCAAGGGAGATTTAGGTTTGATATTAGGAAAAACTTTCCAACTCTAAGGGTAGTTAAGCTCTGGAATAGGCTTCCAAGGGAGGTGGAATCATTGATCTTTTTAAGAA
Organism: Emys orbicularis; assembly: GCF_028017835.1. Taxonomy (NCBI): domain Eukaryota; kingdom Metazoa; phylum Chordata; order Testudines; family Emydidae; genus Emys; species Emys orbicularis. The sequence goes on from NC_088696.1 coordinate 35,157,181, forward strand.
CAGGTTGGACAAACACATGTCAGGGATGGCCTGTCAGTGGCTCTCCACCTTTCCAGACTACTGTACCCCTTTCAGGAGTCTGATTTGTCTTTGCATACCCCCAAATTACACCTCATTTCAAAACTACTTGCTTACAAAACCAGACACAAAAATACAGAAATGTCACAGCCACACTATCACTGAAAAATTGCTTGTCTTTCTCATTTTTACCATATAATTATAACATAAATCGATGGGGATATAAATATTATACTTACGTCTCGGTGTATAGTATATAGAGTAGTATAAACAAGCCATTGTCTGTATGAAATTTTAGTTTGTACTGACTTTGCTGGTGCTTTTTATGTAGCCTGTTGTAAAACTAGGCAAATATCTAGCTGAGTTGATGTACCCCTGGTTGAGAACCACTGATCTAGGTTTACTTGGTCCTGCCTCAGCACAGGGGCTGGACTTGACTTCTCAAGGTCCCTTCCAGCCCCACATCTCTATGATTTCTATTATTTCAATTTCTTCTATCTTCATCATTCTTCGTGCACGTCCCTCTCCATTCTCAGCTCTTTAAAATGCCCCTGATACAAACACTTAGATGGTTTTTCCTGTTCTCTCTTTGTACTGGGGTTAACTGTTGTGTTCTATAGTCATCTCCAACTACCCTAACTCTCTGTCCCTCAGGCTAGCAAAGCTGGCTAGATGTCCCGGAGACTGATTTCACTGCTATTCAAGCAGAGGCCACGTAACTCATCCAGCCCCCTTGCGTCTCAGGGGAAGCTCGATGCTCTGTCACCCCTCCCAGCTACTGGGATCACCTCTGCAATCCTGTGGCTTCTTGCATCATTTGAGCTAAGGAATAGCAGAGCTTCTGAGATCACCTGTACAGTCCTCTCCCTCAACTCCACATGCCCAGGTCTCCATTGCCATCTATGCCTTTTGCCAACAAGCTGCTGGCCTTGTTGCTGGCTCTGGTGAGAAAAGCAACTCTCCCCAGCAGTTGTCGTAAACCATCCGACCTGAAGGTCACATCTTGAGTTTGTGCTCCCAGGGTGAAATCTGGGCCCCGCTGAAGTCAATGAGAGTTTGGTCATTGATTTCGGGGGGGGGGGGGGGGGTGCTAAGATTTCACCCCTGATAGGCAACACACTTCCCTGGTTGCAGGAAATACGGCCAACCCCACACCATTTAAACAAATGCCCTGTGACGCCATCAAGAAATTCTACACCAGAACTGCTGATTCTCTTCCAATGCCATCTGAGGGGCAGCAAGAGGGAAGGCTAGGAGGTATCCCTTGCCCTGCCTTTTTCACAGCAGTGGTAGGGGTGGCTGCAGATCCAACAGCCTGTCTGGTGGGACCCCCAACCATCTATTTCAAGATTTCACATTCACTGGGGGGAGGGGGAGGGTTGCAAGAAATCTGACTGGGCAGATCTTGGCAATGGACCCTCAGGCTTCTCTAGCTTTTCCAGCTAGCCATAGAGGGCTGGAGGGGTCTGGTTTTGTTGGCAGAGCAGCCTGAGTGATACAAAACCATCCCTACTGTCATAGCTTGAATCTACCAGCTTCAGCTAGTCCCAGGAGTGAGAAGCCGGACCCGGATAGCAAAACCTGCTCTTCCAACATGGAAGCACATCGTACTATTAAGTCCGTTACCCCACAGCCACGCTCTTGCTGCAGGCTTGTGCACCAAGGGGTAGGGCTTTTCTGCTTGCTTTGATATCACCCTAGTTTTTCCTGATGCTGAGTGGTGATGAATACTCAAGAAATATAACGGGATCTGCAGGACTCATCAGCATCTTGTTGGCCAAGATCAGCAACAGGACCTAGAGAGCTTTTCCCACACTGACAAATTCAAACAGAGCTGACTCCTGGCTAAGAGCCAAGGCCAGGATGAGTGCTGTAAAAATATCCAACATTAACACAAAGGTCCATATCATTTGATATAGGATCAGGGCTAGCAATTCCTTTTAAATTAGAAGTTTATATTCAGCATTAATCGGTTTTATTTGAGCATTCTATTGCTGTATCTCAGAGTCCTTTCCTTCAGTAAATGAAAACACAGAGGGATTGGGCCATCAGCCCATGCATGTAACAATCCAGGATTTTTTTTTTGGCTCCTTCACAAGGATTCTATTGCCAGACTCCACAGTTTTGGCAGGATAAATCTGTAAGTCATGGAAATTTCTAGCTTCATGACACACACACATTTTATTCCAAGTCCTAGTTGATAAAATTAAATGCAGTAAAGAGCCAGTTTTTTTATCCAAGTCCTTCATTAGCATCTGGAATCTGAAAGCTGATGTAAGATCAGACATTTACACAAAAGAAAAAAAAATCCTCTCTCAACTGGGGAAGGAGACGGGATTTTATGAAAAACACTGCCAGCTTTTAACTTGATCTGAGATATGTAATCACTTGCCAATATAGCTTGGATTTTCTCATAGAGGGACCAATCCGGAAAGGCACTGAACAGCCTTAACTCATTCTAAAGTCAGTAGTTTTGGAGCTTAAATCCCATTGGCAGTCAATGGGGTTTAGGCACTTTGGAGCCTAAATCCCTTTTAAAATGGGTAGCAATGCCTAAGCACCTTCAAAAATCTGGGCCTTCGAGGCTTATAAGTCAGCACCAGCACCTTAAACTGTCCCTGCAAACCCAGAGGCAGCCAGTGCAGACCTCAGAGCACTAGAGTAACACGTTGACAGTGAGATCACCAGTGACAGGGTAATAAACTTAAAAGAAAATGAGGTCTTGTACCTAAAGGAAATCCTGTGCTAATTATTAGGAATAGAAAAGCCACCTCTTGCCACATTCACCCTGCTCATGCCATTAGAAGACAGCTGAAGTGGATATCCTGTATATTATGTATGGTGTGTATAAACTATGCTTTCATTCCAATTGTATTTCAGATTTCGCCCCACACAGAGCACATTGCAGATGTCTAGTTGCAAGGTGATAAAGGCATGGATGAGGGACAGGAGGTCTACACACAACAGAAAAGGGCATAACTTCAAAGCCAGACATGGATGAAAAAAACCCAAACCCATCCTGGCCACTGCAAATACCACCTGTTCTACACACAGTAGCTGGAGATCTTACCCGACCCCGGATTGTGTATTGATTGACCAAATGCAGGTGCACATCCTGTCAAGGGACAAATATCAGCTCTCCCACACCTCCTACCCACCAATACCACCTCAGATGTATTTGTTTTGAGCCTCAGCCAGATAATTCTCATGCATGTTGTGATCTCCAGACAGACAAAGTGCTTGACTGGCTCTTACTGGGTCAGAGGAGATGTAGATGAAGACCTGGGTTGTCTTCAGCATACTGCAGGCACCATAGCTCACGCCGTCTCACTGAAGGCTAATGGCGCCTCTTTGAATGAGAGGGGTGATATGGTGGAACTAGTGGCACCCTAACATGAGAGCACTCTTGAGGAAGAAAAATAACTTCCTCCAAATCCCCGAGATCTCTCTGACAGGAAGGGAACAGAACCACTTAAGAACAGCCCCATCCACTCCTCCGAGGGCCTGTGAGAAAACTGGAGCTTGATGCAAGAATTACTGAGTGAAATTCAAACCGAGTGACATATGCTGGAAGTCTCATGTTGCCAGTACTAAGACATCCTTCGAATTGCTAAACATTATAGATGACTATTTCCTTAATGCTCTATATTGGACCTCCTCATGACAGAGAAATTGATCATAGAACTAGGTGCATGCGATCATGACTTGATTACATTTCTTATGTGCAAACAGAATAAAGTCCCAACCTGTAATATATATATATATACATACACATACACATACACACACACACACTTGGGGCTCCAAAAGGGCCAGTTTCACAAAGCTGAAAACATTTGAGTCAAATTAGCTGGCAGAAAAAATTGAAACAGAAAAATATGAATGATAACTGGGAACAGCGTCAGAACATTTTACTAAATTTCCAAAAAGCCCCAACCAAGAAGGAAGGCTATACTTGTTTAAAAACAAACCAACAAACAGCCTGACTAGGAGGGAAAGTTAAATCAGCAATTAAGAAAACAATGTATGACAATAAAAAAGGGGATGCTGATAGCAGTGAATATAAATAGAAGCTAGAATCCGTAGAAAAGTGATAAGGGAAGCAAAAGGACACAAGGCGATCTCTATGGCCAGCAAAGCTATGGAGTTTTTAAGTATATCAGGAACAAAAGGAACCATAACAATAGTAGTTGTCCATTACTAGATGGAAATAGTAGACTAATCAACCACAATAGAGATAAGACAGACATGGTCAATAAATATTTCTGGTCTGTATTTGGGAAAAAGCCAGAGGATGTATATATATAGGATGATGATGATGATCAAATAATCTCAATTCCAACTGTAACTAAGGAGGATTTTAAACATCAGCTCCTAAAGTGACATTTTTAAATGAGTAGGTTTGGATAACTTGCATCAAAGAGTTTTAAGAGAGCAGGCTGAGGAGCACGATGGACAATTAATGTTGATTTTTAATAACTCTGGAACACTTTTGAAGTTCCAGAGGACTGGAAAAAGGCTAATTTTGTGACAATATTTAAAAAGAGTAGATGGGATGACTTGTCAGCCTGACATCAATCCCGGGCAAAATAATGGAATGGCTGATCCAGGATTTGATTAGTAAAGGATGAAAAGAGGGTAATATAATTAATGCCAATCAACTTGGGTGTATGGAAAATAAATCTTGTCAAACGAAATTGACATTTATTTTTGCTCAGCTTACAAGTTTGGTTGATAAAGATAATAATGTTGATGTAATAGACTTCTGTAAGACATTTGACTTGGTATGTACAACATTCTGATTAAGGAACTAGAATGAGACAAAATTAACATGGCACACACTAAACGGACTAAGAACTGGCTAACTGAGAGGTCTCAAAATATAATGTTAAATGGGGAATCATCATTGAGCGGGTGTGTTTCTAGAGGGATCCCGCAGGCATCAATTTTTGGTTAAGCAGAAGGTCAGACTAGATGATCATTCATAATGGTACCTTCTGGCCTTAAAAATCTATGAATGTAAATTATGGCAACTATGGGATTTGTAATCAGATATCATTTTAATATTGTGTGTGTGTGAGTGTGAGAATGTGTATCAATCATAATGATCTTTTAAAAAAAATCCCACTGGTGTAGTTAGTTCTCAGATTCTGATCACCACTTCCCCCTGGGTGTGTAGGGCTTAAATAAATAGATACACCCTTCTCTGGGGAGAAAGGGAACCAATTGCTCCTAAGAATAGTTGGAACAACTCTCGTCGTCAATTTCTTCTGTTCCACTTACTTATTTAGCTGCTGTGGGAAACAATGTGGCTACGTGTACTGCAGTGAAAAAGGATCTGTGTCTGTTCCAGCTATAGACACGTGACCAATTCTTTCCCTGGACTATATTTAGATATTGCTTTCTGCATCCTTGTAACTCTTATTTTTCTTCTTGTAGTTTAGTTACTAATCTAACTGAATAAAACAGCGGTTCTCAAACTGTGGGTCGGGACCCCAGAGTGGGTCACGACTCCATTTTAATGGGGTCGCCAGGGCTGGCGTTAGACTTGCTGGGACTGGGGCCGAAGCCAAAATCTGAGCCCCATCACCCAGGGCTGAAGCCCTCAAGCTGCCTTCAGCTGCCAGATTTGTGTCTTTGCTTTTGAATGACTTGAAGGAGACTTAATATTAAATGGCTTCTTTAGTTCTTATCAAGGGTTTTATTTATATGAGACAAGAAGAATAGTTTTGATCATAGTTTTGCTCTATGTTCCTCTAGGACACAATGGTGGGATCTTTTGTGGTTTTGGAGAGGGGGTGAATCAATCATGTATCAGTGGAGAGGTTTTAAGAAAAAGTTGGGTTTCCCATAGGTAACTTGAACAGCAACATGGTCTAGAGGTCAGAGCAAATGACTGGAAGTCAGGCCCCTCCTGAGTTCAACTCCTAGCTCAGTTACTGGTTTGCTGTCTAGCTCTTGGTAAAACACTTAATGGGTCCCAGCATTGCCATTGGTGAAACAAGAATATTAATACCTCCCTCCTGGGTGTCTTGTGATTATTAAATTATTTTTTACCAGAGTGCCTTGAAGATGTTAAATGCTCTGCACTAATGTACAATGTGTTTATTTGCAGATGGACATGGGTTTTGAGCAGCTCACCAAGCACAGCTTTTAACACTCCTTACAAGAAGTGTGGAGACAATGAGAGTTCGGCTCAAAGGGGATGCGATCTGCACCCTTTTCCTGGTGGTAGTGCTTTGCTCTTTACTCTATTCCCAGTTGGAGCGTACTTCCCCAACAGGAAACAGGGAGCAAATGCACAAGAAACCTTCACCAACGCAGAGGATCTTCCCAGGCCCCGAAGCCCCCAAGTGGCATCCTCAAGCGGAGGTGACATTTGGCCGACCCAGAATCATTTCTATTGCTAAAGATGCAGAGGTGGCAAGTAAAAAGGCCCAAACTACCACTTCACCACCTCTGACTCATTCTGCCTTCGACTTCAAGCGCTACCTTCTAAACAAGGACAATCGGAACTTTGATCTTCTCATTAACCAGCCCAAGAAATGCCTGAAAACACCCGGAGGCCCCTTCCTGCTTATAGCCATCAAATCGGTGGTTGAGGACTTTGACAGACGCGAGATCGTCCGTAAGACCTGGGGTAGGGAGGGTTTGGTGAACGGGGTGCAGGTTCAAAGAGTTTTCCTCCTGGGAATACCAAAGAATAAGACAGCACTTGCAACATGGGACATTCTTGTCCACCAGGAGAGTCTGATGTATCAGGACATTTTACTCTGGGACTTTCTGGATACTTTCTTCAATCTGACCCTGAAAGAGATCCACTTCCTGAACTGGGCTGACGAGTTTTGTTCTAGCGTGAAGTTCATTTTTAAAGGGGATGCTGATGTTTTTGTCAATGTGGAGAACATCATTGACTTCCTCGAGAGACATGACCCTGCAGAAGACCTCTTTGTTGGGGACATCATCTACAATGCTCACCCAATCCGGGTGCAGAAAAGTAAATACTACATCCCAGAAACGATGTACGGGCTAGGCACATACCCACTCTATGCAGGGGGAGGGGGCTTCTTATTGTCCAGCAGCACCATGAAAAAGCTCTTCCAGGCTTGCAAAGAGGTGGAGCTCTTCCCCATTGACGATGTCTTTTTGGGCATGTGCTTGCAGAGAATCAATCTCAAACCTGTTTTGCATGAAGGATTCAAGACGTTTGGCATCATGAAACCCTCAGCTGCCCCGCACCTGCAGACGTTTGACCCCTGCTTTTACAAAGATCTCATGGTAGTCCACAGTCTAAAAGTAGCCGAAATCTGGCTAATGTGGAATCTGCTTCACAGCCCACGGCTTTCCTGCACCCAGAAGAAGCAGGTGAAGAAGCCTTTCCAATGGAAGAGGAAAAAAACTGAAGCAATGACGGACAGCAGCCTTCTGATAAAGCAGGCTAAGCATGGCAGAAGTAGGTGATGAACCAAACTCAGAAGAACCTTGCGTGGTTGCAACCCAACACGCTGATTTAGCGCATCTTGTGTAAACTATTAGGAGACAAGGCCACCCTATTGCAGACATTTGCCAGAATTCCACGTCTGCACACACTATATGCAGTAGGATTTTTTTCCCTTAACCTGATTCCAAGTAATTCACAAAACTAGATTTAATTTATTATTATTTATTAGTATCGCAGTAGAGCTTAAAGACCCCCAGTTAGGACTATTGTGCTATACAAACACACAGTAAAAGACAGCCCCAAAGAGCTTATCATCTAATTTGAGACTTAACAGGACAAGTGAACATAAAAGGAGCAGGGTAGGGTGGGAGATGAGGACAAGGGTTGTGAAGATAAAAAAAATCATTGCTACATAGGTCTGGGATTACTGAGAGCCAGCAAGAACCACCAAATTGTGCAATAGCTAAAGTAAAGAAAATCAGCTCTCCCCAACTGATGCACAAACCAAACCACCATTGGCTGGCTCCTTGGAGGTGTTACAGCGGAGGTGGGTCTTGAAGGAGAAGAGGGCAGTGGCATTATGGATTAATTCAGGGAGGGGGCTCCATGCAGAATGGGAGAAGGAGAGGAGACAAAATTGGAAGCGGGCTTTGCGAGCAGACCAGAGGATGGGTGAGGGGGCAACATGATCAGAGACCTGCAGGTATGTAGGAAGGGTCAGAGCTGTGAAGGGCCTTGAAGGTGAGGATAAAAAGTTTCATGTTGTAAATTGATTTACAGTCAATGGAAGCTGAAAATCATCTGACAACAGCTGATCATCTTCTCACCTTGATGGTCCAGATCCTCCATTTCAGACCTCTGCTGGTGAGCAGAGCAATGGCAAATGCATACTTCTGCCCCATGTGTCTCTCACTGTGTTCTTTGATCTGGAAGAAATTACTGACATACAGGACTAGTTTAATAGAGATTCAGGCCTTTTGTGTATTGAATGCAGTCAAATATGAGAGGTAGCTGGGCCTTTTCAGACACTGGGGGGGAAAATACCCTTCAGACACAAAGGCTTTGAAATCAAAGCTCTTCAGGACATTGCAGCAAAACACAAGCAAACAAAAAACAAACGACTTTCTGCCATTAGGTGACATTCAATTTATCATTCAAAGTTTTTGAATAAGCATTTAAACTTTTGGAGAGGATCACTGTATTGCTTGATTCAACACAGCCTGGACAGCATTTTAGCACTTAAAGCATTTTATTTTCTGATCACAGGTAACTTTAAAAATAAGTACTCACTGGCCAGCACAAGTAGGAAGTGAATCTGTTAAAGAGGATTAGGAAAGGCCTTTTGATCCAGGAAGTTATAGGCCCAGATGCACAGCTGAAAAGCTGAAACTATGATTGTTAATTTAGGCACCTAACTCTCTTTGAAATCAATGGGAGTGAGACCCCTAAATACTTTTCAGGATCTGAGCCTTAAGCATATACACCTCTACCCCGATATAACGCTGTCCTCGGGAGCCAAAAAATCTTACCACGTTATAGGTGAAATCACGTTATATCGAACTTGCTTTGATCCACCGGAGAGCGCCACCCCGCCCCCCCGGGAGCACTGCTTTACCACGTTATATCCGAATTTGTGTTATATCGGGTCACGTTATATCGGGGTAGAGGTGTACTTAAATCCATCCTTCTTGAGGACAGAACTTAAGAATGTGCTTAAGTCCCACTGACTTTAAGCCGATATGTAAGGGCTGTCCTGCAGAGGGCTGTTTTTCCTGATTTGGGGCCTATCCCATAGGTCCCTTTCTCAGCTGCAGGACAGTGCACAGTACCAGCTTTTCTTGTTTTTCCATTTGCTGTACCATGGTGTCAATTCTAACTTTCACTGTGCAGCACAGTTGGAGGGGAGGGAGTCCGGTAACCTCGATTGATGCGCTGTAGTGGTTACTGATGAAGTGAAGTGATGTGTTATCTCTTGGTTAGAAAGGGACCTTATAATAATGTACTTTCAGGAGAATTGTCAACGGGGGATCTGTTTCTGTGATATGTTGGCAGTTTTGGGAATAAATACCGTATGTATAAAGTGTTCACACAAAAAACATTGATGAAATGTACGGTAGTTCTGCAGAGACTGGAAATCAGTCCCAGTCTTGGCTGGAAAACCATCACACGAGGTTGGTAAACGTGCCATATGCATGTATTTATGAACCGCACAGAAAAGCTTTATGTGGTGATCAGTTTGCTAGTTGGGCAATTATTTCTATTGCAATTAAAAGACAGTATATGAACGTGCCTGTCCACTTATCAAGATGAATATGGGGTGTGTGGTTTAGTAAAACTAATACACGCTTGTATTTCTGAGGAGAGAAAGAACTTGACGACATTGTTAGTTGTCTTGGATACCACAGCCAATTTTTTCGAATGGCAGTTTTTCACGCTTACAAAAGAAAATCGTGCTTAGCTTACCTCATGATTTCTTACCACATAACTAGTCAGGGTCCAGCTGTCCTTTCCTTCAAGCTGGGGTGCAGAAGTAGACTGGCTCCTTCCTCTCACTCACTGTTTCCATAGCTGCAGCCCACTTGTAATGTAGTGGGCACAGGATCCATTGGATTCAATGTAAACCCTGCCCCCTAATATGATGGAGGCAGAATTATAAGGAGGGTTTTGCAGAGGAAGGAGCTAGGGAACTGCCTTGAGAGAAGGGGTCTTGTTTTGGCCCTAGCTGAAAAGGAGGGGGAAACGCAGCTAGAAGACTGGCAGAGCTGCCTGGGACAGAGAAAGGCTTGCATTCAGCAGCTGCGCACATGCCCTGAGGGCTGGCAGGGGTAGAACTGGCACATTCTCCTGGCCTCCGTTTTCCCAGTCTTTGGAATGTCTCATTTCTTCACTTAAGACACACTAGGGCTGTTATCTGTAGCAGGGCCAGAAAGTCCTTTTTATTTGTCAAAGCTTTCTGGGTTGCTCATTCAGTTTGAGTTTAAAGCAGTCCATATGCTTGTAAAATGTCAGCATCAAGATAGGTTATACCAAAATAAAAATCGCCTTACCTGTGTAATTATCACAAATTCCCACATGAAAAAAATAGATCCAGTCATCCAGTATAAAACACATCTATTAACACCCCCCAAGGCTGTAACTCTCCTACTCTGATCAGGCTGATGAGCCTTTCATAACAGACCAAGATCCCAGCCCCCATGATTTGTCTCGGTCAATATTTTGCCCTGCAGGCTAACTGGAAGGGCTCTACTCTTTCATGGTAGTCTAAGGACCTCAGGTTGAGAACCGCTCCTAAGCGATCTGGGAGCCAGTTTTTCTGAAAGGGAGGCCCTAGGTCCTTGTGTAAGGATAATGCACTGATGGAGGCAGCTTTAGGAAAGGAGACCAATTTTTGGCTTGGAAGAACGTAGCTATGGTAAGTAAAGAGAATCTGTTAGTTTGAAGGTGCACACATCAATAGTAGAGTGCCAGGCAGCGGAGATTCTAAAGTTTAGCTTTTGTTTTAAGAGGGATGTGGGAGGGAGGAATTTACAAAACCTATTGAATTATCTATATCTATATCTATATCTATATAGATATATCTATATCTATATCTATATCTATATAGATATATCTATATCTATATCTATATCTATATCTATATAGATATATCTATATCTATATCTATATAGATATATCTATATCTATATCTATATAGATATATCTATATCTATATCTATATAGATATATCTATATCTATATCTATATCTATATCTATATCTATATCTATATCTATCTGCGTGTGCCTCAAAGTTTTTAAGCTAGTGAATCTACCTAAAATCCATATTTAGGTGCTTAAGTTTGGCTTAGTTTCCCACAGAAACTAAGAGGAGTTCAGAGATGTTCAGCAACTTCCGAAAGGAGGCCATTTTCTTTAGGTGCCTAAATATTGATTTAAGGTGCGTAACGTCAGGCACACAAGTTTGAACATACGTTTCCCATGAAGCCAGCTTCTTTCTGGTGTTCTCCTGAAGTGCTGGAGCCCTAACCCCCTCCCCCACAAGGTGCATGATGTGCACAAGAATCAGAAACTGGCCCTTCCACTTTCCCTCTCCATGCAAAACGAATGGCAAAGAGTAAATTAAAAAACACACACATGGTGAAAGACAACAAACTTGTCCAAAACACCATCCAAAATTAGACTTTCAACATGGCTTTGTTTTACTAAAAGCCACCTGGGTCTCTGAAAATGGACTGAATGCACCAACAAAGCCTTTCCCCACACGTTTGAAGCCAGGCATGACTCTTGGCAAGGAATGAAGAATACGGTGAGAGGTGGGTTCTAACAGTAGCAAGAGATGCAAGCTGACTTCCATGAGACCAAGTCAAACATCTGAAGTTAATATAGTACAAAGGGTTTTATTGAGTCTCAGGGATCCACACACAGACCAACCATTTTCACACTATACGTAAGTATCCAGGTGGGGCTTGTTTAGTGAGCGGAGTGGGATTGGACCCCACATTCAGCACCTCTAAGTCTGCCTGTCTCCAGGGTTGTAAACTGGACGTGGAGGCGCATGCCAAGATCTAGCACTGGGTTGTGTTGATGGTTGCTTAGATGTCATACAAAAGAAAGCCAGAGAAGTTTCTGAAGCGAGCTGGTGTTATTCTCTGCTTGGTGTCTATTGCCTATTTTCTAACTGCTGGTCTGTCTCAAGCAGATAGAACAGAGCAGCCTCTGGAGAGTATGAAAAGGACAATCAGGTTAAAAAAAAAAATCATTTAAACCTAAAACCTCTGTGGCCCAATTTTCAGAGGACCTGAGCACCTCAACTGGAATCTGCTTCAGGTTTTGAAAACCAGCCCAGCAAGCTTCCTTCGGTATGTTACTAACACTACATTAAACAATAAAAATGGCAGGACTTGTAAAATCTAACTTGCTTTTCACTACTTCTGCTGTTTATGTCCATTGTGCAAGCTGAACGCAATGCAAATATGAGTCACCCTCAAGCACTAGCAAAGTGCTGCTGGGTTTAGGCAGCAAACGGTAAAGGGAACTGGGGAAATACTGCTTTCACTGGAGTCCTTTGAAGACCACCACTCACTCATAGCTTCTCCTTTGGTTCTATACTGCCTAACACTGTCCCTTCAACTCACCCCCCACTAGGCTCATGGACTGTGTCTAACAGCTCCTTCCTGTCCCCCTTTGGCGAGGCCAGCCACCAGGCCAATGGAAGAACCAAGGTGATGCATGTCCCGGGGGATGTCAAGACCCTAGGGAGCCAGCCAGCATGCAGGTGAGCCACTCCCACACCCCCTCTTTAAGACAGGAGGGCAGCATGGACCTGGTGGCAGTAAGATCCCAAAGGACAGTAGGGTCGAAGTGACTTAGAGTGGCCACAACAAGAACTGCTTAGGAGACAAGGGAGTGACATAGGAAGGGACAGTGGAAGTGGGGCTGGGAGGGAGACTACCAGAGACTCACATGTGAGAGAAGGGGGGAAAACCCTGCTGGGTATGGGGCTCCAATCCTGACACAGACAAAAGTGGGAGTGGGTTAAAGCAAGCAAGGGTTGTCCTGGGGTGGGCTTGTTCCACCAGTCTAAACTGATTTTATTACATCTGTACAAACTCCCATTATAGAACCCCTTAAACTGATTTAAAAAAACCATTTAAACCTGTTTAATTTGGTAATTTATTGAATTAAGCTAACCTGGTATAGTGTCTCTACATTAGGAGTTTGCACTGGTGTAGTGAAAGCTGTTTAGTTACATCAGCACAGGTGTCAGATGTCTACACTGAGGTGGGGTGTGAGTCCCATCTCAAGTAGACATACTTATGTTAGCTCTGATCCAGTTAGCATAGGAAAACCAGTGTAGCTATGATGGGACGAGCAATCGGAGGGGCTAGCCACCCAGAGGACATACCACCCAAGATGCTAAGTATACACTCAGAGCAGCGAGCCCCTTCTGCCACACCAGCTACGTTGTATTTTTAGCACACTAGCTCCATTCCAGCTAGTGCAGGCGCATCTCCTGTGCTGGGAATGACACCCTCAGCTTGAAGTGTAGACGCAACCTCAGGACTTGGCTTTCTCAGGGTAACTTAGCAGCAGGGAAACCAACCGTTCAGAGTATCAAGCTCCACTTTGATAAGCTGGTGTCTCACCCTGAATATCACCCATAACTAAGGCAAAGTTTGTGTCACGGATATTTTTAGTAAGTCATGGACAGGTCACAGGCAATAAACAGAAATTCTTGGAAGCCCGTGACCTGTCCCTGACTTTCACTAAAAATATCTCCAACAAAAGGCGTAGGTGGGTTCAGCACCCACTGCTGCTGGGGCTCCCGGATCCCCCACCGCTGCGGCTGGGCAGCGGCGGGGTCCCCCCCACCAAGGCGGGGGCTGGAAGCTCCAGCCCCAGGGCAGAAAATGTCATGGAGGTCAAGCGAAGTCACGGATTCCATGACTTAATCGTAGCCTTACCCATAACATTTGGGATGCCTTAAAAAAAAAAACATGGAAAATTCTCTGTGAAGTGCATTAATTGTGGAATGAAACTGACCATACTGATCCAGTCAAGAAATTCCAATCTAGATTGGAATTTTTAGAACCCTTACAGTAGATTCCAAGACTGTAATCATACACAGTGCTTTAAAATGGTTAAACTGAGTGTGCATATGTACACACGTATGTAGAACTGGGGGGGAAAGAAGAATTAAATTTAGGGCACATGTTTTGACCCAAAAGCAGAGGTTTAATGTTTTAACCCCACTTTCAAACAGGGGTCAGTCTGTAAGGGAAATGGCACCTTGCCTTTAAAATAGTGCAGTCCATGGGAGGATATGGCTGTGACCCATCAAGAGAAATAGTTTGCTGCTGAATAAAGGATGGATCAGTGTCAATTGGGGATGTGGAACCAGGTTAACAGCTGGGAAGCAGCTTTACTTTCCTTGTGGCTGAAATTCACTCAGGTACAGCAGAGAGAGAATGATGCACCACTTAAGTCACACCCGAGTCCTCGAAATAATGCATAGGTTTCCTGCAGGCCATTTGCACAGGTGTACATTTCATCACGTGAATCAGTTATGGCTTGGGGTTGATCAAAGTCCCTCTATCTCATCCGCTCTTTGTCCTGTTTCAACACCGAAGACAACGTTTCTACCTTCCTTTCCCCTTTCTTCCTTATTTTAGGTGATTATATTTAACTCTGAAGCATCTTGGAATGTAGTTTGCATGAAGGGAGTGACTTGGAATGGAGCTGTATTGTATTTTATTGCAATTACCTCACTATTTGGGCTTCCACCACACAGAACCATGATATTTTGCTCTGACTTGGTGAAAAGCCCATGTGATCGCACCACAATAAAGAAGAGTATTTGTGTCAGTGCATAAGATGCAATACTGGTGCTTATGAAAAGTGATAACCCTCAATTTCAAGCACTAGACTAAACGGTGTTACAAAGAACAGCTTTTTCAATAAAAGATTAGCAAAAAATTCCTCCACTAAAGAGCTGTAAAATGTCATCAATCTGTAAGTGCTTTTGCTACATTAAATAGTGTCTTGGAGCTAGTCTTCATATTCTAGAGCAAAAAAACTTTAGATTAAAGAGCAGTCTAGGGAAGATCCAAAGGCAAGACTTCAGCTGTGCAAGCTTATGCTTGTGCACAGTTCGTGGACTGCTTAGGCAAGCATAAAACCTTGATAAGGAAGGCAGGCTTGGATTTGCAAAAGAGCCTAAATGAGTTAGGTGGCCAAATTCCATTGAATTCCAATAGGAGTTGGGAGCCAACATGCATAGGCTCCCTTTGAAAATGCCAGCTGGAATCTTTGTCTTTTGAACCAGGCTCTGATAATGATGAATCACCACCTGACCATGATGCTGAGCTATAGGAAAGATTTACGCAGTTCTGAAATGGGAGCAATCATTAGTGCATTTATCAGTTAGAACACACTGCCTGACTGTTCCTTTCAGCATGAAATCGGTTTAGAACTAGAGGTAAAATGGTTCTTGGCAACAGAAAGTTGGGTTTACCTGATGGGAAGCACATTGCTGGAAACAGAGTGCACCCAGATCTATTAACCCTGCTTGTCTTACTCATGTGAGTAGTCTAGTGAAGTCAATGGGCTGCTTGCAGAAGTAAGGAGAGTAGGATTTGGCCCCATATCTGAGACGGAGGACAGGAGGATCAGCTTTATAGAGAGGGAATTGGGAAAAGGTCAGCACTGTGGGAGTTGCTACACACAAGTCAGGCAAAAGGGCTACTCATGAAACAAGGCAGCAACACATGCTGGAGAGGGCTGCACTTGGGAACTGATTGATTAGAGAAATAAGATTGTATTTCACATTAGTTGTATATATTTTCTGTTTGGCAAAATAAATAAAATAAGGGGCTAATTTATACCTCATAAGCGGCAGTGTGCTGTGGAGGCCAGAGAGTGCAAGGCCTGTGTAAAGGCATAAATGGCTCCAGAGGCACCAGGGAGAGCAAAGCATGAGATGGACTTTGATACACATTTAGGATGTAGCTGTTTTCTGCAGCACAGCCATCCAGGTGCTGTCCGGCGCTCAGGGACCAGAGACACCCCCTCTAGGTGAGTCAGAACTGCCAGAAGCTCCAATCCCCATATACCTTGCACACCAGAAGATAAATTATGACCAGATGCCATGCCATCTCCCCTAATGGACCTACTTTAGGGACAAGCATCTTTTGGCCCAAGACAAACAGCAGCAAATAAAGAAACAGATATTAAAGAGAAAAGGGTTACAAAGAAAAGCGGCTTCATTTTTGGCCTTCCTCACACCATTTTTAAGGGCCCTCTCTCCCCCTCCAGCCAAACATCCTCAACTCAGCTGATCAGCGGCAGGCGCCTGATAAAGCCAAGAAAGACAAGTTGCTGTCCCCATCCCCACTCATTTTAACTATTTGGTGTGAGCTTCTCTATAGTAGATCCCTCAGCCTGCAGATCAGGTCATTAAAAGCATCCCTGATGAACCTGTACTGGCCTCTTACTATTCTTCCTCTTTCCTTCAGGATCGTTTGCAGTTGTGCCTTTAATACTGCCTCCTTGAGAAACTGCCAGCTCTCCTGAACTCCTATTTTCCTTAGATTTTCTTCCCATGGAACCTAACCTACCAGTTCTCAGAGTCCGTTCAAGTCTGCTTTTTGGAAGTCCATTGTCCCTATTCTGCTACTCTCACTCCTTCCTTTCCTTAGAATCATGAAATCTGTCATTTCAAGATCACTTTCACCCAAATTGCCTTCCACCTTCAGATTCGCTACTGATTCCTCCCTGTTGGTCAGAATCAAGTCTAAAATGGCTGTCCCCCTGGTTACTTCCTCCACCTTCTGAAATAAAAAGTTGTCCCCAATACATTCCAAGAACTTATTGGAAATTCTGTGTTTTGCCTTATTGTTTCCAACAGATGGCTGGCAGTTAAAGTCCCCCATTACTACTACGTTGTGTATTTTGGGTATTTCTGTTATTTTTTTCTAGCAATATCTCATCAACCTCCTTTTCCTGATTTGGTGGTCTATAATAGACCCCTGCCATATTATCCTTCCCCCCCCCCCTTTTTAGCCCTTTTATCTTTATTAGAGACTCTCTAACTGGTCTGCCTCCCACTTCCTTCTGGGCCTCAGACCAAGTGTATATATTCATGTATAATGTAACACCTTCTCTCTGTGCTTCCTAAACAAGCTATACACCGCTATACCAATATTCCAGTCATGAGATTTATCCCATCCAGTCTGTGTGATGCCAATTAAGTAAAAATGTAGGTTATGTACTAATATTTATTTCTATTTCTTTCTGTTTATTCCTCATACTCCTAGCATTTGCGTATAGACATGTAAGACATTGAGCAGTTTCTCCCACTCATTTCCCTGTTGTGGCTTATGACCATTGTGATGGGGATTGTCACCCCTGGGGTGCAGTTTGGGAGCCGTGGGAACCTCTACGCCCCTCTAACCACCCAGCTGTGCTGGCCCTGCTCACACTGCTTCGTTGGAGATAGGGCCTGGAAAAGTTGGCTGTATCACCCAACACGACAACAGGTGGTGTCACACACCCACCTGAGTGCTTTACCTAAGCCACTCAAAGACAGGCAGCCAATTTCCAAGCTCCCTGAGTATAAACCCAGAATTATACTGTCTTACAGTGCACAGGGCTCTGTACAATGTGAGCTCATTAATAAAGTTCGCCTTTCCCTCGATGTGGGAAAGATCTGCAACAGCCATTGCTCACAGAGCGGAGATTTTCCCCAGACACTTCTCTTAAAGGCACACTGGTTTAGATAAAGCATAAAACAAGTTTATTAACTACAGAAAGATAAATGTTAAGTGATTATAAATGACAGCAAACAGATCAAAGCAGATTACCTAGCAAATAAACAAAACCGCAAACTAAGCCTAAAATACTAGATAGGGTGAGAAATTGCTAATTCAAATCCTGACTGATGATACAAGCAGTCCACCAAGTTTCCATACACAGGCTAGAAATACCTTTAGCCTGGGTCCAGCACTTCCCCCAGTTCAGTCTTTGTTCCTCAGGTTCCAGGAGTTCTCATGTGGGGAGTGAGGCCAAGAGATAATGTCACACCTCACCTTATACAGCTTTTCCATATGGTGGGAACCCTTTATTCCAAACTCAGTTTCCAGTCCAGCTTGTGGAAAAATACAGGTACCAAAATGGAGTTTAGTGTCATGTGGTCTGGTCATATGCCCTAACATGCCCTGCTGAGTCATAGCAGGGATTACTCACAGGCTGGCTGAAACATGTACAGGAAGGCTAACCAGGTGGGCCATACGCTTCTCCTAAGGCCTATTGTTTCCCCTGATGGTTCATTACCCTGAACAGGCCCTTTACAACCAGCTGTCTAGAGTGGAAGCACTTTGCCTAGTGGGTGTCACCCAGGTGTAACCACATTTGAAATACAGATAGTCAATATTCATAACTTTAGATAAAAAAAGTATACATGCACACAAATAGGATAATCATATTCAGCAAATCATAACTTTTCTAATGATACCTCACAAGACATATCTCGTACCAGATGTATAATTATATTATAATCATATAACTATGATGAATATGGGGTGCAGTGGCACAACCATAATGTAGTTTTCTGTGCTCCCTCCCCCAAACATCTAGCCTTCTGTTTATGGTAGTTTTTTTATGCTTACCTGTGGTCTGCTGCCACCTGCCCCCTTTTAATCTAGTTTAAAATCCTCCTCATTAGGCTGGCAGGTTGGTGAGCAAAGATGCTTTCCCCTTTTTAGTCAGGTGGACTCCATCTCTTCCCAGCAGATCTTCTCGGAACAGCATCCCATGGTCAAGGAAGCCGACGTCCTCCCGTTGACATCATCTGTGCAGCCATGCATTCATATCCAGGATGTGCCCTTACACTCAACCATGAGGATGGATGAGAACACAGCCTGTGTCCTCCCCTCCCCCCTTGCTCCCAGAGCACTGTAGTCACTGCTGATCTGCTTGGGGTCAAACTAGGCAATATCTGCTCATGTGGATGAACAGCATGGGGTAGTGGTTAGAGCAACAGATGAGCCTCGGCAAACTTTCTGTAACATCTGGGACGTGGGCTCCAGGCAGGCAGCACGTCTCCTGAGACATGTTAGGTTGGCAGAAGGATGCTTCCATCCCTTTCAGAAGGATGAGCCATGGAAGAGCGAAAGTCTATATTTCTCTATAAGATGGTGAGAATTTTGCTAACATACCCCCGCCCCAGGACAGAACTTGGAGTCTCATGCAGGTCAATTTTCAAAAAAGATTTAAGAAAATTAACTAATAATGAGCAATCATATTTTAGCTTTATATTTAGGAACATACATGAATTTATACAGCACCTTTTATTCGACTATCTTGAAGTGCTCTATAAACACGTTTCAAAACTCTGTGAGGTAGCTAAGTTCTGAAATAAACACATTTTCATAAGGGTAAACTAAAGTGCAGCTAGTTTAAGTGACTTGTCCAAGTTTACACAAGCCAGTGCTAGAGATTGGAGCAGAACCCTGGAATCTTTATTTCCAACTCCCTGGTAAAATTATCCTGCATATAATAAGTAAATGATATGAAATAAAGCAGAAGCATTCACCACTTTATTACAAAAACACCCAGCAACTGTATGCAACACAAAACAGTAACTGAGAGTCGCATTTTATTTGTCTTTCAGTGTACATGCTCATTATGTATTCTGTTTAATTTACAGAAGGGCTATGTAAACCAAAATGAAAATTAGAGAGGAAACAAGGAAATAGATTGAGGTGTAGAATTTTCTCAGCAAGCAATGATCACAGGAAACAGCACAGATTGAACAGGAATTCAACAGGAGTAACACCTAAGAATAACGAAGGTAAACAGTAACTTTTTCCTTAGATAGATTCTCAATGGGGCTTTTTTGTTTTAGTAAAACACTCTAGAATGTCACAGTATACAGGAAGACTAAATGGCAAAGAATATCATACGCACAAACTCACACACACACACACACACCAAATAACATTTATCCCTGCTACTGGTCCAGGATCCAAAACACTAGTTAACATTCTATTTCCTATCTCCCATTCATCGATAAACTATACAGGATTACACTGTACATGGTGTTAAAATTACAAAAATGTCATATTTACAAAATCTGTACACACATTGTAAAACTCACAAAATCGTTGTTTATGTATCACAAGTTGCTACACCAAAATATTAAAAATGGGACAAAATTATACATTTCTCTTTTCCATTTTTAAAAAGGATTAATATTTCAAAGAACACACACTATTTTCTCCAATAAGACTGTAAGAGAACTACAAACCCAAAGCATCCACTTGAGATAAAATGCAGCGAGCAGCATTTCCTGACTAGAGAAAAGCCTATATCCTGTTTCCTGGGGGGTGGGGTGTGCAGTTAGATTATATATACAGAGATGGTGAAACTAGATTGAGGATGTCTTTGGCTAAAACTTTGGCATTAAATAAAAGTTATAGTTCAGAAGACATGAGAAGAGGTTTCTTGGTGCTGAAGAAGTTGGGGAATTTTTCTTTCAATAATCTACATACTCACTACAAATTCTCTTTCCTTTCTCCTTTTCTACAGGAAATAGGGAGGAGCTAGGGGTTTGGAACAAACATATTCCAATACATTTGTAGATGAGGCAACTGCATTTTCTTTTATGGGATGGATTTTCTTTTTATTTTTAAGTACGAAGAAAAATGGAATCAAAGA
Organism: Emys orbicularis; assembly: GCF_028017835.1. Lineage (NCBI taxonomy): Eukaryota > Metazoa > Chordata > Testudines > Emydidae > Emys > Emys orbicularis. The sequence goes on from NC_088696.1 coordinate 35,177,853, forward strand.
AAAACCTCTTTCAATCACAGGAATAATCTCTTCCAGATTTTGGGGGTTTTTTTGGAAACGGCATATGGAAAAAAAGTTAGTAAACCAGGCATGGCAGAAAAACAATTGCTTCAGCATGTCAAGTAAATATTAGTGCAGGAAGGTGGACTATTCATCAATCCACCACATAAATAAGCTTAATGCGCAGCGTACATTAAATAACCATCACACCCCGTACACAGATGCTCCTCAGTGAAGATAATGTTTATCAAGTCATTAAAGTGTATGTAGTGCAAATGTTACACAACCAAGTATTATGCACAAGCTACTTGCTTGTTCTGAAGTTACACAAAGATGTGGTGCCTGAAATCATGGACATATATACACCCTTGTCACACTTGGTACCATGTCCTAAGCCACAGAAATATCCATGTGTTTATATTTGTGTGTGCGTATATATATATGTATTTATATATATATAATGTATGTATATATACTTGGTTTCTTAAAACAGGACCACCACATCAATACAGTAACACAAACACAGACTAATATCAATACCTGTTTCCAGATGCTCCAAGGCTCAGAAAGTTTGTGCTTCTAATTCTTGCAGTCATTAATGCTCCTTCTGCCAGCTCAGGAAGGATAGACAGTCTCTTCGGGTCTGTGCTGTGCAGGAGACGGCCAACCGAGAGGAGTAAAATGACAACACAGGCATCTAGCTGCTTTCCTCCATCACTAGTTCCATGCCTTATGATGAAGGGTTGAGAGAATTTCCCCTCCACACCGCGCATGGACGGGAGGAATTTTATTTTGAAAAAAAATCATACCATGCTTTCCATATAAGTGGCAGTAAATCAAGGCACGCTGTACTAGTTTTGTAGCATTTAGATTAGCTGATTTTGAAGGTGATGCTTCATTGAGAAAGGTCCGAAGTTCTCAACTGGCTGCTGGGCCTTGCTGGGCCGTACAAAGTAACAGATGCTATGTGATTATTCTGCATCACCTGCAAAAGGAGGGCACAGAAGAAGAGAAATTAAAAAAAAAAAAATCAAAAAAATCCCATAGGCCAAAGAGAACTCAGAAAGTTGCCAGTGACACAGTTACAGTATTTATATGCTTGAATGTAGAGCTATAAAAAAAAAATTAAGCAACTGATAGGTGGAATTAAAACACTGAAAGATCTTTGCCAATTCTAAAAAATTACTACTAAATTTCCAGGCGTCATTTAGAGTCACACTTGTTTAACACGGGCACTCACCACCACCCAAAAGTATTTAGTGATAACTAAGCACGTATCTCAATAGCATGAGTCATGGATGAAAAGGCAGATGCACCAGCCTTAAACACAAGAGAGGGATTAAACCTGGGGAGAGGGTTGGTAAATGTCCCACTTGTGCCATGTTCCCTGATATTACAGCCGTTCTCGAATGCTGGCTCGCATAGGTATACAGGAAAGACAAAAAGCTGCATTAAAATCCAGAAGCAAACTCCACACCATCTTCTCCCACCCAAACGAATTTGAAAGTTTTTTTCCTAACCTCAAAGATCATTCGCTGCAGTCCAAAACAAAACGTTGATCCAAATGGGTTAGTATTGTTTGGAGAGGACGACCTTAAAAAAGAAGGAAAAAAAAAAAAAAGTGTGCATAAGAGGTTGGAATTTCTTAATGTGAAATAATAGCCACCTGTGATTATGTGGCAAGTTTATCACATTTCTCTTATGCCAAGATTATTTAAATTGGGAGGGATTACATTGGTCTGTGCTATGATGCTATGCTGCTTTTGGATTTCAAACGGGTCACTCCTCAGAGTGGTGCTGAAGTATGGGGGGACCTAGGAGGACCTAGTGGTACAAAATAAGCAGTTATTAGTGACTGCAGGCGACCACTCTTATTCAACCAAGGCTGGAAAGGAAAAACTGAATAGAAACCAAGTAACAAAGAAGGAGCAGCTCAAGAAAACTAGACCTTTTTTAACTAAACCTTTTTGTGCATGCACACATGTGTGCATCTCTCCCCCACTTCTTTTTCAAGTAAAAATTACTAGGAAGCCTATTTTTAAAGGTATCTTCTGCACCATGTACATTAATCTAGTCATTTTAATATATTGAATCTCTAGCAAAGTAGTTATTTATGTCTGAAGTGACATGCCTAATTAAATTTAGTTACCTTTAAAAAAATAATGCATTTCTTGACTTTCACATACGCTTCATAAACATTTAAGTTATACAAGAACTAAACACTGTTTTGTTTTTAAGAGAATTGCAGCAGTTAGTCAATATGGGCCCAATCCAAAGCCCCTCTGAAGTCAAAGGAAAGAGTCCCATTGACTGCAATGGACTTTAGGTCAGATCCTTAAAACACCTGGAAAATCTAAATTTTAAAGACTTGTTTATACTGTAGTTTCAGCATAGCTAGGACTGATTTCTGGGTATAATTTTCTTCCAGATATAGTCTATTAGTAAGTTCTGGCTTCCTCTACAATTGGTGAATTTCTTTAACTGAATGTGACATAGCAAATGTCACATCATCAGATGGTAATGCATCTTATATTGATTTGAACCAGTGACCTATGATGAAAGGGTCCATATGTCATCACTAATTCTCTGGGCCATCCAATCTCTCAACTACTCATTTTACACTGGAACGACAGGATTGTATCCGAATTAATTAAATGTAATGGGGAAAGTGTCCACAAAGAGAACAGGTTCCTTAATTTAAGAAGACAGCCCCAAATTTTTCAATAAATAAGTGAAGTCTAAATTATTCTGCCTACTACTAAAATGCTTATATTAGTGAATATGCTGGATTACAAAGAGATATTGTCAAATGAATACTTCTATGCACTTTCACAGACTCAAAATTGTGTAAAATTACTCGTATTCCAGAACTGGATGAGAACTACTTAAACTGACACTATTGTGTAGATTTAGGCAGGTTTACAATTGAACATGTGCATGCATGCTAGATTGCAAGCTCTTGGGAGCAGAGACTGTCATGCCATATGTTTATACACTGCCCTCCAGAATAGGCTGCTGCTGCGCTTGATTAAAGTTATTTGGGCACACCCACAATACAAAAATAATTTATGTTATTTGTTAACATACACACCCACCCACTATGTTCTATATATACTCTCCACTGTGCAACAGAGGATGGATTTTGGCATTTAAAAGAATTGCTGGAATTCCATTGTTCCATATTACAGATTCTTGATTTCCCCAAATGGTAGTGAGCTTTCCTAGCTAGAGGCAGCAGAGCTGATGCTTCAGCAGCAAAGAGGTGGCATAAATCCGGATGATAATTACTACCAGACCTATCCTTGTGGTAATCATCTGTCAGCAGCTCACTTCCTGCCAACCATACAGGATAACAAGACACACAGCATCTTTACCTATGAAGTACCACTGGCTTTTCCACAGGATGTCCCAGAAGATCCTGAATACTATCCCACTGTAATCACATTAAAAGGGTGTTAGAATAAGAGAGTCACATGAAAGCTTTTCTTTATACAAAGGAGGAGGTTCATGCACATTTTGGTTGTAGTGTTGGTGCAAACCACAAGGCAGCACAGAGTGCCATGAACTATGAAGGTTATGTTTAGAGAGTGTTTTGTGATTGGAGCCAGCTTTACTCAGCAGAACCTGCAGCTAGGAGACTGCTCCGAGTTTAAAACTAGTTTCCATTTTAGGCGGAAAGTGGACTTTAATTGAAAAAAATAAAATAATGAAATACTATTGTAACCTCTGTGGGTTTGATGGCAGAAACACAAAGCACTGTGTCCATCATTTTAAGGAGATATTTCAAAGAATAAGGCATCTGAAATTTCCCACAGGAAGGCCCTCTCTTGGAACTTTGCTGAGATCAAGTTAGCATCACTGCCTTCTCTCACTCACAAAAGCCTCTGTTTGGTTCAGCATGCAAGACAGGCGCAGTGTTTATTTGACTGAGAATTCCCAGTACTATCCACTCCTGTGGCATGACAGCTTATGAAGCGATGGCTTTATATTGAAGGGATGTAACAATGCAGTGAAGCACTGAAGTATATCAAATAATTCAATCAGAAAGCAAAGGAGGATACAGGCCTCCTGCCTTCAGTAAAGCAGTCAATGCTCTGCACCGTCATTTAGATATTCCAATGACCATAACACCTGGGTTCACTTCACAGGCCCAGTCTCATTCCCTAGACTGGCAGGAAACAAAAGCGCTGCAGGGTAGAAGTGTGTGGTGTTGCTGAACAGCCCTCACTCCAGAAGCCAATTGAGTTGCATTTATGCCCACCTGGATGTCAAAGGCATCTCTGTATGTGTAGTGGAAGCTTTTCTACTTAATGTTTTTCTTGCCCTGCTTGGTAAAACACATGATGTATTTAACCAAAAAGATTGATTTACTGTTATCTGGTGGATTTTTGTTTACACGGTTGTCAGAAGGTTTGAATGACCAGTCATTCTTTACGCAATAGAAACCACTGTCAAAAGTTCATTACAAAGTGCAGACAACCCCCAAAGCAAGTGCCAAAAAAAAAAAAAAAAATTCAAAGGTGTACTCTGAAACAAGTACCTAGGTAAATGAAATTCCTAAGAGTGCAGAGTTATCTTGTCACTACTCTAGACATATTTAATTAATCTGTAACAGTTACTGTCAAATCCATCCATGTAAAATTATTTCTAGCTAAACTCCTGATTTCCACCATTAATATTACATTTCAAAGGTATCTCTAATCTTTCTAACACTTAGCTGCCTTAAAATGGGAAACATAACATAATTTACTGGAGGACAAAGCCCAAGGTTTGACTGCACTATATTTCTGACTGTGTTAAGAGTAAAAAGTCTGAACTACAACAATTTCACTGAAAAAAATCCAAATCCATAAAAAAGTTAAAATTAAATTTTGGTGGGAGGAGAGTAATTTGAACTCCCTTATTTTAAAAACCATCTTTCTATATTGCTATGATTTCTACGACACATGGTAAGAGTTCCGCACACTCAGCAGCCAAGCAATTTATACTGGCAACTGTTCTGGTTGGTTTTCTGAAGACTCACCTTGCTGTACGTTGTGCATGTTTCAGTCTGTGAATCCGCACTCTCTGTGGAAGGTAAACAAAAAATGCTCTTCTGGAAATTACATTTGAACTGGTCCTTTCTTTGAAATGTATCCAATATGAGAGTTTGAAAAATGATTTCAGAGATCAGGGAACTTGAAAGCATCACACAAAGCGGTCAAAACACAAAACAAAAAAATCCCACTGATTAAACATAAATCCACTAGAATAAACAATAACACTGGAGACAAAGATTTGCCCATTCACTATTTTAAAAAGTAACCTTTAAAGCTTAAATGGCTTCTAAGAGAAAAAAGGAAATATAGGAGTGAAAGAAACAAGACATTATTTATTTCTCTGTGCACTGAATTGACTTGTCAAAACTGTACAGTGTCAGGTAATATGCATAGCAGTAGCAACAAATCAACTCGTGGATGAGCTACTTTGCAAAGACTAAGCACTGTATGCATTTAAGAAGCCGACAAACCCTCAGATTTGACCCAGTCATTCCCAAACCAAAACGGTTTAAGTACTCCCTACATTTAAAAAAAAAAAAAAAAGATAAAAGATAAAAACCCCAAGCCACACCTTTGTGGAACACTCCTCCCCAAAACCATTATGAATATATGGGCACAAGTTGTGCCAACCTCTGCTTTCCAGGCTGGCTCCATTTATATGAGCTGGTAGAACTGAAGTGTACAAGAACTCCGCTCGCTGAAGAGCAGAAAAAGCAAGAATCTTGGGAATTTTAATTCCTTGTTTCTCAAAAGAATGAAAAAAGACAGAATGGAGGAACAGCACCACATATGCTTTGCAGTCCCAACAAACCAGGCACTCCAAATTGCTTGCTGGCCATTTTTCCAGCCTACGCATGTATTTCCTTTCATCTCTGGACTTTTTAAAATGGAAAACATCCTCTCTGGGGGCAACCATGAAGTGTTCTTTAATCAGACCAAAGGCCCATTTATATTGCCACTCACCACCAAGCAAATGGTTCCTAATACAGCTGGGTTCAGTGTTTAAGGCTTTGTCTTCACTACCCGCCGATCCGGCGGGTAGCAATTGGTTTATCGGGGATCGGCTTACCGCGTCTAGTGAAGACGCGGTAAAATCGATCCCTGATCGCTCTGCCGTCGACTCCGGAAATCCACCTCGGCAGGAGGCGGCAGCGGAGTCGGCGGCAGCGGTCGACTTTCCCGCGTCCTCACCGCTAGGTAAGCCGACCTAAAATACGCAACTTCAGCTACGGTATTCACGTAGCTGAAGTTGCGTATCTTAGGTCGGACCCCCGCTGTAGTGTAGACCTAGCCTAAGTAATATGCCCACTGTACCAATGAACTGTCAGCGACAGAATTGCACTGCACATTGCTAGCCCATGGAAGGGTTTAGAGACTCTTCAATGGGCTTCATACTATCAACGTTTCAGTGTGGTGGGTGCGTGGTGGGGAAAGAAATCAAATATATCCATAATAGAGGCACAAAACAACTTGGACTGAATACAAGTACTCAGAAATGGGAGTGTGAAATACTGCACAAGAGCCTTAGGAAAACATATTTAAATAGGAAGTGAAGGAAAGTAAGTGCTGGTACTCTCAGGTACATCATAAATTTGATTTTCATTTAAACACACACACGAGTGTACGCCCCATCCCGCTTCCTTTCCCTTATTTTTATCCCAACTCAGATTCTTGCTGATGTGACTTCCATCAAAGCACTGTGCAGGTGAGTACTTTCAAGGGAGACAATCAATGTTGTCAATGGGTACGATGACAAAGGGATCTCTGGCAGCAGTTTAGCAAGCATCCTAGATCTTTTCTAGGATATTAAAGCCCCAGTTCAACAAGGTACTTACACACATGCCTAGCTATGTTATGCAGAAGGTTAAACTAGACTATCATAAAAGACTCTTTTGGCCTTAAAATTTATGATTCTTTAAGCATGCAAGTATCCCCGTACTTTAAAGAGATTAATCACATGCTTAAAAGTTAGGCACATTTTTAAGTACCTTGCTGAATAAGGGCCTGTGTGCAACAAGAGACTTAGGAGGCAAAGTCCTAAACTCTTCCTGAGCCTGGAGATTCCCAGATGATAGTTACATAGAGACATATGCCACATACTGTAGAGTCATAGTTATTTTTCTGAATAACTCAAATTACATTAAATATAATAAACAGACCTTGTGAGTGATGAAGGGAAAGGAGTTTTATGAGTGACTATCAAGACAACAGTTTAAAAATTCAACAACAAAGGTAGATTGGAAGGATCAGATCAGATTCACGTTGCCCTACAACTTTCGGGCCTTAATGAACAACATAATTCATGTTATCCAAGATGCAGCAGCACTCCTCCAGGAAACTAGCAATGCTATGTTATAGTCACACACCTGTAGGCCTGGTCAGGGTAAAGAAAGTTCGCCTAAGAATGAAGCTGGAGTGGCCAGAGAACTAACATCTTTAAATATTTTCCTTACTACACATACTAGAAAACGGTTCAAAAGATCTCCTTCCTACTATCGTCAGCACTTCTATTATCTTCTGTTGTTTGAGACTATATTTGAAGTGAAAATTGGTCCACTCTTTTCCCTTTTGTATTTTCTTTTACAAACCCATGGAGCAGGAGGATGGATTACTGACCTCGCTTAACAGCTAGTGGAATCTTGAATTCACAACGATGGTATCTAGAACATTGAAATTGTAAAGCTATTACAAAACACAGGAATCAACAAACTAGGTAGCACAAACTGACGTAGAAATTCTTTAGTGAGCAGTTTACTGTGACTAAGGGCACACCCACACTGCCCCACAGTTCGGACACGGTGTGCAAATAGCAGTGCACACCACAGTGCTGCACTGTAACACGCATGTGGATGCTGCAGGCATGAACTTGAAGTTTGCACTACTGTAGTCAAGATAGCTACAGAGATTAGAAGTGTGGGGAAAAAAACCCACACCACTAACTAAAATAGCGGTATCAGCAAAAGTCCTAGCCACAGTTATAATTGCAAAAAAATCCTTTTGCTACTACAGCTTATTTCATTCAGCGAGCTGGTATAAGCTACACTGGCAAAATAACTCTGTTGATATAAACTGCGTGTCCCCAAGAGGGTTTGCTGGTATCACTATTCCTAGGGTAGACGAAGCCTATGAAATCATAGACTGATGTGGAAAATATGATGTCAGAGGCTTATATCATCAGATGGGGAATAAACAGTGGGAAGTTTTAAGAAACAGTATTTGCAAATCATTCTCTTTTGTCATACAGAGACAGGGAATGAAAAATTCTAGAAAAAAATTACAAATAAAACATACCCGTTTCTAAACAACATTTGCCAGAAGACATCACCAGCTCTTCAAAGCAGGAAAAAAATACTGGGAATACTTACAGGAGAATACCATGTTAGTGGTTGGATTATGTGACCTCACTGTTCTCTGTCCTCTTGTGAACAGCCAGTGAACTTTCTACAGGCTCTCTACAGACTATTGCAACATCCACCACACTCCAGTGTATTCGTTTTTATAGTTTAACAGCTAAAACTTCCCAAACTGTTTTGTTTCTACTTGTCAAATATACAAAGTCCACCTTGCACAAGCATTGCTTATGAGTGAACTAATAACTAAGGTATTTGGAGTTAAGTTTAAAAATTTGCTAACGCTCATGACTATCCTCTCTAAAAATGTATGTACCGTACTCTCTATCAACGCTGTGATGTTTTAGTATTAAACATTACGTGGAATGTGACTTTGAAGTAGTGCTTGCTGTCCCTCATAAGTCTCTTTCTAATGCATACTTATTAATGCACAAGAGTTAAAAACCAGAGCTAAAAAGTGTCCTAACAATGGTGGCCTGAAATCCTTCCAAGTTCCCACTAGATGAATCGAAGCTGCTCAACAGAAACTACAGGAACTATAGAAGGCTGACACAGGATTTACTACTCGCAGATTTTGCATTTTCACAGACTACTTCTCTATACTCACATGTTAAAGTTGTAATGACCAGGATAATTTGTATGCAGGACAAATTTCTTCACTTTGTGAGTATTTGCATCAAAAAGAATATCCTGTAGAAGACAAAGGAGATAGACATGAGCAAAACAGTTTGGTGGGGGAATGTAGTTTTTCCTCAATATGCAGTAAGGAGGGTCTAACTATATATTAAAAGTAAAAACAAACAAAACAAAAAAAGCCTTTACGATATAAGAGTGACATTTTATGTATCAATTCAAATCTGTATTTCTTCCAGCAAGTGCATATGCAACTATAATTATATGGCTAGTTTGATGCTGTAATTGCTAATGTTAGCAGTTTCTCTGAGCAAGTCTATTTTATCTGCCTATTATAGTTCACTTTACATTGATGCAAGATGGAAAGTCAACATGCTTATGATACAAATTACTTGAGATGCTAAAATGAAGATGAACATGGGAGGAAAATTTGTTACAAATGCCACAGAAATACAAAAAATCAAAGTCAGGCATGGGAATGGTGAAATAGTATCTGGTGGGGTAGAGAAGGCTAGATTTCAGCAACAAGGGCCTCAGTTCCTACGCATTAGGGGTAGCACGTGATAAGAGTGTTGGGGGGGATGCCAAACACTCAAGAACCACTCCATGGATTGTGGGAAAATGGTAAAATATCATTGTTCAAGTCTGACTTAATTTGAGCATTTGCAATCCCATTTTTCATATTCAAAGATTCTGAGGCAGCCACCGAGAGTTTTGCACAATGTTAGTACTTGTATCAAACACCAACTTGAGATACTTAGTCATTCTAAAGGGTACATTGGATGGCTGATTCAAATTTAAAATGGCTTATTTATGGAAGTCTTCAACTTACCACTCCAAGCGTGAAGTAATTAAAAAAGTAGTCATTGCACTTTGATGGAACCTGCTTATGGGGGGAGGGTGAATGAATTTTCATCTGCAAAGAAACCCACATATAGATTTATCAGTGCTTACCATAGCTAAAGTATTATCAATGCGTTTACTTTAAAAACAATTTTTCAAGGTCTGGTTTCACACTGCATCCACACGTTTCCCCTCAGATTCAAACTGTAAATTATCTTTGTGCAAAAGTATCTTATATGTTAATACTGTGAGAAGTCTATACAATCTGGGCTATGTACAACCCAAACTACTGAGGGGTTCCATTTCAATTAGGAGAGAAGGGAATTTTATCAGAAGTCAGCTCCTAATGTCTTCAACAGGAGGTGCTGGGATTGCCTAGCACAGAAATAAGATTATACTACTGGCATTGTATAAATAGCAAATAAAAAGATTACTCAAAATTAAAGGAATCCACCTTTAAATACTCTGTTCTCATCATGTTAACACACCATATATCCCTGCACCCAGAAGTGAGAGATGGGCAAAGACCACTGAAAATGCCTCCTCCTGGCAGTCAAGTGAGAAGAGTAGATATCAAAGTCTTCCAAGTATCTGTGAAAAACGTATCCTATTGCCTAATACTGAAAAAGGTTCATATGCCTCTATCTACACCTTTCAGTGAAATAAAGGATGAGGCAGGAGGAATCCACAAAGAGTTTAATAGTGAAAACTGCTGTGGAGCAATGTTCCCTCTAATTTTTGACAGGCCGTGTGCGCAAAAAGTTTCTTCTGTGCAAATTTTTGTGCTTCTGTGCAAATTTGTGTGCGCACGGTGTTTAGGATCTGTGTGCGTGCGCACACGCGCACAGCTTAGAGGGAACAGTGCTGTGGAGGTAGCTTTAAATAAATATAAATGATAATTAGTTTAAAAACGTAAAGTCTCATGCTTACTGCAGGATCACCAGCTGCTGGAAATAGTTGGATCTGACATAAGGCGAGTGTGTGTGTGTGTATTATATACATAAATAGTGAGTGTGTTTTTTCATATTATAAACATAAAGAAAACACACAAATTTTACCTAAAAGTTATCTTTAATTTTCATTAAAAAGAAGAAATTACCCAGAAACCAGCATACAGTTGTTAGGACTTGTCCATATTCAAAGTTGCACCAGTTTACATTGGTTTTTAACAGATTAACTTAAATCCAGTGCAAGACAGTGTAGGCACCTGTAGTTTGATTTAAATAAGGTTTATACAGCAATTTAAATTGATTCCTTACTAAATTAAACTAAACCCATATAAATCAGGTTTAAATCAGATTAAGAGTGTGCCCAGCCTGTGTTTTTCACCTGTTTAAAATCAGTTCAAAAAACCCACAGCACCTTTAAACTGCAGCAATTCTGAATATAGACATGGGCCTAGAATTAGGAATGCCCTTTCCTACCTTGTCTTCTGACTTGTAAAAGACTTTGTGCGGAGACCCCAAAGTGCTCAGAACATCTTGGCATGAATCACCAAAGTACACACAGCGCTCAAATACCCGCATCTTGGCATCAGCTAATACACCTGGGCCACAGCCTGAAGAATGGGGAACAACAGCCTAATGTTCATAACTCCTCGATCACAAAACTACACAAAGAATGAATAATCACAAATCGCAGCACCTAGTTAGTTAAGGGAATGGAATGCAAAGAAGTTCCTTTAAGATAATTTTGCTGTACTGAATTCAGTTCTTAATTCTGATGGCAGTTTACACACAAAAAGGTCTCATCTAGGTAATGTGGTTAACTGTCATAGACCCATATCGTAATGGCTAAATTCACTGAGTGCTATCCCTGAGAAGTAGATTGAGAAGAACTCTTCCCCTATCTCTTTTCATTTTACAAAATGCAGTTTACTTATTTGCACTCAAATTTGATCAATTTGTATCAAGTATAAGTGCCAGCAGTTAGCTATGTCCGTAAGAAGTTTAACTGCAGTACTGGAAGCATATTGGGAGAATGGTTTTAAAGGTTATAAAATAGTGTGTAATCTGACCAGCCAAAAAAAGTAAGGCCCATGCAATAGAATTCTTTGTCAGTACTGTTTTAGGCCAAATAACTATACCGTATATACTCGATCATAAGCCGGTTCGTTTATAAGCTGACCCCCACCCAAAATGGATAAGTAAAAATGGAAAATTTTTATGACCTGTTCATAAGCCGACCCTATAATTCAGGGGTCAGCAAACTTTGGCTCCCGGGCCATCAGGATAAGCCACTGGCGGGCTGAGATGGTTTGTTTACCTCAAGCATCCGCAGGCATGGAGGTAAACCTAAGTAAACAAAGTGTCCTGGCACGCCAGCTGCTTACCCTGATGGGCCGGGACAGCAACTGGTGGAGAAATTGTTTTGGGGGGAAAAGCTGGGGATCAGGGGAGTAACCCCTGTGACCACCCCCCATATGACCCCACCTCTAGCCCAGGACCCCCACACTCTCCCCATCCCATCCCTTCCCACCTTATCTGGGGAGGATGTCTCTGGCCTGGCTGGAGCTGCTCCAGCAGGCAAGACCGGGCGGCGGGCCACAGCATGTTCCAGTGGGCTGGGCCAGGCGGCACGGCCACAGTGTGCTCCGGCACCCGGGCGGCGCGGCTGCAGCCTGCTCTGGGGGGTGGGGCCGAGCGGCACGGCTGCAGCCTGCCAGCCCCGGAGTTGCAGCTGCTTCGGAGACTGGGGGGAGAGCAGCATGGCCAGAAGCGGAGAGACTCTGGCCCCGCCTCTTCCCTTCTGGCTCTGCTGCCTCTCCTTGCTCCTTGTTGGGGGGAGGGGCTGTGTCTCACCTCTCCCTCTCTATACCCGTTCATAAGCCGACCCCCTTCTCTGGTGCTTCCCATTTTTACTAAAAAAATTCGGCTTATGAACGAGTATATATGGTATATCACATTCTCACCTGAGAGTTTCTAGCTTTTATTAGCTACACAGTAAGTAAATTCATATATACACAAAGCTTATTTAAATAAGTGCACTGAATCACAGCTACATAGATATATGGTTGAAACATTGTTTGAAATTATGAAACGAGTGACTGTATATATAATGTTCCATTGCTCTACTTTGCTGCATAGGCATTACAACTCAAGGTATTTTCAACCAAAGTAGCTTAAATCCAAAACAAATAAACAACCTCCCCCAAACAAAAATCAGATTAACAAATCAGGAAATTAATTTCTTTATATATTAGATGACACTAAAGTTCAATATACAGGAATTAAAGTTTTAGATCATCTGGTTGCTGGATAGGTATAAACAGGCAATTCACATGGCAAGTTTAATTGTACTATGTCGCCAATGGCTCCAACCTGAATCCCATGACCAGAAGTTCTCTACAGTTCTAACCTTTCACTGCCAACGATCACTTAACTAAGGCAATCATGGTGTGAAAGGGTGCTGAACCATGACATAGAGGCCATAGAAGTAGTATTTGCCTATCTGACTATGTCTTCACAGGCCTCCTGGGGAGCCTAAGATACAACATGGCCAGCTAACATGGCTTCAGAAGTACGAGGATGCAACCTAACAGGGCTTTTTAAATGTGTTAATACGACTCTCTCTCTCTCTCTCTCTCACACACACACACACACACACACACACACTGCCCATTTTGACATACCTAACAGGGCTTTTCAAATGTGTTAATACGACACACACACACACACACACACCCATCTTGACATACCCGCTATGTCTAGCTAGTGGTTGGGCAGGGATATAAGTCAAGGATAAACATGCCTTGCCTCTAAGAGAAAAATTTTAAATGTAATGCTGAGAGGGTAATTAGTATTTTTATTTATGATTTCCAGAAGTGGTTTTTCAATTCATGGAGAATTCCGTTTTTCTTACCAAACAGCTCTCTCACCATAATTGAGAAAGTTTTCCTGAGAGCCAAGAGAAGGCCAGCTAGTGCTGCCTCCTGGTCTGTGATATCTCATAAGTATTATAAAGAGAAGGAAACCCAATCAAGCCAGCTTTGATTTCTTCAGCAAGGGTTACTGTAAGTTAACTCGCTTACACAGGAACTAATTCTAGAAGGGGTGGGGAATGAACTAACTGAAGGAACTCAGTTCAGCTAGGACAGAATGATACATGGCAAGTTTGTCCTTTATCAAGTTCTAGAAGTCTGACAGCTAATATAACATTTGAATAAAGATTTTATTTGTTGCTAACATCATTTCCTTTAAATCTCAGGTATGTACGTTATCTAGACATGACACTCTACCTTAAAAGTATCCAATTTTTCAAAACCATTTATATTATCTGGATAATATAGCTAACTCCTTCCCTACTACACCAGGATATATGATCCCTGTCCTAGGCAGCTCTCCATTATCTTCCTCTGTAAAGACAGAAGCAAAGTAACTTTAACAAATCTGCTACATTTTTATTCATTGTTTCTTACTCCTCATTTTTTTAAAGCTTTCCCTCCCCCCATTTTTTACCTTATGTGTACTAGGAATATATGAGAGTTCTCTCAACATGACCATGTCTGAAAAAGTCATAACACTGAGAAAATAAACCCTGCTACTTGAAAGAAGAATTTGAAATAAACTGAACATGTTTTCTGACAATATTTTAAAGCCCTTTAAAGGAGCAGTCCCCTATTGGCATCTCTTAGCAGGCAGTAAACCTTTCTTCTTATTCTATAAGTCCAGCCATCAAGAGAACATGGGGTAAATACCTAATCAACTCATGTCACTTGTAATGCCACCTCCATTGAATTTAGAATGACAGTGGCATTGTGTAGTGCTGGTGTTACAATGTACAGGGCACACACCTACCTGAGGTTTCTTTGTTTCTGACAGGGTTTTCATATGACAGACAGCGTCTGTTTATTTTTCTGGGCATATACATAGAATAAAACAAATTCCACTGCCAGCAAGAAACTCCATGAACTTGGAATTGAAAGAAGTTTCCACAGCCATCTGTGATTTCTCCATGGGTGTGGATATGCAGCAACAGTAAGACACTATTTCATAGAGGGTTTAAAATAAGATGCGCAAAATATTTTGAAACCCACCTATGAAAATACAATAAGCTAGCTAATGCATATTTCATTCAAATTTGTCCCTCCTTTCCTGACTAAAAGTGAGGGCAACACAACATCTATTCTCTGTAATACCTGCAGTGAGTAAGCGGAGCCGTAAACCTGAGGGTCCAGTTCCATCTCTCAGAACATCAACGTTCTCTGCATACACGTTACCAAGGAAACAGCTGAGGGGCATGAGGGGAGCCCTGGAACAGTTAGATCAGATATAACAAAAACAAACACTGGAAATGCTTAAGCTTAAAATTTTCTGCTAACTCTCCAATGACAGAAGCTAGTACAATACATTAAAGCAAAGCATATTACTGTTGACATGGGAGAGCCTAACTCACCTGGAATGAAGGGGCTAAAGTAACTTTTGAGACAGTCAACTTTAAAAAAGCTCACATTGTCTACAGCCTTGTTAAGCAGCACAATAAATAAAAATACAACATGAAAGATTGGGTCCTTTACTAATTAAAAACCAATTCAAAAGGATCTAGAAATTACAGCAGCTGCATCCAGCTCTTGGACTTTATAATTATATATTTCATATTATACCAGAACATATTGTTTCAGACAGTTTTTGGTTTCAAATGTATTTCTTGTGAAAATAAGGGCCATATTGTGCTTATACATGCTTAACTCACAGCTGCCGCTAGAACTAAACAACATCTGTGTGCAATGGGGAGGCTTCTATACATGACACTGCCAGCACCTCTCACTCTCCAGCTCTAGTATTCCTGCTAGTCCAGTCTTGGACCATTCCTGAATACAGATGGCTGAGTGTACTGATTTCTGAGCGAAGGTTTGTTGATGTGAGTTAGCATCTAAAGTCTATTTTAAGATCATAAAACACATGTCTCCTAGTCCCTAGATTTTAATTGATTCGTGTTGTCATTTGTCACCATTTCTAAATGTCAAAGTATCTGAATTATTTTAAAGGGGCACCATCAGCATGAACTCTAGACAATTAACATTTTTTGAGGAAGTTTAAGCTGCACCATCTGTTCCTCAGTTCACTTGCCAATTTTCCTTTTTAAATCTCTTTCAGTTATAATCACCTAATTAATTGCAACAGTAGCAGGTAAGGAATTTACAGAAAGGCAATATACTTTTAAGAGAGTATGTGTACTTCCCTTAAAGTTATTTTTTCCCCAATAATGTGAATTTTTCTGTGCCTGTGTGAATATATGACTTGCCTGTGAGCTGAGGCTTTTATGCATGCACACATATATTAAAACCCCCCATGCCACAGATGGGTGTAGGAAACCTTTTCCAAAGCACTTGATTCTAATTAGACTACAATGTCCATATAAACAAGGTCCATTATAATGTATCCCCTTCTTTTGCTCATTAATCCACCAGTGCGTTAGTCTTCCCCTGGTATTAATAACAATACTTTCTTTAGCAAGAGCTAAAAACAAAAACTTGTTTTAGCAAAACAAATGGCGTTATCAGTGTTGGTATGTATATGTATGAGGAGAAAGCAAAAATTGACAGAAATCTCTTTGTTTCCCATCTTGTCTAAGAAATCCCCAGGAAGAAAAATACTTTCAGAAATACTGAACCTTGAAGTAACGGTAACAGGACAGTATTGCTTAATATGAAACAATGAAATGCCATGTCATATATGAATGTAACAGTTCATTCAGATAGGAAAAAAAGACACAAGGATTCATTCTCCTATTGATAAGGGATTTATATAAGTAACTCCCATTCATACTCACGGGAGTTAGACACACAAATCCCTTGAGCATCAATGGGAAGGAAATAAACCATATATGACACATTATTCATACGCTAAATAAGCACGGAGATTGCTATTTTATTATTTGTATTGCTGTAAAGCTTAAGGGCCCTAATCAGAAATTGAGGCCCCACTGACACTCATAGACATATGAGGCCCCATTGACACTACAAACAAATAGCAAAAATATTGTTCCTTGCCCCAGTCAGCTTGACTTAGCTAAATAAAGGGCATTAGTGTACATGCAAACTGTGTAAGTACAGTGGTTTTTCCAAATACTGATCACATCCTCACTCTTGGAGCATGTAACCTCACTCCTGGAGAAGAGTTTCCTTCAGTCTCACTTGCTTCTTCCATACTACCTCACCTATCCTCCGAGCATAATTTTGATCTTAGTTGATTTAGGGGTTGTCTACAGTGCACTGAAGTGAGGACTACAGGGGTGTGAATTGCAGAGTGGTGTGAATTGCTTCGCTCTAAACTGCCCCATATGACTGCTGGCGTGAACTGTTTGAAAGAGGATTAAGTTAATGTGAACTACGTACATTTTCGTTCATGTCAGCATCTGTACATCTTACCACATGGGGCAGTAAGTCCAACACTTGCATGCACTCTGCAGTTCACATCCCAGTAGTCTGCACTGCAGCACAGTGTACACATAGCCTTAGATTAGTGCAACTAATCCAAATGGATTTACACCAGATTCACACCAGTGTAAATCAGATCAGAATTTAGCCTTGTTTCATAGGAGAGTATGTGCTCTGTGTGCAACATCTAGACATATTTGAAGAAGCATTACCACAAAATAATGTATTTGGCACCATCCAAAGAAAGGAACAAATGGAACTAGACACTGAATTTCTTATACATTTGGCATTCATATAAGTCTAAACAAATAAATATACGTGAAGGAGAAAAAAAAACATTTTAGATATTGGTTAACCACCCTTGACAATTCAGCTATACATACTTGGTATCCTGCAGGCTGTTTCCATTGTAGATGTACATACGTTTCACAGTTGCACCATGGGGAATTTGCAGAGAAGCTAGGCCATGAGCAAAGTTAGGCTGTGGATATATAAAAACATTCTGACTATTATATACTGTATGACAAACAGATACATTGCTCTAAAAACACACATTTCCATTCAAAATATTGTACCAGACAACTGTATTTGTAAACTCAGACTGTACATCTCTAGTTATAGTTAACCGGAATGTCTGTACACCACAACTGCAGGAAAAAAAGCCACTGGAAAATATTAGCTTGCACTACACTGTTCATTGATGCTCATGGTGGGGTGGAAAAGCTCAATTATTTTACCTACCCTCTGCAAGATGGCTATAGTTTTTCAGTTCCCTAACATAAGCCACACATATACCCAAGAACCTCTAGTTCAGGACTAGTGTTTGAAAAAGTTTACAGGCTCTGAAAGCATTTGTTCTGGTATGCTACAGTATTTATGGAAAATTGTACATGTGGGTGACACTTTTTTTTTTTTTAAATCCTTATCAATCTTTTGTCGTATTATTCATGCTTGCTTTCTAAAACCTGTTAATTGCTCCCAAAAAATTTAAGAATTAAGGCTTGTACCTCTGCTGGTTTGGAGAATGCCTTTGTCAGAGAAAACACTTTGACTTATCTGGTTCCTTTCAGTATTCTTTTCTTATCCAACCCCTCCAACACAATTCAATGTTATTTATGTATGGATAATTTTTACAATGATTTTCAAATCTTGTTGTTAAAGAAGAGTGGTGCTGAAGAAGGAAATCTCATACTGTCCTAGGTGAGTCTGTTTATAGGTATGAATATTGAACATACACCTCACCTATAAAAGATGGTCTCTGCAACACTATTCAAACACACACTAGCAGCTTTGGAAAGGAAAATAATTTGTCGTGCTATGTTGTTCCCTGGCATAACATACAGACACAGAAACAACACACACTGAAAAAATAAATTTGCAAAAGAGTCTCCTACTTTAACTGTTTTACTTCAATAATACCTCACCTAAACTAAACACGTCAACGTTTTTTAATATGAAAAAATATTTTGTAAGAAAAAACAGGAAATGTAACAGGAGTTTGGAGTCATCGTGGATAGTTCTCTGAAGATGTCCACACAGTGTGCAGAGGCGGTCAAAAAAGCAAACAGGATGTTAGGAATCATTAAAAAGGGGATAGAGAATAAGACTGAGAATATATTATTGCCCTTATATAAATCAATGGTACGCCCACATCTTGAATACTCATACAGATGTGGTCTCCTCATCTCAAAAAAGATATACTGGCACTAGAAAAGGTTCAGAGAAGGGCAACTAAAATGATTAGGGGTTTGGAGAGGGTCCCATATGAAGATAGATTAAAGAGGCTAGGACTTTTCAGCTTGGAAAAGAGGAGACTATGGGGGGATACGATAGAGGTATATAAAATTATGAGTGATGTAGAGAAAGTAGATAAGGAAAAGTTATTTAGTTATTGCCATAATACAAGAACTAGGGATCACCAAATGAAATTAATAGGCAGCAGGTTTAAAACAAATAAAAGGAAGTTCTTCACACAGCGCACAGTCAACTTGTGGAACTCCTTACTTGAGGAGGTTGTGAAGGCTAGGACTATAACAGCGTTTAAAAGAGAACTGGATAAATTCCTGGAGGTTAAGTCCATTAATGGCTATTAGCCAAGATGGGTAAGGAATGGTGTCCCTAGACTCTGTTTGTCAGAGGGTGGAGATGGATGGCAGGAGAGAGATCACTTGATCATTACCTGTTAGGTTCACTCCCTCTGGGGCACCTGGTATTGGCCACTGTCGGTAGACAGGATACTGGGCTAGATGGACCTTTTGTCTGACCCAGTACGGCCGTTCTTATGTAATAACTGACCTTTCACTATATCTCTATCATTTCACACACTGTCTCCTTTCTAACGTAATTAGTCCTAACAATCTGGAAGTCTAAGACAAGGGGAAACCAAATTAATAGTATTTAAGGAAAATTACTGTCAATGTCATTTTAATATGTTCAATGTTATTCTCTAGTCATTTCTAAATACAGACGAACTTCTTGATTGCCTTTTGCCTACACTGAGCCAAAGTTTTCATTGCGTTTTCCCACAAGGAAGCTTACAGGTGTTTTTTACCCAACGTGCATCAAAAGTTAAAAGTGTTCTTTACAATATGTAGCAGTACTTTGCAACAGACATGACATTCATAGCTTTGTGAGGTCTTTCTGGATTTCCATACAATCCTTCCTAATCCGCAAACAAACAACTGTCATCTGCAGATTTCACTTCACTGTTCAACCACTTTTCCAGGATGTTTCGATGGGGGAACTCCATTGCTGATCTCCTTCCATGCTGATCATTTATTCATAATTTTTGTTTTCTACCTCTACAACAATTTATAATCTATAGAAGAGCTTTACCTCTCAGCATAAGAAAACTTAGTAACCTTAATAGCCTCTCGTGAGTAACTTTGTGAAAGGCTTTGAAAGTAAAAATCAATTCTAGCTTCTATTTTGGAGACTCCTGTTAAAGAACTCAAATAGTGTTGAGAGGCACAATTTTCCCAGTCAAGACATGCTCTTATTAGGTGTTTTGTAACTACCCTTAATTATTTTTCCAGTCAGTCAGTCAAAGTTGGTACTGAAATAAGATGCATAGGTCTGCAATGGTTAAGATCTTTCCTAGCAGCTCTTTTAAAAAAAAATATAGGCACAACATTGGCTATTCTCCAGTCTCCTGGTATAATACCTGATAAAATAAAATCTTTCATTAAGCAGTTCAGACAGCTCATTCTTACATTCCTTCAGAACTCTTGGGTGAATACCATCCGATACTGGTGGGGTATTGCAATTTAGTTTCTCAATTTGTTCCAATGCTTTTTTTGACACCTCACTTGCTGACACTATCTTAATGATCTGCAAAGAATACCTTTTGGGTAGGTATCTCCCTATTCTCTTACTTGTTGAAGACTCATACAAAAGTCATTAAGCTTCTTGGCAATGCCCTTAACCTCTAAATCCAGGGGTCTCAAACTCAATTTACCTTAGGGTCAGTGCCAGTCCTCAAATCCTCCCAGCGGGCCAATAATGTCACTCATGCCACCCAGAACCTGCCCCCCAAAACTCCACCCCCCACCTGCCTAAGACTCTGGGAGGGAGTTTGGGTGGGGAGGAGGTCTGGGGTAGGGGATTGGGGTGCAGGCTCTGGGAGGGAGTTTGGGTGCAGAATGGGTGAGAGGTTGGGCTCTGGGAGGGAGTTTGGGTGGGGGAGGGGGTCTGGGGTGCAAGCTCTGGGATGGAGTTTGGGTGCTGCATGCAGGCTCTGGGCTGGGGCAGGGGTGCAGGAGGAGGGGGTGGGGTTGCAGGCTCTGGGAGGGAGGAAGGGTGCAGGCTCTGGGAGGGAGTTTGGGGGCTGGGGGTGTGAGTGGGAAGGGGAAGGGTGGGGGTGCAAGCTCTGGGAGGGGCAAGGGCGTGCGGCGCTTACATGAGGCTCCAAGGTGGGGCGGACTGGGGGGCCTCCGTGTGCTGCTGCTCCCAGGCACCGTCCCCGCAGCTTCTTATTGGCTGCAGGGGTGCTCGGAGAGGGGGCAGTGCACGGAGGCACAGCCCCTCCCTGGGGCCGCAGGGAGGGGCCGGCAGCCACTGGAGCGAGTAGGCTCAGCTCCGCTGCGCTGCCGGGGCCCCTGGGGAGGAGTGCCCAGGGGCGGCAGGTGGGGCCAAGGGAGAGAGCCGGCCCCAAAACTGCTGGAGCTCCGCGGGCCGCAGATGGCCCGTGGGCTTGGAGTTTGAGACCCCTACTCTAAATGCTCTCTCTACACATAGCCAGCCTACTGATCTAGGAATTTGCTGATATAATGAGAACATATGCCACTATACTGGCTAACCTATGCCCCCCATTTCCAGTTTTTGTCATGGAATCCAACACTGTACAATATGCATTGCCTTTAGGTGATGAGAATGGATCACACAATAGAGGGTATTTTCATTAACACAGAAGTGAGTTATACATATGCCTCCATTAGCATTACCACAGTAGGTCTGAGCTTGCTTTCAGTGAAGTCAGTGTTATATCTGCCACCGGCTTCAATGGCTATAGGATTAGGCCCACTTAAGCATTTAGTAACCTATCAAAACATTTAGTGAATAAGGAAACCTACATAGCATAACACACGTAATTTTGATTTCCAGACTCTCCTATCTAGCAAGTGTATTTTATGCACTCTGTTCTAATTAGCTGCACAATCACTTTGGAGGAATTCAAACAGAATTTATAGATCATTTGAGATTAACTAAAGCAAAGCAAGGCTTACTTTAACTGAAATATTTTAGATATTAATTGGGTGTTCACATTTGAGAAGCAAACTTTAGAGATTCTGCTCAACAATGAAAATGCTATTCCCTATTAGTTTTGGAAGCAAATCCTCCATCCACACCCTTCTGCTAAAAGCCAGGCATGATCTTTGGCTTTGAAATGATTATGCTCAAGGTAAGAAAATGGGTCAGAGCACAATTTAAGATTTAAATTTCATCCAGATGAAGGGTTTGTTTTGCTTGCAGGCAAAGCAGACTATAGGTGATATTTTGCAATGGTTACAAAGACAACAAACAAACAAGCAGAGTATCTATTAACTAAGAATGATTCCTGACCTCGTACTTTGGAGTTTCAGCCCATGAGTCCAATTGAAAAGAAAAAGACAGTCCTCTGAAATTGAGGTGAAAGAGTTGTTCAGCTGAGTTGTACACTGGAAAAAGAAAGAAAATGGAATTACAGAAACAGACAGTAATTTCTCTAGTTCAGATCTAGCAGCACTTTGTATCACTTCAGTCTGCTGTTTCTGCATGTCCCTGACTCAGCAAAATAGCCGAGAAGAATAAAATACCATGACGTGATATGGAATTTTAAGGTCTCACATCACAGCAACGTTCCCCGTAAACCGCGTGCACATGGAACAACCTTGAATATACAGTATGTCACAAATCTTGCTGCTCAGCCCCCAGGTCAGGTGACAGGCACCCAGCCACACTCCCTACAACAACACAATGGCAGGAGGGTTGACTCTGGACCATGTGAACGCCAGGCCATGGCAAGGAAGAGGCTTCATGTGAGATTTTGCTCCCTATCACGAGAGGGGGAAGGCTCCTATGGTTACAGAGCATGTGCCAGTGAGAGGCAGCATGTCACTTGCTTCTTCCCCTACCTTGCAAGAAGGCAAGTTCCCCATCACAGAACAACTTCACATCCATCTGGGCCTGCTGCCCTCAGGAGCTCCAGAGACCTCAGGAGCAGGAGTTGTATCCCCTTATCTTTCCCAGGGACCCTGCCCACCAGAACCTGCCCCCATCATACACATTCCAGGGAAGACCAACACCCCAGGAATTGTCCTTACGGCTCCTCCTGCCACATTCCCCCTTGATGGACCCTCACACACACACACAGCTCCCTGAGAATCCTCCCCAAATTGACTCTCCTTGGGTATCCCCCAAATCCTCCCTCCTCTCTCTCAAACGCTCCAAATACCCCCCATCATATACACTGCCAGCCCTGGTGGTGGGGTTGATTCTGCCTCCAGGATCCCTTTCGTTCCATGGGGCTGAGCAGAGAGGATTGCACCCTTCCTACCCATGGCCCCGCAGGCTCTGCCCCTCCCTGTGCTCCCCCCCACTGGTGCTTAGGCTCACGTATTCTCCCGACAGTTTATATCAGGGGTGTCAAACACGCAGCCCGTGGGCCGCATGCCGCCCGCGGAGCTCTTCCCTGCGGCCCGCCAAGCTCCCCCCCCCCCCCCCCGAGTTATTTTATGTGGCAGCTAAGCTCCCTGCTTGCTGCTCCCCAATGTTTGGGGCCGGGTCTCTCCCCTGGCCCCGCCTGCCACCCCCACGCATCTCCCCCGAGTGTCCCCCGGGCTCACTTGCTGCCCCAGCCTGCAGCTCATGCTGACTCCACTCCGCTCACCTGCTGCCACAGGGTCCTAGTGCCCCCGGGTCCTAGTGCCCCCCTCCACTAGGGCCAGGGCAGGCTGCCCTTCCCCTTCCCTTCTGCCCTAGTTCTGAGCCTCTCCAATGCCCTGAGCCTCTCCAATGCCCCAAACCCCTCACCCCTGCACCCCCTCCTATCCCCAAACTCCATCCCAGAGCCTGCACCCCCTACCCCAGCCCGGAGCCTGCACCCAGCACCCAAACTCCATCCCAGAGCCTGCACCCCATCTGGGGCTGCTCATGGCAATGGTGAACTGGGCCACTGCCAGCCAGGGAAATTGGCCCTGGGGTGTGCATTGTTAGGTATGGTTTCAGCCGGGGGAATGGGGTCTGGAGGGGTGGGAGGGGTAGGGCTACAGGTGCCAGCCAGGGGAGCAGGGCCTGAGGGAGGAGGTGGTGGCTGGCTATGGTGTTCCCCTCATTTTTTTTCCAAGTCTTCTTACACTAAACTAACTTGCTGCTGCGTTGCTACAGCTGTATACAGTACATCCCATGTTTCCAGTTGCCTATTCCTCTGGCTGACACCATACCTGCCACCTCACCCAGCCTCAGGACCTGCTCCCTAAAAAGCGTACATTTGCCCAGGGACAAAAATATTGTGCAGTGGCGTTTGTAGCCCGCTCGGGCCAAAGACAATTTAGAGGGAACTCTGCATCACAGTAAACAAATTATAAGTGAAGTGTCTCAAAACGGGGAGTGGAGAAGAAGGGAATGCTTTCATAGGGAAGTCAAGATATCTTAAGAAGTAATATATAAAGAGAAATAACTACAGAAATGGCTATCCAAGACTCTAAACACCCTAACACATTGTTAACAATACAATTAAATCTCAATAGCATTAAAATAGTTCATTCAACCGGAACTCAGCCAGTCAGTCACCAATCCCATCCCCCCCAACACCCTCCTTCCCATCCCTCTTCATTATAGGAAGCATGACCTTGGCCCTCTACAAAAATCCTATCAAACAGACGTTTTGCACTGTGCCCAGATGGTCATTAAATTCACTACTTTGAACCAGGGGTGTTTGTGTGGGGTCTGTTTGTATACACACATTTAGTCTCAGGGCCTTCACAATGAAGGCTCTGCCAGTGCTTCCTCTCAAAGTGGTTCCAGCTCAAGCACCCCTTCCTTATCTGTAAAATGGGGATAATGAGACCCACCACCTTTGTAAAGCGCTTTGAAATCTACTAATAAAAAGCGCTATTGAAGAGCTAGCTATACCACAGCTGTGGTGGAATGGCACACGGAGAGAGGTAATCCATCAACTATGATTGTCCCAGGCCATTTAGGACTTTATAGGGCATAACCATGGTCATTAAAAGCAGCATCAACCAGAAACAAAGTCTGCCAGTCAGTTTGCATAGGATGTTACTAAATATAGAACACAGAAGAGTTCTGGCAGTCATGGGCCCTAATTTACTGGAAAGAATTACTTAACACTTGCTGTAAATGGTGAAGACATCAATAGTGGCAAAAGCAACCTTCCTGTTTACTGTCACTGGATGATGATCTTATGAAAATTAGCATCAAACAAAGCTGGTGCACAATTTTTCTTAGCAAGCATACAAATATGTCAGAAAGCTCAAGATGTGTTGTTACGCTGCAATTTTAAAGTGCCTGAATGCAGATTTACATGGCCATACAGCAAGTTAGATAAATAAGTCTTACAGCTGTATAAATATTTTTATGGTCCATGGTATCACTTCATAGGTTTGCGAGATCTCTTTTTCTCCCTTAAACATTTCCCAATAACTGCATTCATATAGTGTTACAGCTTGATTTATATACAGAAAATCAAGGACATTCACAGTGTAAAGGCTATAACTCTTCCAGCCTTCACTTACTCCAATTTGGTATCCAATTACTGCAGGGTCTCTATCCAATTATATCCCTGGCACCATTACATGGTTAAAGGAATATAATTCAATACAGACCCTGCAGAGCCTTCCACACCCCTTAATCCCTGCAATAGGTTGTCCAAGAAGCTGCCAGCAGAGTGGTAACACTGCAAGAGATGGGGATGTACATCCCTACACACCATAGAGTGTGTTGGTACTAGCCGATGGAGGACCAGCCTGGAGCGTGGCAACTGGATTGAGCATAAGGCCAAAAGAGAGACATGAGAAAGGATGCCCTCAATGGTATTTTGCCTATTCTGACACAAGCCCCAGTCCCCAGTTATGGGAGGAATTATTTCACTGTTATGGCTGCACTCGGTTTTGGTTGTCCAAGGCTTCTCCCCGACAGGTAATTCAACTCTAGTTACCCTTTGCCCTGGGAGTTGCAGTAATCATTGTTTCTTTTCATCACCTATCAAAAACAGTGGGTAATGTACTTCTGTTCTGTTGGGTTTCCCTTTTCTTCAGTGATTCTATATAGTAGAAGGTTGGGTAAATGATCAAGAAAGGAGCAAATGCCTATGGAGAACAAACTATCAAGAATACAAAGGGGCAACCTTATGAGATAGAACTCAGTTCAGAGGAAGTTTTGAAGGGGGTATTGGGCCCATTTGGGGAATTTGTCTGTTTACAATCTGTACTTTATTTCTCTCATTTCTTCTGTACACTGATTGTGTGGGAATGAGTGACAGGGGATGGATCACTTGATGATTACCTGTTCTGTTCATTCCCTCTGGGGCACCTGGCAGTGGCCACTGTTCCTATTGGGTATAGTATCCTGTTGGTAGACAGGATACTAGGCTAGATGGACCTTTGGTCTGACCCAGTAGGGCCATTTTTATGTTCTTATGTGTTTGTGTTAATAAATTAGAACGCCACACCTTGAAGTCAGTGTGATTCATGCTGGGAGCGCTGAGGATCCTGCTGACCACATCACATGACAATGTCGTCTGTTTACATGGATCCAGTGACACCTGTGCAGGTGCCGAGAAGGTCTGGCTGCTGTTCCAATCTCCAGACTGGAGAGTGGCCATAAGTAGCTACTGAAGCAGTCCGGTGTTCTTACCCTGGGTCTGGGAGGCATCTCACTCCCCACCCACTTTTCTGCATTTAACCAAACATCGTCCAGTTAACCAGGCACTGAGACTTAGGGCATCACTACGCGAACACTTACTGAGTGGCAAGCTCAGGTATATATATCTACAGCACTCCAGCACACTGCCTGCGTGGACTTGCTGATGCACGATAAATGTTCCCCAGGGCACAGTGACATACTGTTGCTTGAAGCTTGTAATGCACATCAGCAGGATCGACAGGACAGTTAGTGCACGGCATGCTAGAGCTTCACACCCTAACTTGCTGCACAGTAAGAGTTTGTGTAGACATGGCCTGAGAAAATTCTCTCTCCACCTAAACTAGACAAGAATAAAGGAAAAAATCTTAGAAGTTCCTTATTATTGTGGGTTCAAGTGAGCCCACTAATGCTACGTGAACATACTATTATTGGGCCACATATATTTCACATTATTTTAGTTAACTAAGTAGGCCACCTTCAAATTTAAATATAATGGGAATATCTTGTAAAGTATAAGAATGTGACAACTCTCTGAAAAACAACATAATTCATTTCAATTGAGATCAGAAGGCTTTATCGGCTTCTCATATGAAAACACGGCATATTCTTTAGAACAGTTTGTCATTCTTAATGTTAACCAAGAGATGAATTCATTTGGATGAAGCCAGTAAGTGAAGTCTACTTGTGATGATCTCAGAAATACCATAGCCTACCTCCTGGATGTGTTGCTCCAAACGATTGATCAATCTGTTCTATGGTTGGAGCAATTGCCTGAGAGTTAAAATGGACACCACTGAAAAAGAAAATGAAAGCCACTGAATCATCATTAAGGAGTGAGCTATTAGTTAAAATCATTTAGATACAAAAATAAGAATGCTCAGAAAATTCATTTTTCAAGGGGAAATTATGTTACATTTATCTCACATAGCAATCCAATACCAGAGAAAACACCTCATGTTTTAATAAGGTAAGGAGAATTAAATGCCGTATATACTTGTTCATTAGCCCTTTCATTTATAAGCCGACCCCCCAAGATGGTTAGGTAAAAATAGCAAAAACTGTATGACCCTTTCATAAGCTGACCCTATATTTCAGGGGTTGGCAAACTTTGGCTCCCGGCCCATCAGGGTAAGCCACTTGCAGGTCAGGACATTTTGTTTACCTGGAGCGTCTGCAGGCATGGAACCCCTCAGCTCCCAGTGTTAGAGTAGCATATAAATAATTGAAAACTCTTCCCCAGCTAAACAGAATAATTATAATAAGCATAAGCAACAAAATACAGTATAACTGACCCAAACCAATCCTATTGGCACCACAAAAATACTGATCCAACATGCATCATGCCTACCAACCTTAAACACTTAGACTCCTGTTCAAAATGTACCCAGAACTCATTTCTGTTGAGAACGTTATTCTCATAATATATCAAATTAAAGATCACCTATAATTTTTACTTCTGAATAATTAAATTAACTTCTGATGAAAAAATATGCAGCTGTTTTCCTGAAGAGAAATTAATGAGCCAAAAATTCAGTGCAGTCCAGTAATTATGACTGGAGTGAAAAAGAGATGGTAACTAATATATCATGTGTGACCCAATGGTACAAGATAATCTTAAATCACTTACCAATATTTTAACTTCACTTTAGTCAAGTCATAAACTTCAATCACCTGAAAGACAGAAAATAGAAAAAATTATTGCAGTTCCACAGGAGTTTGAAATAGGATATTTAGGGTAGACTACTGACCCAAGTTAAAAGTTATTACTGCAAGTTCACCTTCTCTAGTGGAAATCTGTTTGGTTTTAACTGAATCAAGACAGATTAGAGCAGTGGTGGGCAACCTGCGGCCCGTCTGGGTAATCTGCTGGCGGGCCACGAGACAGTTTGTTTACGCTGACCGTCCACAGGCACGGCCGCCCGCAGCTCCCAGTGGCCGCGGTGCGCCGTTCCCGGCCAATGGGAGCTGCAAGAAGCAGCGCGGGCCGCAGGGACGTGCTGGCCAACACTTCCCACAGCTCCCATTGGCCAGGAACAGTGAACTGCGGGCGGCCATGCCTGTGGACGGTCAATGTAAACAAACTGTCTCGCGGCCTGCCGGTGTATTACCCTGACGGGCCGTGTGTGGCTCATGGGTTGCAAGTTGCCCACCACTGGATTAGAGACACAAGATGGGTGAGGTAATATTTTTTTTTTGGGACCAACTTCTGTTGGTGAAAGAGAGAAGCTTTCGAGCTACACAGAGCTCTTCTTCAGGTCCTGGAGTTGGTCCAATAAAAGATATTACCTCATTCACCTCATCTCTCTAATATTCTGGGACCAAGATAGCTACAACAACACTGCAAACAAATCAAGATAGATTAGTGAGCATCAATTTTCAGAGTTTATCACAGTTCTAAAACAATCACCAAAAAACTCCCAATCCTGTAACTGACTCTGCGAAGGTGGATCCTTGCATCTGCATGGAACCTGCTGACTTCAATGGGGATCTGTATGAGTGGATCGTTTTGGCAGATTGGGGGCTAAAGTAGTATCTACAGAGCAACTTCTTTTAAGCAATCTCTGAAGGAAGTGACAGTAAATGGTTACCAAATGGAGGTGGTCTCCTAATGGAAGTGCCACAGATGTGCCATCAATACATTTGAAGATTCTTTGGGTTGGACTCCTCAGACTGCCTAAAAATGGTGGTTCCTTGTACAGCTTTCACTATATTCAAACTCCTCTCTCATTTTTTCACTCAGCAAAGTGATTTGTGGCAGATATAAAAGTTTTAATTTTCAAGGTAAACACACAAGACGCCTATCCAAAGGCTTTAGGTGCTGTAACAGACACTTAAAATAGCCATCCATAAAAAAGGGTAACAGCAGACCAGAGGCAGAATTAACTCTTAATATTTTTGTTTTATGTACATATATTGTTTTTGTTTAATTTAGAGATCTCCTCAGAACCTCCACTATGAGGGCCTGATCCTGCATTCATTATTGCAGACTCTTGCACCTAGATGGATTCCTGTTGATCTCGATGAGTCTCCTTGGGGAACAGGAATCTGCACTAATGGCTCCTGATGCTAGATTGGGCCTAAAGCAGATTTTCAGCGAATAAAAAGGGATTAAACTTGGCCCCCTCCATCCCCGCAGGCTTTCTCCTAAATTCAGATACCTTTCTTCCTGTGCCAGCAGCTGCAGAGAGAAAGAGAGAGGATGGTGTCTAACTGCTGTGGGAAAAACAGGGAGCCTTGTGCTGCCCTGGATAATCCTTAATGAAGCTTTAACAGAAGCACTCCCTCTGTGGCGGGAGGAAATGCTGCTGTGGACACAGGGTCATGGAGGATAAAGGGGAACCCCCAGGAAATCTCCCATCATAAGTAGTACTGAGAATTTTGGAGAGACTTTTAAAAACTCTACAATGCTGCATATTAACTGAACACACATGGTTTTAAATTCATATGAATGCCACCAACCAAGAAGGAAGTCTTGTTTTAGTAATTTGTTTGGTGAATATCCCTATATAAAATATTCTAATGTACATTTAAAACTACACACAACATCCTGTATAAAAGTACTTCATGTTTAATGGTATACTGTTGACTCATAAGAAAATGAAAGTTTCCCCAAGCAAAATGACAAGTATATAGGAAAAAGCCCATACACTTTAGACAACTAAGAAACTGAGTAGAAAACACATTTTTACTTGGCAAACTCAACTTCAAAAAACAAACAAACAAAACCCAATGAACAAGTATTTCTCTCCTGTCCATTAAAGCAAGTTTATATATAAATATAGTTGCCCTAGTTCTGCTTCTTAAAATCCTGGATACTTTGTATTATTAGAATTTGTTTCAACCCTTCGAGATTGCCTGCTACGATCTAACAGATGCCCCAGTAAGAATGAAGATCATTTAAATGGCGTTATTGTGAGTCAGTACTGGTCCTATTTTTTTTTTATTTTTTTTCAAATTCTATTTTCTTAAATCCTCCACATGCTTATTTTGCACATGGACATCTCTGGAAGTGAGGGGAAAAATATCTAGCCTAACCCAAGAATGGAAAAAACTCAGAAGCTTCTTATGAGTGCTGGAATCAAAGGCTGCTGCCTGGCTAAAACAATTCACGATCCAGGAATATAATAAAGGATGACTCAAAGAACACAGAAAGAGCACAGTCAGGTAAGGGAACAGTGTGTTCGGTAAATGAGCTCCAGGTCAGCAAGAGGCATTGATAGCAGTCAAAAAAGTGCCAATTCATCATAAGTAGGCTTGACATGATTCAATTTTTTTTATTATCGCAATGGATGACACTGGTGTTTATTTTAATCACTTTTTACTTTTATAAATTTAAATGTTCAAAGTTGGGCCAAATTATGGCTTTTAAGCTTTTTCTCTTTTTTATTGATTTAAGTTCACACATTATGGGAGGAGTCAAACAATTATTGAATGACAGACACTGAGAATCAACAAGTTAAAGTTTTATAATCATTAAAACACAAGTTGTCAAAATCACATGTCAAAATATACTAAGTAAATATTCTTAAAAATCAAACTCCAATAAGTTCTCAAGCAATATTTCTCTGACTATGCCTATCTGCAAATTTCAGTTATCACTGATGGAAATATTTTTTAACTGGTTTGTGTGTGTATTGTGAAACTGACATATACCAATAAAAATCCAATTCTTCCAAGCCTAATCAAATCATCATTTGATTTGATTAGGAGGGAGAAAACTTGTTCACCTTAGCCTCTGAGGATAGAACAAGAAGCAATGGGCTTAAACTGCAGCAAGGGAGGTCTAGGTTGGACATTAGGAAAAAGTTCCTAACTGTCATAAACACTGGAATAAATTGCCTAGGGAGGTTGTGGAATCTCCATCTCTGGAGATATTTAAGAGTAGGTTAGATAAATGTCTATCAGGGATGGTCTAGACAGTATTTGGTCCTGCCATGCGTGCAGGGGACTGGACTCGATGACCTCTCGAGGTCCCTTCCAGTCCTAGAATCTATGAATCTATGAATCATCCCATTATTCAAACTCAAAATCTATTCATGTCTAGCACACAATTATTAACTGCAGGTAAGAGAAAGAAACAGACTCTATTTTGGAACATTTATAGATAATTATGCAGTCCAGCAATACCTACTGCATTTACATAAGCTCACAGTCACTGCAGACACACCCACTGAAGAAATACTGCAATAAGCCATAAGGCTAAGGCAGGACTTTTTAAAAACTAGCTTAGCTACTATTGACAAAGCAACCATGGTATTTATTCCACTGCCCATACAAGCAAATGTGTAATCTGCAGCATTCAAACCCAATTATTGATCAATCTCTGCATAATCAAGAAGCTTTTGGCTTGAATTTGAGAAAGATCAGTAGTTTAAACAATTTACTATAATCTAATATTCAAAGAATTTTAGAGCATTTACAGGTTGAATGTTTAATACTTTACAGGGCTTGTAGAATTTGCAAGGCAACAGGAAACGACAGCATAGTGGAAGTCTAGCTCCTTCCCTAGCTGAATGGGAGTGGGGGGTGGTGAGAAGAGGAAGGTACTTGGACTCATACTAGAGTGCTATCCCTAAAAGTTGGTCCAGGGCACCATGCTTCATTTCAGCCTCTGGGTAATACATACAACAGACTTAAAGACCCCTGCATCCCTCTGGCTGCTGGAAGGCACAGAGAGGTCTCTTCCCACCCACAGAGGCACAAAAAGCATTTCATGGATATTGCCATTATTCCCTCAGCCTCCTAACTCTGCCATTCTACCTTCTAGAAGCCTTTATTTATTCTCATCTTCCCCATGACCAGCTCTAATAGCTGCATACTATTCAAGTAACAGCAGAGGGAAGTGACATGATTTTTGTCAGTTCCACTGCTAAACTTTGGGTTCTGAACTATGGAGAAACTAAAATGAATCATGCCATCTTTACAGCAGGCTTTAATAATCCCCACCTAAAACAAATTCTTCTTAAAACAAGTCTGATTACTCTACTAAGAAGTGATTGGAAATAAATGTGTGCGTGCACACAGAATATGTCCCAAGCAGCTTTATAAATATCAGTTAAATTTCACAAAATACTTATTGTATCCTTTTACAATTGTACAGTTTGCACAATTTACAACAGAACTGTTGACGATCTAAGATTAGAGACCAAAATGCATTTTTGCTGGACCACTAAACCAGATCAGTTTGTTTAACCCTGTTATTTTTAAACAAATGGGTTGTAGGAGGATAATTTAAACACATAAGAGTGAGGAAGAATAGAAGGGAAACTCCTGAATATGTGCTGTTGGTCTCCAAATGACATTGATCCCACCCTCTCAAAAACTGAAGTGAGAGATTTGGGGGTGGCGGGAGAGAAGGAACTGCTTTATTCATTAAAAATGAGATTCAGAGGCTCAGATAAATGGCAGGAAATGAGATGTATAATTTAAGTGATTATTTCAGTCTTATCAAGCTCAGTTTCTTTAAAGAAATTATGCTACTGAAAAGAGTTTCTACATCAAGCAACAAGCCCACATTGGGAAAATGCAGCTCCTTCTGACAGAAAAACAGCTTTAAAACATCCTGTTAATAACCCTAACGTCACTTCCGCTGTTTGAATATCAATGAGACTTCTGTTTTAAAGACAGCAAGATCCCATTAATACAGGAAGGATTTCATAAACAGAAGCCTCCACAACTCAATTATAAACTATAATCCGGCCCATTCTGAACGAGGAAAAATATCTGACCACATCTCATTTCATTTCCATTGACTCTTAATGGAAAATCAGTCTGAAAAATGCACATATTAACTTATTTTTAACATTTAAGGTATACATCTAACAATTATAAAATATATGAATGCATAATGGTATTGAACTACAAAGAAATCTTAAATTTAGTTAAAAAATAACAATCCAAATTAATTGCGATTCACAAATATTTAGTTCATTAGAATATCTTGCATTTCAGTTGATTAACTTCCTCCCCTCAGCCGTCTGTAGTGGCTTTAAAGTGATTTTTGTGCTCATGAGAAGTCTAAATCGAAAGCTTGGAGAGCACAGTTCTCTATAGACAGAACAGGTACAGCCAAGGGTAGAGAAAACAAGGTTCCATAGAGCAGCAGTTCTCAACCAGGGGCCCCCTAGGGGGCGTCGGGCAGTTTTCAGGGGGGCCTCCAAGCAGGGCCAGCATTAGACTTGCTGGGGCCCAGGGCAGAAAGCTGAAGCTCCACTGCATGGGGCTGAAGCCCAGGGCCCTGAGCCCCGCCACCCGGGGCTGAAGCTGAAGCCTGAGCAATGTAGCTTCATGGGAGCCCCTGTGGCATGGTGCCCCAACCTTGCTACTCCCTAGCGCCGCCCTGGCTTTTATATGCAGAAAAACAGTTATTGCGGCACAGGTGGGCCGTGGAGTTCTTATAGCATGTTGGGGGGGGGGGGGAGGCTCAGAAAGAAAAAACTTGAGAACCCCGCCCTATATCACCCTTAATGGTGGTTGGAAGGGTGATGTGAGGCAGCCTCTCCTGGAGGAACCACTGCCAGGGTTGACAGTGTAGATCATTAATCATGTTCACACAGTACTTCTCTTTTGCACAGGTGATGCCAAGTAGCATGGCAATTTGTGCCAAATGTGTAGGGGTTTTCTGTCCACACCTTGTCCACTAGGAACAGGACGTGGTAGGGTGTCACAAAGTTGCTTCAGAAAGACTACTGAACGGCCAACACTAACTATTGGTCAGAATTTGGGCCAGAACTTGAACTGGTGACTCAGTGAAAGGCTCAATACCCCACAACCAATACACAGCTACGGTGTTTTAATTGAGAAAGCCTTTTTATTTTGTAATAACCTAATCAAATCTCTACAGAGTCGCACACCTGTACTTGTCCATTTGCTTGGCTGAACCATGTCACCTCAATAGCAGCATTTTCTCTGTTTCTCCTAAATTCTATGAGTAGGGTAGATGTAACCCGCCTGTCTTCTAGTAAATGTGATGAAACTGCAAAGCATTCGTGGGAGATGCACCTCTTTGAGCACAGCATCACTTAACGGATACTGCAGGGAGCATTGTTGGAATGATGATCTCAGTCTTTGGTACAAATGCCAATTCAGTGTAAGTTGAACTCCATGGAGGAGTACCTGTTTATTTGAATTTGGTCTTCTGAGATGCCACATGACTACAGGTGCACTAGTGGCTACATGAGTATACCATGAATTTAGTTCAGCTGAAAGCAAGAATTAGGGGATAAAAAAATGTTTATATGGATAAAATGGAAGCAAAGAATAAAAGGGCAAATGGAAAAAACACAACACCACCACACATCCACCCCGACTGCAATAATGCAGGATCTGATCTCAGCCATTTTTAGCATATGCCCAATTTGGAACAAAGTAGGGAAGAGACATCACATTGGATCACTCTTGAAAATGCCCAATATATTTCAAAATATTAAGATATTCTGTATTTACAGTTTGACCATTGAAACACAGCGATAGTCTTGTACTGCAAGAGTGTGTTAAAGTTGGCATATAAACACTATGTAAAAATAAAAGGATTTGTTAACTTAAGTAATTTTAAGAATAGGTTAGAATCTATTTTAGTTACTTTTTTTGTACCTTAAGTCTCTGATTGAAAGCATCAAACAGCAGTTTGATTCCGTCCTGAGTCAGGTTAAGGATGAGGTCATGGCTAAGAGGAGACTGTAAAACAAAAACAGTAGAATCATTTAGATGAAAAGCTGATTGTTGCCACATATATAAAAAGCAAAGAAAAATATTTTTCCCAAATGGTCAATTCAATTGGCATGGCAACCAAATGTTTTGTTCTATGTATACGCCTAAACCAAAGTACATGTGGCCAACCCGCTTCAGTTTTCCTATTTAATGAAACAGAAGTGTTGTTGATAAGTTCACACCTTGCATGAACTCATTTGTAGGAATACAGCTTTCTTGCTGCTTTTTCAGATGGAAAAAGGGCAATTGAAACTGACATTTTAGGTTTAGAGTGAAAAATTGGAACACATCATGTAGGAGAGTTGGTTGCACTCATCACTGGTGGGCCCATCTTATGAAGAGAAAACTGAAGAGCCTCTCCTCGGCAATGATTACATATTATACTTAAGAAAGTGATATGCACTTCAAATATCAAAGAATATCATAACCAGTCTGGGTAAGGTTCTAAATGGAATATTTCAGACCTTAGTGCTGCAAATTTACGTTTCCTTAGTTACTGTGAGTCATAATAACCAGGCGCCTAAATAAAAGCCCACTGAAGTGAACAGATATTTGACTGGGTTCAATGAGTTTTGGATCAGACTCTAAGGCTGTCTCTATTTTCAGTGGTACACTGTGATAGCAGTTCTCTACTGCCAACATAGTCCAGGCATACTCAGTAAATTGTCTCTAGCACAGCCAGTCTGATCACATACCCCCCATTCCCGCACACGCATGCACACACACACACAATGAAACCCACCTTTCCAACTTCTCCCTGCAGGGGGAGAAGGTTGGTAGGTAGGCAAAGGCAGCCAACAACACTAGAATTCACAACTTAAGATAATGCCCAGCACCACAAGTCTTGCTGTGAATCCTGCCCCTCCGGAGGAGCTCAAATGGGGGGACAGTACTATGAGAAGTTGACCTAACACGAACAGACTGTCATGGCAGCAGAAGGGAGAGCTATATCCACAGCATATCTACGATGTTTAACCAGATTCAATAATTAACGTAAGCCAACTGTACAGGCCTCCTGGTGAGAGAAATTAGTACTGTTTTTGTAAAATATAAATAAGGTTTACTATACATCAGAATTTCATAGTTTTAAAACCAAATTTCTCAAGAACAACCAAGGATAGATGCTTTATGCCACTGAAAAACTTCAGGGATACACTTTCATTGCTATCCCTGATTGATATCTTGTAAACTAACCTGAAAACTGCCATAGGTCCACAACTGAACAGAGCGAATCCTGGACCTCAGAACAATGTGATTTTAAATCCCTTCGCCTATTTAATCCAGGCTCCTATCTAATCCAGTTTTTAAATAAAAGTCGAAGGTGCAACATAAATGCGGTTTATTCCATGACTGTTTTGTAGTTAGACTAAAGGTGGTTTGAAATATTGTATGTACTGTATATTTTCCCTATGATTTGTTTTAACTGCTACTATAACAATATACAAGAGTCCTCTCTCCAGAAATGCCGCATAGGATTTGTCTTCCTTTATGGAGACAAATTTTGGGGCTTTTAATCAACTGACAATGCCCCTTTAACTATGAGAAGGGGAAACGGAAAATACTTTATCACGGGAGGGGGAGAGAGAGATTCAGGAATGCCATCAGAAACTCCAACAGCAAGCATTCTTGCTCTTCACTCCTCAAATGATCATAAATATAGAAATGTCTCTATAGTATCATATTTCCTGAGGAAAAATGTTTGATAGGTACAGTACCAAAGATAAAGATATTCTGAACATTGGGAATGGTGCTAAACACATTTGTGTTTAGATTATAACCACTCCATACTAAGCATCTCATCCACCCTTACAGAAAACCAGTTAAGTTCTACCCAAGCATAAGGTAGCTGGCAGAAAGTAAACATGCAAATGTGCAATGTTGTCTAGAATTAGGAGGTACTTAAGCATGTCATATATCAAGAGAAAAGACTATCAGTGCCAGCATTCGAGCCTTTCTGATGCTGTAGAAAATTAATTCAGAAAGCTTACACACATAGTTAAGAACATCCATTGTGTTATGACGAAGACATATTAAATAACTTTTCTGAATGTGTGTGATGGGCTCTGCATTCCAATGATTTTAGTACATAACCAGGAGATTAAGCAAACTGAGTTCTAAGGTTCTAGGCAGGATGTTTATAAATTTAATTCAGGCTTAGTGTGAAAGTTGAAAACATTATTAACGAGGGAAAACAAAGATCTGAGAGAAGGCTTGGTAATTACCACAGCCTGCAGCTCATCTTCCCTTCTGGCAGATTTTATGGCCAGGAGAAAGAAATTTGGGGGACACAAGTTAAATTAAGAAGTGAGGTTCTTACCCACGAAAGCTTATGCTCCCAATACTTCTGTTAGTCTTAAAGGTGCCACAGGACCCTCTGTTGCTTTTTACAGATTCAGACTAACACGGCTACCCCTCTGATACTTCAAATATGACAGAAAATCCCAGGAGGTGGTTGGGATTAACCCTTCCCAAAAGGAGGGGATTTCTATACAATACCATTCCACATAAGTCTATGGGAAATGGAAGGTATTACTATATTCTGACGGTATAAAATGGAGGGGGAGATTTATAAAGGCACAAATGGGAGTTAGGTGTTCAGCTCCCATTGACAGTTTAGAAATAAAGATATTAAATATCCATAGACCAAAATTCACCAGCAATAAAACCCCAGAATTAAGCTTTGTCCTCAATTTACAGTTACAGAGACAGGTTCATAAAGCTTTCCTGCTGCATTTCAGGCTTCCCATGTTTGTTAAGATCAGACCCTTAATATGATCAGAGCTGGCTGAATTTGAGAAGTCTTTTTAGATACATTTTTAAAGAATTAACAAATGCTCTTGGAGTTTCAGGATAGTAGTCTAGATGCTCAAATATTTTAAGCTATTATGTCCTATTGTTTAAACATATATTTAAAAAAACATCATGGGGAAGATGAGTTATTCTCAATGTTTAAATTCAGGTATATGAACATAACTCTTTTTGACCAGACAACATAAGACACACTTCATCAAGGCCCTGAAACCAAGTGACCACACCAGCAGATCCCTGCACCCATGAAGCCCTACTGAAATCAATGAGGATCTACCCCAGGACAAGGTTGGGCCCACATGCAGTCAGTTGCAGGGCTGGGGCTTAATTAATATAAGTGCTTAGTATGGAGTGGTTATAATCTAAACACGTGTTTAGAACCACTCCCAATGCTCAAAATACTTTTATCTTTGGTACTGTACCTATCAAACATTTTTCCTCAGGAAACATGATCCCATAAAGACATTGCTATATTTATGATCATTTGAGGAGTGAAGATGAACAAAGGTCTTTGAGGAAAGATCCCTGGTCAGCCTCAACATAATCTTTCTAAAAGCACAAAGCTCAACCAACAATATGCTCTGTTTTCTAGCACTGGGATATTAATCCTTGTATTACACCACATCATAGAATGAAACAAGGATTACATTATTCTTCTAAATAAACCCAGAAGATATTCTGCAGTGAACTGTACTGACAGGGGTTGAGAAAATGTGGGACACAAACTAATGCTGTTACTAACCACTGTCATGCAGATGGTCTAGTGTATTATTTGTAATGGGCGACATTTCTAATTTGCAAAGTAAATACGTAGCCATTATGAAAGCCATAAATCTATATTACCTGGAAAGAAAAAAAAAGGATAAAACTCATTTAATTAATGAGATATGTATCTGGCAGTAAACCAACGAGTCAGGATTCTCCCTTGATTATTTTTGTACTCCTATGTCAGAGGATCTCTTGCTCAGTCTTTAGACTGTTGATACAAATTCAAATTGTAACAGATTTAGTTAAAGACAATGTGAAAAAGTCTTCTAATCTACTGCTTCCTAAAAACAACAGGACACATTACAAGCTTATTGTAGCTGAGAACAGGCAACTCATGTATATTTTCACGGTATCTGGTATCCCCACCTCCCTTCCTCACACTCCCCCAAAAACTAGAGAAGTTCAAAAATGTATTTTATTGCACCTAGTTAATAGATTTTACCTCCAGTACACTACAGAATGCAAAGCAGGAGGGACATCAAAAGCATAGGAACTAATGTAACACTGGATAATGTTTAAATCATGCAAAAGCATGATTAAGACATTTAGGTGTTTTAAATTACTGCATCTGCTTTTGCAAGAAGAGCAGGAGCAGCATTTCCAATGGGCTCATCATCACTGCATCAGACAGGACTGGAGAAAGTGAGAAGCATCTCACCGTTACAAAATATTACAACACTTGACAGAAACAATGCACAAAGATTGCAAGATCACTGCCCAGCTATTTAAAGAGCAGAGCTGTAGAAGTCCTTTCCAATAGTATAAAAACTAAACTCAGTTTCAAAACAACCATTAGTTGTTTAAATTCTTTTATATCAAGAGTCGGAACTACTCAATATAGCAACCTTAGCAATAAACTCCCCTTTCTCAACGCTCTATTTTCCAGAGCTCCCCATCCTACTAAAATGTGTCAACATAAAAAAGTAGCATTCACCAAAGAAAGAATGATTGGTGCCTGAAAATTCCAAGCTATAGCAATATCATGCCATAACAATGAATCCTAGGAGCTGATAAAATATTTTGATTATCCTCCTCAAAGAGTTATTCAAAAAACACATAATATTTAACTAGCCGCTTTAAAAAGCCACGTACTTCAGGATGAGTGATATTAGACAACAGCCACAACATGTGGCTGAACTATACACAGCGTGTAGCATTACACAACATTGACACACCTTCATATCTTATTGCTTAGTTATCACAAAATTATTACTTGAACAACCTGGCCTGGTCATTCTCTACTCACCTGCTCACTGTAGAGAACCTGGACGTTTTTGATAATACGACAGTGTTTCTGAAGAATTGCTACAGCTTGAGCCAATGGCATTCCTGTAAATAAACACAAGTCATATTTCTCTAATTTGTCCACACAGATATGGACAAAGCGGAGGTAAAATTGGCTCATCACCTAAAAGAAGCAAGTTGCAGCATAAGGATTTGCAAACAATAACAAAAGCCTACTTCACTTGTGACCTCAGCAGTGTTTCTGGAACAGAAAGGGCTGTGCTTGTCCACCAAACAATAATGTTCTTCTACTCAAAAAATACAGATTGATTATCTCCAACAAAGGCAAAATAAAAAGCCAAAGTTTATGCAGAAAGAGTCCACATTTGTCTTACATGTATACAGCAGTTTTCTATTTGAACCACCTTTATTGGTGGATTTAATTCTCCAATAATGTGTCTAAGGGCCTGATCCAAAGCCCATTACACACCATTATTTCTAAAATAAATTCTTTTTGCAGAATCAAGTAAACTATGCAAGTTAAGGTAAGCATGTGGTTTAATGGTAAGAGCCTGCTGCAATTCAGTTTCTAACACAGCTCAGTTTAGACTTTAAACTAGATAATCTCGTTTTCTCGGCTGATGTTACATAGCCGATACTACATAGGCCTGGTCTACACTATGGGCTAGTCTACACTTACCGGGTAGTTCGACGGCTGCGGATCGAAGTTCCGAGTTCGATTTATCGCGTCTGGTGTGGATGCGATAAATCGAACCAGGAAGTGATCCCCGTCGACTGCGGTACTCCAGCTAGACGAGAGGAGTACCGCGAAGTCGACGGGGGAGCCTGCCTGCCGCGTGTGGACCGCGTCTGAACCGCGGTAAGTTCGAAGTAAGGTATGTCGAATTCAGCTACGTTATTCACGTAGCTGAATTTGCGTACCTTACTTCGACTTGGGGGGTAAGTGTAGACCAAGCCTAAGAGTTTAGGTCGAATTTAGCAGCGTTAAATCAAATTAACCCTGCACCTGTCCACACAACGAAGCCATTTACTTCGACATAAAGAGCTCTTAAAATCGATTTCTGTACTCCTCCCCGACGAGGGGAGTAGCGCCGAAATTGACATTGCCATTTTGAATTAGGGTCAGTGTGGCCGCAATTCGACGGTATTGGCCTCCGGGAGCTATCCCACAGTGCACCATTGTGACCACTCTGGACAGCAATCTGAACTCGGATGCACTGGCCAGGTAGACAGGAAAAGCCCTGCGAACTTTTGAATTTCATTTCCTGTTTGCCCAGCGTGGAGA
This sequence comes from Emys orbicularis, assembly GCF_028017835.1. Lineage (NCBI taxonomy): Eukaryota > Metazoa > Chordata > Testudines > Emydidae > Emys > Emys orbicularis. The sequence continues at coordinate 35,219,274 of NC_088696.1, forward strand.
GCACAGGTGACCACGCAGAGCTCATCAGCACAGGTAACCATGCAGTCCGAGAATCGAAAAAGAGCACCAGCATGGACCGTACGGGAGGTACTGGATCTGATCGCAATATGGGGAGAGGATTCCGTGCTAGCAGAACTACGTTCCAAAAGACAAAATGCCAAAACATTTGAAAAAAATCTCCAAGGGCATGATGGAGAGAGGCCACAATAGGGACTCATTACAGTGCCGCGTGAAAGTTAAGGAGCTCAGACAAGCCTACCAGAAAACCAAAGAAGCAAATGGAAGGTCCGGGTCAGAGCCGCAGACATGCCGCTTCTACGCTGAGCTGCATGCAATTCACCACTACACCACCTCTGACCGTGGATTATGAGGAGGGGGTAATCTCAGCCATGCCTGAGGATTCTGCGGACGAGGAAGATGAGGAGGAGGAGGACGAGCTTGCAGAGAGCACACAGCACTCCGTTCTCCCCAACAGCCAGGATCTTTTTCTCAGCCTGACTGAAGTACCCTCCCAAGCCTCCCAAGGCAGTATCCCAGACCATGAAGCCATGGAAGGGACCTCTGGTGAGTGTACCTTTGTAAATATAAAACATGGTTTAAAAGCAAGCTTTTTTAAATGATTAATTTGCCCTGAGGACTTGGGATGCAGTACAGCTACAGGAAAAGTCTGTTAACGTGTCTGGGGATGGAGCGGAAATCCTCCAGGGACATCTCCATGAAACTCTCCTGGAGGTACTCCAAAAGCCTTGCCACAAGGTTTCTGGGTAGTGCAGCCTTACTCCGTCCTCCATGGTAGGACACTTGACCACGCCATGCTAGTAGCAAGTAATCTGGTATCATTGCATGACAAAGCCTGGCAGCATATGGTCCTGGGGTTTGTTGGCATTCAAGCAACATCCGTTCTTTATCTCGCTGTGTAATCCTCAGGAGAGTGATATTGCTTAGGGTAACCTGGTTGAAATATGGGAATTTAATTAAGGGGACAGAGGTGGCCATTCCTACTGGGCTGTTAGCCTGTGGCTGAAAAGAAATCCTTCCCTGCAGTTAGCCAAGCGGGGGGGGGGGGGAAGGAGGGGAGGAATTGGCGCTGAGCTTTTCGCGTTTGGCTAGCAGGGATCTTCCCTTTTATGAAGGCTGCAGAAGCTGAAAGACAATGGCTTACCATGGCCGCATGCAAGCCGAATTCTGTTGCCCAGACCTGCGTCTGTGATCTCTAACACATTTCAACCCAGAATTCCAATGGGCGGGGGAGACTGCGGGAACTATGGGATAGCTACCCACAGTGCAACGCTCCGGAAGTCGACGCTAGCCTTGGTACATGGACGCACACCGCCGAATTAATGTGCTTGGTGTGGCCGCATGCACTCGACTTTATACAATCGGTTGCCAAAAATCAAATTCTGTAAATTCAGAGTAATCCCGTAGTGTAGACATACCCATAGAGAAGAGTGTAGTGTCAGCTCCTCTTCAGCAATGTGGTCAAAACTTTTGTTGTATCTTTTAATGAAACGTGATCATGTGTAAACAAGTTGTACATATATTCCTGGTTCCAACATCACAATTCGGCAGCTAAAAAAAGCTTATAAACCCATACAGAAATATAATTGATTGCTACATGTCAATTTAGCTTTTAGAGTTCTGATTTGTTATTTATTTTAGCTCCTTGCCTCTTCTAAATTATTTTCTTATTTCTAATTTTTAAATTTGAAATAAAGCGAAGTGTCCCTATTCAGGACAACATGCCATGGTATGTGTTATTTTGGTCAGATTATATCTTATACTCTAAATGTAAATTTTTAATTGACAGATATAAATTACACCTTAAATTTAAGTAAGGCACTATTCTCGGTATAGAATCAGCTATGTAACATTAACCCCTAAAACCAGAGATGAGACCTTGTCTATGTTAGAAAAACAACTATATCCACAGTAGAACCTCAGAGTTACGAACACCTCAGGAATGGAGGTTGTTCGTAATTCCAAAATGTTTGTAACTCTGAACAAAACATTATGGCTGTTCTTTCAAAAGTTTACAACTGAACATTGACTTAATACAGCTTTGAAACTCCACTATGCAGAAGAAATATGGTGCTTTTAATCATCTTAATTTAAATGAAACAAGCACAGAAACAGTTTCCTTACACTTTCAAACATTTTTTTTTTTTAACTTTCCCTTCCCCCCCCCCCATAGTTTATATTTAACACAGTACTTTAATGCATTTGCCCCCCCCTTTTTTTTGTCTCTGCTGCTCCTGGTTGCATACTTGCAGTTCCAAATGAGGTGTGCAGTTGACCGGTCAGTTTGTAACTCCGGTGTTCGTAACTCGGAGGTTCTACTGTAATTTGTTGCCAGGACAGTTCCACCATAGCAATAGTGGAAGCTGTAGCAGAGATGTGATGCAGACATTTTTACCACCGTGTTGTCAAACCCTTTGTCTCAGTCAACTCCCCACTGCTGCTTTCACTGGTGGAGAATTATGGGTACAAGATTTTACACAATAGGCAAATTTGAAGATGACTAATCAAACATAAGTACTGGATATAAATTTTGCTGCAAAGTTGTTCCCTGGAGTACACGTCAGTGAGAAGAACAAATTTCTTCATAAATGGCAGATTGTACTCCCAGGAGATATAAAAAGAAATACTCACTATCTGACTTTTAAATTATTTTAAATAAGAACAGACAAGCTGACCCACAATGGCAGTGCTCTCAGCTGCTGTGTGGGATACTCAGATTGAACTTCAAACCTCATGCTCTCGCCTATGATCATCAGAGGCTGGGTGTGTTAAAGAGGCTGCATAATCAGGCCTTGCATGGAACAAATAAGCTTTTCCAACACTTAATGCACAAAAAATTAGTAAGTTATATGTGGGGGGTAGAGTGGGAAGAAATTCTAAACCCTCCTTAAGAGCAAACAGGAGCAAAGGAGGTGAGAAAGTTTTGTACATTTCAATGTTAATACTGTATCAACATCAACTGGAGCATGGCAAAGCTACAAGCAGCAGTAGTGATATGTACACCAGGAATAGTTTGTAGGAGGACCTAAACAAAGGTGGGGAACAGAGTACCTTCCCCTCTCTTGCAGTAGACAAGAAAGCCACGGGAGGGACAGATTAACCAAGTACCTCCACCCCTGAAACACCTACAAGGCAGTAGACTCTGTGGTGAAAGAAGAGGACAGTAAACAGAGAATGCTGTTTCTCCAGCGTGCTATCTGGCAGGGTTTGGGAGGTAGAGGTGGCTTCCAATTTATTAGACAGTAACCAGTCACATGCCAATATGGAAGATGGAGACTACAAGCCAAGTCCAGTGTCAGCACCCTGGTATCCCAGCAGCCTTTCCTATTCCAGCAGCCGGGACAGCAAGGCTGACTTCTCATAACGCATTGCCCATGGATATTGGGCCCCCTCTGGCTATTAAGTGTCTGGGAAATTTTCTAAGCCCCACCTCTGTGTGTGTGGGGAGGTGAGGTGCGGGGAGGGAAAGCAAAGATGAAAACAAGAGAAAACAGACACTGAGGTCAGTGCAGGAAAAGATGAACCATGACTGATAGAAAATACATGAGTGAAACTAAGAAGGGAAAGAAGTATAACAAAAGCAAGAGAAATGTAAGTGAATTATTTTAAGTATATTGAATAGAAAGTTGATGTTGTCTATGGTACTATTATATGCAGTATACCCAGGAACAGAATCCAAGGTCTTGTGTACACCAGGAAAATTATGTAGACATCTCACACTAATCATCTCCACTAGTGGTTTAACACACAAAGCCCAAGTCATCAGCATTTCAAGAACCCCGTAATCTAATTTTGCCCAGAACAGGTATAGACAACATGGTGCTCAAAATATCAGGAGCAGCCAGCAATCCATTTACAGTATGGGTCCCAACATTGCTACAACTGGTGGAACTGAAACAATTTTTAGCAACAGTGGGAAATTTGACAAGATATCCCTAAAGTAGACAGAGCTTAAGTGTCTTGACTGCCAGTTAGTCCCCTACTCTAATCTACCTGGCCACACTAATTATATATTACACACTCATATGGCAGAGCTCTGTTTGCATTAGGAACTATAACGATGAATTTCCTGTTGCGTGTGCAGGCATATGTAATCTCAACTTTAAGGTGGCATTAGCAGGTTTGTTTGCATTTTTGGTGAGGGAGGTTGAAGGGCATTTTATTTCCATGAGCTTGTTTGTTTTTATAAAGGAAAGAAAAACAATGAGTGCCCACACACCGAAATAAACCTGTGCAGTGTGATAACTATTTTGAAGTAGCTTTTATTGAACTTCAGATAATACAAACACAAAAAGAGCAGTTAAGTTATGCAGGGCTGAACCAGCAGTGAGCTAGCTATACCAACATGTTATTAGTATAGCGAGAGCACTGATATCCGAGCTCCAACAAGGGGCGTCTTAGGCAGAATACATAGCACACAACTAATCTGAAGACGACAACCATGTATTTACTTTGTGATGAGATTCAAATCATTGCACACTGAAATAAATGCACGACAATTATTTCTGTATTGTCACCAACCAGTCGATCGCGATCAACCCTAGAGGATCTCCCAGTCGATCTCCAGTGATGGAGCAGGGCAGCCGCTAAGGCAGTCTCCCTGCCTGCCCTGGCCCCACGCCACTCCCGGAAGCGGCCAGCGTAGACCTGGGGACGGGGTGGCAGGGGTCTCCCTCCACGCGCTGCTCCTGCCTGCAAGCACTGCCCCCGCAGCTCCCATTGGATAGGAATGGGGAGCTGCGGCCAATGGGAGCTGTGGGGGTGGTGCTTGCAGAGAGGGGCAGCATGCAGAGCCACGTGCCCCTGAAACACCCCAGGGGGCCGCAGGGGCACGTTGGCCCCTTCCGGGAGCAGCACGGGGCCAGTGTAGGCAGGGAGCCTGCCTTAGCCTCACTGCGCCGCCGACCGGGAGCCGCCCAAGGTAAGTGCCACCCGGTGGGAGGCTGCATGCCAACCCTGAGCCCCCTCCCAGAGCTAGCACCCCATACCTCCTCCTGCACCCCGAACCCACTCCTGAACCCCAAGCACCTGCCCCAGCCCAGAGCTCCGTCCCAGAGCCAGCACCCCACACCCTCTCCTGCACCCCAACACTCTGCCCCAGCCCAGAGCCCTCTCCTGCACCCAAACTCCCTCCCAGAGCTTGTACCCCTCACCCCCTCCTGCACCCCAACTGCCTTCCCCAGGCTCAGCCCAGAGCCCCCTCCCACACTGCAAACCCCTCAGCCCCAGCCCAGAGTCCGCACCTCCTCCCAAACTCCAACCCCCTATCTCAACCTGATGAAAGTGAGTGAGGGTGGGGGAGAGCGAGCAATGGAGAGGGAGGGGATGGAGTGAGAGGGACAGGGTAGATCCTGGGTGGCCCTTAAATTCAAAAAGTGATCTTGGGCGTAAAAAGGTTGGAAACCACTGCAATACATGTAACCACCCTGAACTGTGTGTGTAAATGTATAAATACTCCTCCATTTATTTCAGTGATTATTTGGATATACAAAGATTGGGTTAATCAAATTAGTTGTACAATAAAAATAGTAAACAGTCGAAATACTGCACAAGCTGCTAGTTTTCAGATGTAGGAACTCGAGCCTTGCAAACTGAAAGCTAAGTATACGCCAAATCTTTGAGCTTTTCAAGGCTCACATCCTGCAAAGAATTACACACATTTTATGCAATGCAGGTCTATTCACAACTCATACAATTAAACATATGCATAAGTCTTTGCAGGATCAGAGCCAAAATGAATTAGCTTTTGACTTAGGAGAGCAAAAAATATATATATATATATATTTATTCTACATCTTTTCTTCCCCTCACCCCATATACTAGTGACTTCAAATGGTCAAGCAGAATTTTATGAAACGTTATAAAAAAGAACTTCACTCTTTGGACTGAGAACGAGCATGGAAAATGTCAGCTTTCAAGAACAACTCAGAAAGACAGTGTATTGAGAGGCAAGTGTGGCTTTGAACAGGCTTAACTGCACTGCTGCTACCATAATCATAATATACCCATTTAGCAGCTGCTCACCAAAAAGACAATTGCCTAATATAGACACGAAACCAAAACCTTTTCCGCTTATCAGTTCATGTCTGAAACAACAGCTTCTGCATTGTTTAAAAGTGCCGAAAATACTGGCCCCCATCTGCAGCTCTCTCTATACCAGTACTCCCACCATTGTTATCCCAGTGGTTCAGAACCAGCAATAGCAACGCTGGGAAATTACAGGCAAAGCAGTATGGTGCAGAAACTCCTAACACACACACGATTGTAGAATAACCTCATAACTGCTTACAATTAGTAATGTAGTAATGTTTAAATGCTGATCGCTTATTACTAAAATATAGGTTTGAAGAGTCAATCATTTGTAGGAGGACCCACAACATATAAAAATCTACTGCTACACTTAAGTGCCTCGAATTAGTTCTGAACACCATCAACTAAATTTGGATTGGTTGTAAGAATTCTCTCGGATACACTGCTGGGGGGAAGAGAAGAGGAATCTACCAAAGAAATGGACTGTATAGAACCACTGGAAGCAGAAAGGCTTATTATGTGACCTTGGGCAAACATTTAAACTCTGTTTCCTCATTGGTAAAATGGAAATGCCACAATTCAGTTATCCCAATGAGGATGTTGTGACGTTTAAATAGTATTTGTAAAGTGCTTAGCGATCCCGGTACAAAAATCACTCTATAAATGCAAAGTATTAGTAAGTTTTTGAGCAGGCTGATGTCACTTGATTGATATTACCCGGACTACGATAAGTACATCTAGGTCATCTCCTCTGGGTGTTACTCAAAATGACTGGTCCAAAATAGCAACAAAAGGCTTTGGAGGAAGTATGAATATAAGGAAATGCAGATGATAAATAAAACATGAGTCAGTCTAAGAGCATCCTTAAAAACAAACATGAAGTATTCTTACATATATACATTAATATTCTCAGTATTATATAAAAGTTAGCATTACTTTGCCTTGTTAAAATAACTGCCAAAAACAAAAGAGACAAAAAAAAGTCTTGAGGAATTCATCTTCAGTAATTCAGAATAATGCTAGAAGCATTAGGGAAACCTCTGGCCGTCGTTACTTCTTATTAACACAGCATGGAAAAATGTGATAACAAGACAAGTGCCAAGCACAGGACTTACCCAAGGTGAATTCCCATTGTTCATTCCCAAGAGATCGCTCGGGAACCACTTCTAGATCTAGCATTGGCTCTGCCAGAGTATCGGCCCAGTAGTCACACAGCAGCTCACAATGTTACAGCAGCTGGACCTGTGTTGGAGCATGACAAAAACACCTAATTTACAATCCTCATCTGACTCTCAGGGAACAACCCAAACCAACATGCAATTATCCCCCTCTCTCCTCCAAGCTCTGATGGAGAAATCACTGCTCATGTCTGGCTTTGTCTCTTCTTTGGGATCTTATTCCATTCCCTCCCTCGTCTTTGTCATCAGACTCCATGCAAGCCTAGCTAAGGCCTGGTCTACACCTAAGACTTAGGTTGACTTAGCTACATCACTCAGGGCTGTGAAAAATTGTGCCCCCAGCGACGCAGTTAGGTCAACCTAACCTCGCATGTAGATGCAGCTACGTTGATGGAATTATTCTGTCTACCTAGTTTTGCCTCCCAGGGCAAGTCTACACTACAAAATTAAATTGACTTAAGTTACATCAACATACAGCCACTGCAGTAATTGAATCGGTTTTATACATCCACACTATGCTCGTCAGCGGCACACGTCTTCACCAAGAGCACTTGCACCAATTTAACTGCCAGTATTGGGCATTGTGGGATGGTTTCTGAAAGGCAGCAATACTCGATGTAAGCAACACAGCGTCTACACGGACGCTGTATCGACCCAACTACATCGACTTAATCATTACGCCTCCCGAGGAGGTGGAGTTATTAAGTCAGTGTAGTGGGCGAGTTATATCGGTGGGAGCTACATTTTAGTGTAGACGTGCAGAGAGTTAGTTCGGCCCAAACTGCCTTACAGCAACCTAACTGTGTAGTGTCGAACATGCCTCAGAGAAGTGGATTACCTATATCCACAGAAAAAAACCCCTCCAGTGACAGGAAGCATCTACACTGCAGCTATTCAGAGGCACAGTGGCGCTGTAGTGTAGACATACCCTTAGATTGACAGTTTTTTGGGGTAGGACTGTTTGAACAGTATTTTTATTTCACTAGAGCGCCTTACATACCTAGGACACTATATAGCTATTAAATAACAGATACTACAATGATGTTCATAAGCAATTCACAGATAAAAGCTGCTGGAAAACAGATGGGAAAAGCTGGGCTCTCTCATTCCTTCTGGTTTTGCTGCAAGGATGAGAAGAAATCCAAGTTGGGTCACTGAATCGTAGCCAAACCACAGGGCTCCCACACAGTGCAAGACCCCAGTTTTAAGGCTACCCTGCTGATCCTTCTGTGTGCCCCATCCCCAGAGTCCTTTCTGGCACCCTCCACTCCCCTGATGGGCCCTTGCCATTGGAGAACAGCCTTCCCCCAATTCTTCATGGGCCCCCCCCGAAAACAGGGCCACGACCCACCACCTTTCTACACTGTAAGCACTTTGGGGCTAGGACTGTCTTTTACTACAAGTCTGTAGAGTGCCCAGTTGACTTATGGCCTTTGGCGCTACCGTCACAGAAACGTCGGCCAGACACAGTCCCCCCGTCCCCCCCACTCCACGCCAGCCCCCCTCAACCCCCACAGATCCCCCCACTCCACGCCAGCCCCCCTCAACCCCCACAGATCCCCCCACTCCACGCCAGCCCCCCTCAACCCCCACAGATCCCCCCACTCCACGCCAGCCCCCCTCAATCCCCACAGATCCCCCCACTCCACGCCAGCCCCCCTCAACCCCCCCAGATCCCCCAACACCCACAGATCCCCCCACTCCACGCCAGCCCCCCTCAACCCCCACAGATCCCCCCAATCCCACAGATCCCCCCACTCCACGCCAGTCCCCCCAACCCCCACTCGCCTCACCACCCGCTAGAGTAGCGCCCGGGAGACCCTCACACCGGGGCCAAGAGCCCCCTCCCCTGGGAATAGCGGCTCAGGGGCCCCTCACTCCCCAGGCCCTACGCCCCCCACCCCAGAGCGGGCCCAAGGTCCCCCCGCCCGCAGCGCCAGGTCGCCCGCAGCGAGGAGCAGCTCCCGGCCGCCGCGCTCATCCCGCTCCGGGAAAAGGGGGACCGGGCCCCCCCCGGATGTGTGCGCGGGGGCGGAGGACGCCCCCGCCGGGGCATTAACACCTCCTCCCCCCGCTCCGAAGGGCCGCGACTCACCTCACTTGCGGCTGCTGAAAAAGTCCTTTGCAACGTCCGTCAGGCGAGACCGCCCCGGGTGGGCGGGGCCGGGGCTGGGGACTGACGCGGGCGGGGCCGCGGGCGTGTGCGCGCGCGTGCGAGAGGCGCGAGGCCGGGGGGTTAGAGCCCGTCTCTGGGGCTGGGGAGCGCCGCGTTCGCGTCCCGACTGTGCCACAGACGCGCTGTGCAGCCTTGGCCAACTCACCTAGCCTAGGCACCCCCTGGGGGCCGGGCCCCAAAACCAGGGGAACCACTAGGGGAAGGGGAAGGCAAGGCTGGGATAAGGGGAGGGAGGTGGGGCAAAAGAGGCAGGGACAAGGGGAAACAAGGTGTTGTGGGGATAACAGAGAAAGGGGGCCTGGCCCCTCCAAGACCAGCGGGTGGGGGAACCATGTCCCCTCTTAGGGGATGGTTGGACCATGGAGGTCTATGGTAGGGGATTGGGGACAGCACCTCATTTTAGCATTGTCAGCTCCCCAGCATTCAAAAATCAGAATTCTGCCCCCCAAAATCCTGAGATTGGTTTAAAAATCAGGCAATGTATCTATTTGTTTGCCTTCTGGTTTCTGGGGCTTTGGGGTGCACTTGGGTCACATTTTTAAGCTTTCCTCGGCAGCCAGAAGGGCTAGAAACATACATCGTTTTAAAATGCTGTTGTGCAGCAGCTGGGACTTTAAGAAACACACACAAAAATAGCAGGAGACTTGTGATTTTGGCACCCCTGTTGTTCTTCCAAACTGAGCAGCTTGCTGAGGCTGCCCTTTATTTTAACAGAAGAGGGGGTTGGAGGCAGTGAGCCCCAGCAAGCAATGATCCAGCTTCAGGGAAGCAGAAGATTTAATAATTAGAGTTGCTTATGGGATCATCTTTAGCCAGGCCTGTTCTAATGTTACTGCTCCTCAGGGTATCGCTACAGTGCGTCTAGGAGTGAGCCTCCCAGCCTAAGGTCGCAGACTTAGGTTAAGTATCAGGAGGTAGCCGTGTTAGTCTGTATCTACAAAAACAACAAGGAGTCTGGTGGCACCTTAAAGACTAACCGATTTATTTGGGCATAAGCTTTCGTGGGTAAAAACCTCACTTCTTCAGACTTAGGTTAGTGTGCTGAAGTAGGGTTACCATACGTCCGGATTTCCCCGGACATGTCCGGCTTTTCGCTCTTTAAATAGCCGTCCAGGGGGGATTTCTAAAAATCTAAAAATGTCCGGGATTTCCCCCCGGTCGGCTATTTACAAAGCGAAAAGCAGCTTACAGGGCGGCTGAGCACCGCTCGCATTGGGGCCTCGGCAGCCAAAGCCCCTTCCCGGCTCCCCCCGTCCCCTGCAGCCTTACCACGCCGCCCGGCAGCGCTGGGGGGCGGGGCTGTGCGCCTGTGAGCGAACGCGGCGGCGGGGCTGGCAGCGGCGGCCAGAGCCCCTCCCCCGCTTCCCCCCTCCTCCACAGCCTCAGCACGCCGCTCGGGCGGGGCAGAGCCAGACACCTGCTCTAAGCCGAGCGGCATGGTAAGGGGGCCGGGGAGTTGGAGAAGGGGGGGCAGTCAGGGGACAGGGAGCGGTGGGGGGGTTGGATGGGTCGGGGGTTCTGGGGGGGCTGTTTGGAGCCCCACAGCTCGAGCCCATGTCAGTTTATCGGGACTCTAAGACTTGCTGCCACGGTTTTGTTTTTGTTGTTCCAGTGTAAATGTACCCAGAGAGTACACGCTTAGGAGTTCAGCATTTTGATTCTACCTGCTAATAGGGACTGAGTGGCCAAGGTTGGTCTTGGACTTGGAGACACAATCACTAGACAAGTTGGTCAGTCTCCCACATCTACTCTGTCTGACCCTCCTCCATTCAGGTATCTCACCCCACTTCATTTCCTGTCTGTTTCCAAACCAATTTTCCCCAGTTTCAGTCTGTAAGAGTTCACACCCTCTGTATTTCATCCTGAGCTCAAACAAATTAAACCTCAAAATTACTAAGATTTGTCTGGTTTCAGACCCATAAAACTTCATACAGCTTGTGCCCAAACCCAAAAATCAGCCAAGGTTAACCTGAAATATCTTCAGGGTACATACAAGTCATTAGGGTAGGGACCTGGAAGATCTCTGGAGAACTAAAGAACATAATTGGTCAGTTCAGTCCATAGCTTAGCAGTACTCCTAGGTTCCTCATGGACACTAAGCTCATGTAGCAGCATCTATGAATAATACTTTTCTACCATCTCTGTTTAGTTAGGAGACACTATCCCATCCTGGTAGATGATGACCTGGTCTTGATTATACTCATTACCTCCCTTTTGGATTGTAGCAATGCATACCTGGACATGAAGCCATCAGTGCTTAGGAAACTCCAACTAGTACAGAACACTGCAGCACATTTCCTCCACAACATGGGCTACCACAAGCACATCAGACCCATCTTCTGCTCTCTACACTGGCTTCCCATAAAATGTCAAATCAAAGGCAAGGTCTTGGTCCTTATCTTCAAGCTTCTCAATGGCCTGCGCCCAGGATACCTAAAAGGCCATCTAAAGCTCCAGGATAAGGACCATGGTCGACAACTCCACTCCTCAGGCACAACAGAACTTTCTACCACAAGGGTAAAGCTCATGTGTGTGCATGAGACAGAGCTTGCTTGGGAGCATCCAGACTGGGGAACGAATTCCCGCACAAACAAAGGACCAAAACAAACCTCACCACCTTCCATCCTGAGTGCATGGTGCAATTTTTTGACCTGCCATCTCTAATAGAAACACAGCGCAACATGTACACAGAAAAATAAAATAACTCTTCCAAACCAAGACACACCGCTGGACACAATTCTCCCCCAGGGGAGAGGATGAGAGAAAGAATGAACCCCATGTGTGAGAGATGTTATTAACCCACTTAATGCACTATTGGAAGGTGTTTGGATACAACAGTGATGAGCACAGTATAAGAGCCTTTGCAGAATAACATAGGGTCTTTCTCTAATTAGTGCTAGTGCTAGAGATGGGTTTAACAAAAACCGATTCAAACACCCTCAATCTTTAGGGAAGTTCAGATCCAGATTTGTGCTTTGCAGGATGGATCCATCTCTTATTAACTCCATATTTAGGAAGTCTAACCATTGTTAGGAACATGAAGTCGTAAAGACTGGGTTAGTCTTCATGGCATGAGGCTGGTGTCTGCCATGGGAAATTAATCCATTCTCAATTGTAGTAAACTGAACTGCCGAGTTTGTATTCATGTCACTGAGACTGTTTATGTTCACTACCAGTCCATAAACTGTTATTGGTCAGACTTGACAGTGGATTATGTCTTGGTGAAAAGAATAGTCCATAGATCAAGACCCGTTAGATAAAGATAAATAAAAGAGATTAAATGAGACATTTTCCCTAAATTCACACCCCAATATATTTTGGGGAGATAAATAAAGCAATAGCGGGGGGGTTGGAGAAGGGTGGGCCAGAAGACTCCATGGCACTGTCTCACTGAAATAACTACATCTGTCAGCTAAATGGGCAGTGCTATTATATTTATATATGTAGTTTCCAGAGAGAGTTATTCAGATGTTAAGGCCTTGGATACTTTCCAAATGATTTACTCTCTGGACAGATGAACTGAAATGTAGTTAGCAAGGGAACCAAAAACACCCTAGTCCACTGCCATAGCTAGCATTTTAATTCTTCACTGTGTCACATGGTCTCAAATGCTGAGGCAAAAAGAATGGCTTATGGGAAGTGACTTGACAGGAGTTGTGTTTTAATTTCCTTTGTAAAATCTTGTGATCCACATTTCTCCCGCATTGCCTTTCTGAGGGCCTCACACCATTCCCTTCAACAGGCATTCTGAGAACGGATTAGAGAATTCTGTAACAATTTTCAATGTGTTTAAATTGCTTCTAATGTCTCAGACTGTTATCATGCTGTAAAACTACCTGATGGATGGATGACGGTATGTTTCCAGATTTGTCCTGGGGTAATACGAACCTCCAGTGCCTGGAAACACCCCTGCCCCCCTGACAGCCCCCCCAGAACCCCTCCCCCGCTACCCCCCTCCTCCACAGCCTCAGCACGCTGCTCGGGCGGGGCGGAGCCAGACACCTGCTCTAAGCCGAGCGGCACGGTAAGGGGGCCGGGGAGTTGGAGAAGAGCGGCAGACAGGGAGCGGGGGGGGGGGGGGGTTGGATGGTCGGGAGTTCTGGGGGGGCTGTCAGGGGGCAGGGGTGTGGAGAGGGGTTAGAACAGTCAGGGACAGGGAACAGGGGGAGTTAGATGGGTCGGGCGTTCTGGGGGGGCTGTCAGGGGGCAGGGGTGTGGAGAGGGGTCAAGGCAGGCAGGGAGCAGAGGGGGTTGGATGGGTCGGGAGTTCTGAGGGTCCTGTCAGGGGGCGGGGAGCAGTTGGATAGGGCATGGGAGTCCCGGGGGTCTGTCTGGGGGTGGGGGTGTGAATATGGGGTGGGGGTGTGGATAAGGGTCGGGGCAGTCAGGGGACAGGTAAGGTCCTAGGGGGGCAGTTAGGGTGGGGGGTTCTCAGGAGGGGGCAGTCAGGGGACAAGAAGCAGGGAGGCTTAGATGGCGGTGGGATCCTAGGGGGCAGTTAGTGGCAGGGGTCCCAGGAGGGGGCAGTCAGGGGACAAGGAGCAGGGGGAGGGTGGGGGTTCTGAGGGGGGCAGTCAGGGGGTGGGAAGTGGGAGGGAGTGGATGGGGGCTCCCCCCCCCCCAGTGTCCTCTTTTTTGATTGTGGAAATATGGTAACCCTAGCTAAAGATAGTGGTGTAGATGTTGTAACTTGGGCTCTGAAGCTTGGGGGAGTTCGGAGCCCGAGCTCCAGCCAAGTTGTGTTAGTGATCTTGTGTTAGCTAATATGAGGTAAGAACACACCTTTTTTCCTAAGGGGATGAACGCTAGAGTGGTTTAAGGTTATGCATTTAGTTAAACCTGTGCAATTATGACTGTGTTTAGGAAAAAGGTGTTTTTTTATGATGAGAACCAACCTGTGGTAGCTAAAATTGTAAAATCCTAGCATAGGCAGGGAAAGGTGAGTTGTATTTTGATGTAGCTGGTTGAGAAGAATCCTAGGGTCCCAACTTCCTCCTAAATTGGAGGAGGGAGGATGGATGTCTTCTGAGGAGCCTCATTATCAGTTCACTTTAACATGCACAAATAGCCTTTAGGGTGACCAGAGGGCAAATGTGAAAAATCGGGACGGGAGTGGGGGATAATAGGAGCCTATATAAGAAAAAGACCCAAAAATCGGGACTGTCTCTATAAAATCAGGACATCTGGTCACCCTAGACCAAGGCAATGGAGAAGGGTTGCAGGCTGTGTGCTGATAGAAGCCCTATGGAAAGGAGAGTATCATGATATTATTCTCTGTATTTCGGGGGTCACACCTCACCAGCAGATTGATCTCCAACCTTCACAAGCTCTTTCTGAAACAGCAAAATCTAGAAGGACCAAATAAACAAGGTTTCATTCTATCCTCTCAGTCGTTGCAAGGTGAAAACAAAACAGTTCTACGGCCTCGTCTACTTCTGTATCTGCGCTATAGAATGTGTTTATAAAAATCAAATGGACTTCAGGGACTAATCCTGCACTAACAGGGAGATGGACTAATTAACCTAATACTGTAGGTCTTTTCCATCTCTTAATTTGCATGATTTTGTGACATCATAAACCATTCCACAAAGTAACATGCATCTCACCATTCCAAGAACTTAATTTTTATACAGCTTCTCAGGAGAAAATATCCTGGAAGGATGTTGTGCTTGCTGACCTCACGTTGACCAGACTTTCAGATGCCCTGAGGCAGGACCTTTAAAATGCTCTTTGACATGCATATAGGGTAGTAAAGACATGTTTTTGGAGAAAGGCTTTTATTTTAATCCTTCCAGCAGTACTTAAAGTGGGAGGAACTGAGCTCTAGATTTTTTCCTAGCGGGTGCTAAGTAGCAGCAGTTTAAAAAAAACCTAACTAGCTCCTTTGAAATAAAGTGTAGATATTGTATGAATTAAATCTTTGGGCTGTTCCAAGAATTTACCTTTCAGAGTTTTAGTCTAAAATCAAAACTTTGCTAAAAAGTGTTAAAAGCAGCTGACATTTCAACTGTGATCAGCTGACTACCAGTGGTCCATGGAGCTTTTGCGGGATGTCCACCTACCTGGCAGGTCATGTGATACTGACTTTTCCTTGTTTCTAGCACTACTACACATATCAGGTTCATCACTGCAAGAGAAAAGTTGGAAATGGGTAGATCTAGGGGTTATTAATACAGGAGGAGGAGGGGAAACAGGAGACTCCCGGGGACAGAGTAATCCGCAGGGTAGGAGTTGCTAGTGGGAGAAGAATGTCTAAGGAGAGAAGAAACCCAGGCCACGTGTCCACGGTTAGGAAGAAAGAAGGGAACCAGGCAGCATGCATAAGGGGAGAGGAGGACAAGGTGGCAAGGGGCGAGAGGAACAAAACAGATTTAAACGGGCTAAATAGGCAATTCAGGTTCAGTAAGATTATACATTATATTGCTTTGAGTACTATCCTCTTGTGAGAGGGAAATGGGTAGGGGAAGATGTCCTGGCACGTATTCTAACTATGCGCATTTCTTTGAAAATCTACCCCTCGTAGATAGTGGTATTACTCAGTGCCGTACCAGGGCTTACTGCATAGGGATGGGTGCTGTCCTTCAGATGAGACATGAAACCACACTCCCTTCTGGGGCTAAGAAGAAGTTAAAGAGCTCATCACATATTTTGAAATAGAGTAAAGTGATAACCCCAGTGTCTTAGCCAAGAGTTTCTTGATGAAACACGTATTAATGCCCAAGGCTGGAAGTTATTAATATTGAGTCCATAATAGCTGTGGCATTTGCTTCCACAGTCCTACACTACCACCAAAACCTCATCACTTTGTAAAGCACTTTGAGAAGCTTTTGCATTAAAGGGTTTGTAGAACACAAATGCTCCATTCTTTTATTCCTTTAAGGAACAGTAGGCATGATGAAATTCCTCTTCCTCCTAATGTTGTATCAAAGCTACTCCTAAAACAGATTCTGCTGATGAAACCATAGTCTAGACAACAAATCATTACATTAAATATAATAGTTTATGACACTCTTTCACCAACGGCCACACAAGGATCAAAACATTTGAAAGGTACTTACTGAACCAACCAAATAAGGAACAGATATTGCCTATAAAATAATAATGCTGCAATTCATAAGCAAAGTTCTATTGAAAAAGATTAGATGGTGACCAATTGTGGAATGGAAAATTCAAATAACTTTGCCTAAATGTTATACAAAAAGACATCCAGCAGCGAGTGTAGACTTCGCTATAGCAAACAAACATCATTTATATTCAAGAACTGGCATGAATTAAAAGGCCTCTCAGTCTTTTCTTCATGCTGACAGCTGCACTGCACCTGGCTCTTTGGATACACACAAACAATTCCCAGAACTTCATATCTTTAAATAAGAATCTCTGCAAGACAAATGGTGCATGAGTGTATATCCATACACACCTACACCTCTTGCTCTTTCTAATTCTTGACATCGGCAAGATTTACATCTCGCTGGATGGATTGTGCCAAAATAAACCACAGTTAAACTTTATTTATTTAAAAAAAGATGCACACATTAATGTACAAGAGAAAGCATGTGAGAGAGAAATTAACCCAGAGGTGTTCTATAAGGTTCCTGGAGCTACACTAGGAAAGAATCTTGCCAATGATTTCAGTGGAAGTAAGAATAAGCCCATAGTTGACAAATATATAGATAAAGTTCAGACCGATAATTTTTATCCTGGTGGAGTCTGCATCTTCTGCCACTGCTCGTGGCAGGTCAGGTGAGACTAAGGCAACTTCCTCCGTCACTGCAAAGCTCTCTTGCTATGGAGGTCCAAAGGAATACAGGCTGATACTCTTTACTGGCAATGCAGATAAAGTGGGATTGGTTGCTCTCTCTGGTAAGACCATTTTCACTGGGCACGTCAAGATATATTTATTAGTGCTGGGCAAAATTTTCCCACTGAACATTTTTCTGTCACAAAACACTGACTCACTGAAATCAAAGTGTTTCACAGGAATCAGAGTAGCAGCCGTGTTAGTCTGTATCTGCAAAAAGAACAGGAGGACTTGTGGCACCTTAGAGACTAACAAGTTTATGCTCAAATAAATTTGTTAGTCTCGAAAGGTGCCACAAGTCCTCCTGTTCGCTTTTCACAGGAATGTATCTCATCAAAATTGTCTATGAGAAGTTATGAACACATTTCATTTTGACGTTTTGTATCAGTGTCAGCATGATATTGTCAAAACAAAATATTTCAAAATAATTCTTTACATGAAGAATTCTGTGATTTCGACTTTTCATTCCTGTTTAGGACAAAACCAAATTTTGAAATTTCCTTCAGGGTGGAATATTTATGATCGCTTGAGTTCACATGGTAACAAATGTGGTAATTTTGGTATTTTTTTAAAAATTCCTGCGCATGCCTCAGTTTCCCTCTGTGCTTTGCATTGCTATGCAGCGTGTAAAGGGTTAAAAAGTTCCTCAGGGCAGAGCAGGAGACATGAGGCGTTTGTGTCACATAACTGCCTCGGGTGGTATGAAGCTGTCTGTAAAGGTCTGTCTGAAACTGATCCATATCAATGGAGGATCCAGAGAGACAATGGGAACCACCCCATCAGGTAGGACATATGAAATCAGCCTGAGTCTGCAGGAGGAAGACAATGGCCCAAGGAGTGACAGGAGGGTAGGATAAGAGCTGGCCTTTGGAGAGTCACAGGGTAGGTCTACACTGCAATAAAATACCCACTGCAGTGATTCTCAGAGCCCAGGGCAGCTGACTCAGGCTTCCAGGGCTCAGGCTACGGGGCTATAAAATTGCAGTGTAGATGTTTGGGCTCAGGCTGGAGCCTGGACTCTGAGACTCTCCCCCTTTGTGGGTCTCAGAGCCTGGGCTCCAGCCTGAGCCAGAATGTCTACACTACAATTTCATAGCCCCACAGCGCAAGCTCCACGAGATGGAGGCAGCTGACCCAGGCCAGCCGTGGCTGTGCCATGGGTCTTTTATTGCAGCATAGACAAACCCAGAAAGCTCACCTGGGACTGACAGACAAAGGGACAAAGACAGAGAGGAACTTCAGCAGCAGGCTCAAGGGAGCTCTGGCTTGTCCAGTATCCACTATGTCTTCACCTTTGCTTCTCTATGCTAACGTAAGGACTTCCTGGTGCTGTGTTCCATAACTATAAACCCTAGGCTGCCTGGTACCACTGCAAATAGTTGCTGAGGTTCACTGATCTCCAAAGAGAGCAAAAAGCTTCTGACCAGGAGTCTCTCTCAGTTGGACTCACTGGGCAGAGCTCACGCTGTGAAACAGGAGTGCTGAAGCCTAGAGCTCAGTCTCAGAGGCACTGGGGCCACATGACCTTCCGTTAAGGAACAGTGGAACCCCTTGGGGGTGAGGCACAGATCCTGTATCTGCCCTTTCAATATGTATATTGAGGTAGTGCCCAGCCACTAGACTATGTCCATTTTACCCATTGTCTTTGGTAGTCCCTGAATGCTCCCCCTGCATTACCACTCCCACATCTAGCCAGAATAAAAAAAAAAGGAAAATTAACACAAATTATTACCAGGGCCGGCTCTAGGTTTTTTGCTGCCCCCAGCAAAAAATTTTTTGGCTGTCCCCCAACCCCAGCCCTGGGGTCTCTCCCCGCCCCCGCCCCCCGCACCTCCTGCCACCCCAGCGCTGGGCTCTCCCCCCTACCCCACCTGTACCCCCTGCCACCCCAACTCTGGGCTTCCCCCCACCGGCGCTGACTCCGCCCGCTCCCCCCTGGCCTCCAGTCGGTCCAGCGCTGGCAGGGTCGGGGTAAGCAGCGGGGATCCCGGGCCGCGCCTCAGCCCAGGGTCCCTCCAGCCGGGGCTCCTCCCTCCAGCCGAGACTGGGGAGGACAGAGCGGGGGGACCGCCCCGGCAGGGGGCTGAGGAGCCGGGGCAGGGCAGCCCCAGAGGGAGTGGAGCCACGGAGAGCGGGACGCGGGCACCGCACAGCAGCGCCCCGCCCTCTATGGCCCCGCTCCTGCTGCTGCTCCTGGCCGCCCTGCCGCAGTCCCTGAACGGCTCTGGCTGCTTCGCCCAGCCCCGGCTGCGGTGCTGGGGGGTGGCCGCCTTGCGGCACCTGCAGGCGGCTCCGTGTGCCCCGAGGGGCGGCCCCCAGCCGAGTGTCCTGTGCTTGGAGCCCGCCCGGCCATAAGGTGCGGGTGCTGCTCCCCGACGTGAACTGCAGCGGCCCCAGGGCACCCCCGGTGCAGGACGCGCTGCTGCTGCCAGGGCTGGCTCTAGGCTTTTGCCGCCCAAGCACCAAAAAAAAAAAAAAAAAAAAAAAAAAAAAAGAGGCTGGCTGGAATGCCGCCCCTGAAAATGTGCTGCCCCAAGCACCTGGTTGGCTTGCTGGTGCCTGGAGCCGGCCCTGATTATTACAACCCAAGATTCAGAACTAAAACAAACCAAATGCAGTGTCGCAAATACAGCACCGGTATGACAGGATATCCTCAGCACATCACACTTGATCCCATTTGGAGACCATTACAATTCTCAAGTGTAGAAATAACGAAGGCATCAGAGAGTCACATCTGAGACAAGGAGGTGTCATTTCTTTGCTAGCAGAAGATAAAAAACAGGTCACTGACATGATCTGGGAATTTAGGAGCAGTGATGAGTCTAATAAGACTGAGGTTACAGGCCTCTTTTGACAGTGATGGGGCAAAATTTTAGAGTATATATATATATATATATATATATATTTAGATAGCATCTCACCATTAGACTACATACAACACCGGTAGGATAATTAGATCAGGTGTATTTGCATAACTGCCAGCTGATGTTACAATTTCTTCCTGCTTGTCATGTCAGCTGGACATGCTATCTGCTAAGCCATTTCATTATTTTGTGATGCCAGGCCAGGCCAAGATTTTTAACAGCTTCACTATAAGGAGTCTGGTGGCACCTTAAAGACTAACAGATTTATTTGGGCATAAGCTTTTGTGGGTTAAAAACCCACTTCCTCAGATGTATGGAGTGAAAATTACAGATGCAGGCATTATATACTGACACATGAAGAGAAGGGAGTTACCTCATAAGTGGAGAACCAGTGTTGACAGGGCCAATTCAGTCAGGGTGGATGTGATCCACTCCCAATAATTGATGAGGAGGTGCCAGTTCCAGGAGAGGCAAAGCTGCTTTTGTAGTGAGCCAGCCACACCCAGTCCCTATTCAAGCCCAAATGAATGGTGTTAAGTTAGCAAATGAATTGTAGCTCTGCAGTTTCTCTTTGAAGTCTGTTTCTGAAGTTTTTTTGTTCAAGTATGGCTACTTTTAAATCTGTTATAAAGTGTCCAGGAAGATTGAAGTGTTCTCCTACTGGCTTTTATATGTTACCATTCCTGATGTCCAATTTGTGTCCATTTATTCTTTTACGTAGAGACTGTCTGGTTTGGCCAATGTACATGGCAGAGGGGCACTGCTGGCACATGATGGCATATATAACATTGGTAGATGTGCAGGTGAATGAGTCCCTGATGGTGTGGCTGATGTGGTTGGGTCCTCTGAAGGTGTCGCTAGAGTAGATATGGGTACAGAGTAGGCAACGAGGTTTGTTACAGGGATTGGTTCCTGGGTTAGTGTTTCTGTGGTGTGGTGTGTAGTTGCTGTTGAGTATTTGCTTCAGGTTGGGGGCGCTATCTGTAAGCAAGGACTGGCCTGCCTCCTAAGGTCTGGATACAGACTAACATGGCTACCCCCTGATACTCTATCACTATGCATTTCCATTTAAGAAGCATTACAGCATTCCAAGATATAGCATTCATCTTGTGGTGCAGCTGCATTAAGATACTTGTATATAGGTTTGTGAAGGGGTCTGCTCCTCACAGGCACCACCTATGGTTGGGCCACAACTTGTGTTCACCCCTTCCACAGTACATGAGGAGTCCCAATCAAGACTAGTCCCACTGTCCAGAAAGGGGCTCCAGGCCTCACCTAGCTAAAATCCCAGAGTCAGGACTCCCCAGGATAAGGGGGTCTTCCTAGTCCTTGGTCACTAGTATCAGGGATAGGCTCTTTGTTTCCAGCCCCAACAGGGGGTGGGTACAAGAATCCAGGCCCACCCTGTCCATCAGGTTCCAATCCAGGACCCAGAGGTAAGCAGCTGAGTCCTGAACCCTGGAGTGCTATGTGGTTGCCTCCCTGGATCACTGCCTACCAGCCTCCTCATGCAAGAGGGAAAAACAAGGACATGTAAACAAAACGAATCAAGGAATAGGTCTCTGACCTTGCAAAAGTCCAGAGTCCTTTCCCCTCAGCAGGTCAGATAAACCATCAATAGTCAGGAGCTCTGGCAGATAGACTTCCCACGGTGCTCCTCGGGCAGCCCACAAGTAAGCTACAACCTGCTCCCTTTTAAGCTCCTCTCTGAGCCTGGGCAAGTTGCAGGTGTGGCAGGGTGGAGCTACCTGGGCTCAGAGCAGCTTCTTAACCCCTCCCTCTCCAGTGTGGGATTTTACACCCCATCCCAATGTGTAGAATATAACACTTGTGCCTTAAATAAATGTTGTCAGGAAGCAAATAGAGTAAACTGAGGGAAATCTACTGACAATTCATCTGGGAAAAACTCAATGCAAACAGAAGGCTGCGGAACAAAGTCTTAGAGGAAAGAATTAAGCAAAAACTGAGCAAATGCAGGCAAAGTTATTGAAAAGAGATGACGAATGACTCAGAAAGAGAAGAGTATTAAACCCAGGGTCATCACTTAAGCAATGTGATTTGAGAAAGCAGAGGCTGCACCAATGATGTCCCTCTTTTCTTCCAAGGCAAAGTACGGTGCATAGTAAACCACTCAAGGCTATTACTGCCAGGCATACCACAATGATGATCTACAGATAACTTTAGTTAATTGAAAGTTGGATTTGTTGCCTGCATTGGTCTGTTATTGAGAGGTTTTTGGAATGGTTTAATAGAATTTCTCTTTGGTGCCATGCCAATGCCAGCCGGCAAGGCTATACATACTTATCGGTGTTGATGGGTTAGAGAGCACTAGAGGCATTCGCCAAATCTGCTGTGGGTGTGAATTAGTGCTAGCCTTAGATGGGGTAATGTGCCCTTTTGGTGTTTTCATGTGTGTAGTGACTAAGGAGTTAAATTGTACTTTCTAGACCCCTGCATCCTGTAGCTTCCCGAAGTCAACATTAATATGCAGGTATCAGTCCCATACAGCAACAGAATGATGTATTTGGTCTTTTCACCATTTTAGATGCTTGCCATTGAACCAGTAATTTACTGCCTCTGATGCTATGTCAGACAGGATGAGATTTCAGAGGATATTATTCATTTTTAAAAAAATAAAACCTTCAGTAGAGGTGCTCTATCTTAATCCAGCAATGAATTTGGCTTTCTAGGTCTGGGGGTATACATAACATGCAGATTTAGCCGACAGCACTTTTTCTCCCATTTATTTTACAAATATAATCCCTAGAGAACACGCACTTTCAGACACTGATAATTTGCTCTTCCTTAGCATGTTATTTTTCTTCGTTATAACGGTCAGAGCATCTGCAACATTCTGGCCACATTCGGCTTTGATTTACACCATATACAATCCCCCTGTAGTCACGAAATGATTAGGGAGCAGGTCATGAAGCTGCTTTCCCCTCTCTGGGAACAGACGGTGCTAGCAACATTATCCGAACTGAGTTCATAATTGGCATGTATTGAGACAGAGCCTCTGTAGAATGCAGCAACCGTAATTTCTTCCAGTGTCCTGAATTACATGTTAAGAGACGTAGAGCAGGCACCAGACCTGAGGACTGAGAACCCAGTACAGGCAAGTCTCTAAGAACAGCCACTTGGTAACGAGAAGAAGTGGAGAAGGGAGAGCAAGGCCATTTTAGCTCCATGCTCAGTGGTCACCACACCGAGTGAGACCACCCGCTCAGGGATTTTCTGGTTGTGAAATGGATTCTTGTTCTACTTCGGTGTTGAGTTTGTTTTTGCGGTCTCTTTACTAATCTCCCTCTGATGTGCCAGGAGCACAAGTGGGTGGGTGAGGGAGACACATTGCAGTAGCGTGCTAAAAGGACTCCGCCCAGGATTTTTTAAAAGGACCTGATGGGAACATTTTCCTCTGGGGAAGCTTCTCAAACATTTCACAGTCTGTCTCCTGAGGCTTTGGCACAGCGTTTCCCTGGGTTGGCAGCTTGTGCTCCTTTTGCAAATAAAGTTTTCCATGTTTATTTTAGGGTCTGATCCCGCATTCCTTATTCAGGCTGAACTCCCATTGGATGGCAGTAGGATCAGGGTCTTGATTGCTCTTGTGTCCGCAGATAATTTTATTCTGGGGCATCTGTCTGCTGGATACAAAAGAACGTGTGTCTGTCCACGCAGGGTGGGATTTTCAAAAGCGCTCAATGTTGGTCTAACTCCGCTGGCATTGAAGACAATGGGAGTTTTACTGTTGATTTCAGTGGCCACAACGCGAGGCCAATGCTGAGCGCTTTTGAAAACTCCCATCCGTAGTTTTGCCGGGGATTAACAATGAAAGAGACTACACTCCAATACATGGAACTCTTATTGCTTGTTTGTAAGACACACATGTCTGATGCTTCTGCTACATTTTTCAACCTGCTTTATTTCCACAAAGGGCCTATAAATCATGTCTGACGAGCTTGTTGTTGTATTATGAGCAGACAGATAATCTCCCCACAATCAATCTAGTCTGTCTCAGTGGACTAACAGGTGGTTTATAATCCAACTGTGTATCCAGTAATCTGGTTCTGTCTCCAATCTGATTTGATGCTCACCATATTCAATGGTGATTAGAAAGAGAACATCCCACTTTAAATCTGTTTATACTCCTTGGGCATACACTTGTTTACAGAATTTAAGTAGCATTGTTCTTATGTTCAGGATATTGGAGCAATGTTCTACACTGTTCCCACTTAGTCTACTGTATGTGATGGTTACAAACTCCAGAATGGCAAAACATGCCTTACAGTGCCAGCAAATTATGTAAATATCATTATGCTCCAATAGAATATGCATGCGCTATTGAATAGAATGGTTGTAACTAAAAGCACCTTTTCCTAGCTTTTGGGTTTGAGTGGTCATCTGGGATAAGCACTGGGCCTGTCGTTTTCTTGTGGAAGCAGAAGACCCAGGTTTCAGAGAGGTGTTTATATTTAGCAATATATAAACAACATGATGGAGGAAATCAGATCCCCTACGCTCTGTCTGCCCCCATGTCTCTTTCTAGTCCAGCTCCTTTTAGATACCTGTAGGTTCCACAAGATGGTGCAATGAAGCAGGTTTGTTACTGTATGCACACACACATTTCTTTATGAATCCTGGGCCAAATATCTTCCTGGGCATGGCTGGGTATAACCCACTGTATTTTCTGAAAGTGTAGTGACGTCCAATTTTACTGTTTGAGACCTGGCTTGCTGGGCCCATAGATTTACCTGTCTTTAGCCCATACACAGGTTTTACATCTTGTGTGTGGATTTATCACTACAGTCTGGGAAGTATCCCAGATGCTAAGACCTCTACCTCTGTGTGTGGGGAGAGGGCATTGGGGGTGGGGGAAGGGTCTGACCATCTTTAGATTCTCCATGGTTCTCTAGTAGTTCTCATTTCCTCCTAGGAAAACATTTCTTTAATCAGAGCTTCCGAGGCCATATTACTGGAATCCATCTCAGTATTAAGACCCTCCTGAGAGGTTCTAACAGGGGGTGGGTTCCCTGGGGCCAACTCCAGTTGGGTCCCTAGTGAAATGATCTTCAAGCCATAAGAGGCCATCTTCTCCTCTAATTGTGACTCCATCAAATTAGCAGTTATAGCTGTGAACAGCTTTCCCAATTGGTTCCACTGCAGGAAGTGATGCACAGGTATTAGCTGTGGATCAGGAAGGAGAATGAGGAGATTATGTGAGGACACCATTACCCCTAGACTCATTCCCCACTGCACCCCACTCTCTCTGAGTCTAATAAGATCACTGGTGCTGACCCAGTTTTTCATGGTATGTGTGCTGCCTGCCAGCAATGAGATAAATATCAATAATCCTGACCTGCACAAAGCAAATACAGCAGTAGAGAAGTGCGGTTCACAGTTCACAAGGGAAAGTCAGTTCCCCATCAGCAGCACAGCCAGCAAGTTTTATTCAGCGAGTCTGCAGAGGTTTTGTTGTCTTGGACCCCTCCTGCGGGAGAATCTCTGGAAGTATCTGAGTTCTGCCATCGGTACCAAGAGATTGGAATGGGAGGCCTGTTTCAGAACATTCTGTGGCCCTCTTTTGGTTACAAACCAAATAATCAGCCTTGCCCAATCCCCTCTATTTTAAGTGAACACACATTAATTGAAATACTGGCTCTAATTTTGCTGTGTCACAACAGTGCAGCTCCCCTGCGCTGCTGCTGTAAATGGAATAGCGGCCGTATACCAGAGAGGAGAATTTGCTCCCTTATCTTAGAGTCGCTACAAACTGATAAGTAGCAAGAGAGAAAAATGTCCTACAAGGTAAAAAGTCTCATCCCTCTCTGAGTAACTCATGGCCCTTAAATATCTGAATCTGGGAGCTAACAACTTCCAGTCGTTACAATGAGGGTAGCCCTGGAGATTGTAGTTGCCAGGCCTGATCCACAGCTGGTTTAAATGGATGTAGAATCATAGAATATCAGGGTTGGAGGGGACCTCAGGAGGTCATCTAGTCCAACTGCTTGCTCAAAGCAGGGCAAATCCCCAATCTCTACATGGCCCCCTTGAGGATTGAACTCACAACCCTGGGTTTAGCAGGCCAATGCTCAAACCACTGAGCTGCTCCATTGACTTAAAGGGGGCTGTGTCCATTTACAGAAGCTGAGAATCTGTAAGTGATGCCACATGTGGCATCCAGGGCTTGAAGTTAATATTTTCTCGCTGACTGCATATCACGTGTACCCAGTGTGGGGGAGGAATTTTCCCCTCCCTAACAGCCTGCCCTGCAAACTCAACCTGGGAGTCAAGCTGGGTTCCTCCCATCCTGCTCCTCACCAATAATAGAGATAATTAACAATTCTGCTGCTGACACATGAGCCCGAACAGAGCTATATATATTGTTCTTCCAGAGCAGTGTTAGCGCTGCAGGGCTAATGAAAGCAAAGAGGAGTGAAATCTTTGTTTAGTCAATAACATAAGCCCATCTGACTGGGATTTTCAAAGTCACCCAGCTTCCAAAGCTGAACTCCCTTTGAAAAGGCCAGCTCGTGTACTCAGAGGCAGTGATGTTTTTACGCAGTCCCTTTGCTGACCGAAGCTGCCCCTTAAGTACTTTTTCAAACAAAGTGGACTCTTTATAAATTGAAAGATCCCCAAAAGAGGGTTTAGTTTGCTTCCCCGTTTGTCAGTGACGTTACAGCCACCTGGGTGAGAAAGCAGGAGGCACTTAGCAAAATAAGAGGCACAGCAGATCAACAGTAAATGCCAGAGCTGGACATCATAGGCTGAGAAAATGGCTTTGTTCTAATAATTGTATTTTAAAATGCCTAACCTTAGGTTGCAGAGCTGTCAAAGCAGAGTAGCTCTGAATATACACAGTATGGGGTGAGCCCCTGGGAAATGAGCCTTTCCTTGAAGTCTGCTGAACATTGTTCCACTTATTATTCATGTCTCACTTTTTTATTGAAAACTAGAAGAGTGATAGAAGGGACTAAGGTGCTACTTTTTTTCCCCTGTCAACCCTGTGGAAGGTGTTTATTGGATCAAAAGAAATATTAGCACCCCCCTTTCTAATAATAAGAGTTGATTGTCTGTGATCATTCGTTCTGAGCTGTGGTATGGTACTCAAGCGAATCAGAACACAGGCTGGCAATACCTGTTGAGTTAACTCATAAAACTAATTACAGAGTTACACATCAGATGTCTAAGCTACATAGGTCCATGTGACCATCCAGGCCAAGTGATTCGTGATTTGGGGTGCCTCATTTTTCAAGGACCCAAGTGGAGATTACTTTAAGGGTTTGTGGTCGTGATTGCCAGTTGACTAGCTTTTACATTCCTGTTAGTTTAGACACACCACAGATGTTCCAGGGCAGAAATGTTTGTGGTTTACCCGACCGTGAGTATTCTTTCTCCTAGTTTATTCCTCTTCTCAACCGACTCTGTGAGATTCCACTCGAATAGGCTCAGTGGGCTGACGCTAGCTTCTTCCAAACAAGAAACAGCAAGCCGTTAAAGCATCTAACCTTTCATTGGAAGTGGAATCACACCTGGTCATGACTTCTTGAGCCAACTACGCAGCTTTGGTAGCAAAAGAATAGAAATCCGTGAATTAGTCTGACTGCGATGAGGTCCCCTGCAGAGGATGGCTCCAGCAAACAGACCCTTGATGCGAAGCTGCAGAATGTGTGAGTATCATCCCTAGCTATACAGCCCAGCTTCTAAAACCTTTTCATGTCTGAGTAGCTCCGCTGTCTCCCAGCGGCATGCTATGCCATCTTTTGCAGTGACACTTTCCTAGCAGGTCCACATATGCCTCTGCAGTGGTGTTTCTGTGCACATGCTGCTGAAAGCCTGGACAAGAAACACACATTGTTCTCCTTGTTTAAGGGATGGGCTGTTGAGTCCAGAAAGCGCTGTGGGGTGCTGCTTTGAGTCCACAATAGGAAAAATCCTAAAAAAAGAGAGGACCATTTTGTAATCACATCGCTAGACTTGACCTTACATCTGAATGAATGAATGCTGTATATGTCTGCCTGGTGTTATCTGCTTGTAGGAAGAAGGTTCTTGTAAGAAGCTTGATTCTAATCTCCAATTACTTATTAAGTAACCATCATTACACTGAGTGAGTACAATGGCCATTGTGGGGGGAGAAGATCACTCACTTTTATCAATTCCCTGTGGATGATCACTGCACTTTTCATTTGTCCCCCCTCCCTTTAGGTTTTTGCTTTCATATCTCTATTTCACTCCTTATTTATAATTGCTTTCGGCATCCTGAATTTGGTACCCATGTGGTACTCTCTACACCGTATATACCACATTACACACAAAGAACTGACCTATACATTATTAAGTAAGAGTGCAAAGGCAAGCACTCAAAAGCTAGGAAAGGCCACTATTAAGCCTGTCCGTGCGACCTTAATGTGTGTGCCTGCATTATGATATGGTCCTTAATTATGGGGTCACGTGCTATTTTTCTACAGGACCCCCTGCCTCATTCAGCTCACAGGATGGATGGTGCTCCCTTTCTGAGTGGCGATTCAGTATTTTGTTTTCGCATTATTCAATGGGTGGCCCCAGGCTTTATCTATAGCACACTACTGAAATCCTGCTTTGAAGACGGAATTATTCATTTTCTCATAGGCTTTTCGATGGTGCCCATCATTATAGTATCTGAGTTCTTCAGAGACAGTATTGAATGTTTGTTCACAACACCCCTGTGAGATGAGGGAGTATTATCTCCATTTTACACATGGGGAACTGAGGGACAGAGGTTAAGGTCAAAATAGGAGCGCTGTGGCAGAGGGAAGAAAAGAATGCAGGGCCACGTTCATCTGCCTTAAGCATGAGATCGTCCTTTCTTTTCCTGCTCTCCTCGGCCTCATTCACTACACACCTTCCAAGTTCTGTGACAAATAAGGCAGGGGTTCTACAGACAATTGTCTCCTTCGCCACACAGCCACGATTCATCCACAGAGCCAGTCCACCCTGGGCACTGACTCAGGCAGGGGTCCTGTTGAAAAAAATAGTGTGTGATTCTATAATTATAGACAGCTGTAAGCGTGAAAAGGGGCCAATGTATGAATCTGCCAGGGTGCCAGTTCATTTTTAAAGCTGAAATCAAATGAAGTTTGCCAATATAATAGAATCCAATAGGATAACTCCTTTTTATGGAGTCCAGGGAGAATTAGCTTACTTATTTAACATTGAATTCTTTTCAGGTCAACTTTTAACTTGACAGTATTTCTCAAATCAGGACACTGGTTTATTTTTAACCAACTAACACTTTATTAATTCACCCAGAACCACATTCATATATATTCAACTGTTCACCACTCAAATGTAGACAAAGCCAATTGTGTACTACACAGACCATATAGTCTTGCAAGCAATGATCACAGACTCAAGATGAAGCTCAGTAGTTATATCAAAGAACAAACCAAATTACCAAGATTTCTTATTACATTCACTTAACAATTCTCAATTCTTTAGAACCTAACATTTACAACACTTCCCGAGGGTGCACTTATCTTTAAGGCATTTTGTAGAGTATGGTTACTTCTCTTTGACTAGACTGGTCCACAAGGAAATACTCTCAGTTAGCCATTTTCGGTTCTATTCTTGGGGAGCAGAACGGCCAACCTTGGCTGATTTGTGGGTCCTTAGACACTGTATCTCACATGATGTGGACCATTTTCTTATTGTCTTTATAGGTGGATCCTATTCTGGGATAAAAAGAGGTAGATGGTTTTTCTAATTCTTTTTGAGGCTGAGAAGGAATCATTGGCTATTAATCATCCAAGGCATAGCTGTTCCATATATCCCTTACACTGTGTCATAATGCATACGCACAAGTCTCTCTGCTTTTGCATAGTGCTAATTAAATACCTTGTTAATGAGTTTTAGAAATCACAGCCCTAACATCCACCCCTACGTGACACTCCCAGACTGGAGTTGTCAAAGCAACAGTATGATTTTGGAAGACCCGACTCCTGATTTTTAAACACATGGGTTGGCAATACTGAATGCTACCTGCTGAAAATAGATTCCTGACTGCTGCCCAATGCACCGTTAAGCGGCAGTGCCCTTGGAGTGCAGAGGCTGTTGATTGCACTGTAGTGATTCCCATCCAGCCCCCTGGAGCCTCCACTTCGCAGTGCATTAGTAACTCTGGCTAGACCAGTAGGGTGTTGTGAATCAGTGTGGACACAGCGTCTCTTTTCTATTTCTGCAAAGCTGGAAGCCTGCCTAGTTATAGACAGATAAACGATGAGCAACCTGCCCCAGAGAGTTCACAGCATATAGCTAGGAAAGCAGCCTCTCCCTTGAGCGGGAACCAAGTGAAGTAAGCAGGATGTGTTGTAACTAGATGCATGCAGATTCCACTCCCTGACCAACTGCCCTTTCATGACTAAAGCCAATTCCCTGAGTGTCAGCAACATTTGGGATGCTGCTCCCAGGAGTCAGCCTAATTTTGGGGGAATGTTACTCACCAGTGGGCTGGAGGATGGGGGACCATTTCTTGTAGAGGAAGAAGAGGGTAACCACCTCTGCGGCTCTGCTCGGCCAGCCAGTCCAGCATGCTTCTGCAAAGAGCAGTAACTGGAGGGGAGGGGTAAATGGTGAGCATTCAGCTTGCGTTGTGGAGATTGGGCAGTGCCAGCTGCCCAGTGCCTGAGGGGCAGCTGCAATTGGGGGAGGCCCACCAGAACCATCAGAAAGCAGCATTCCGATGCAGACACTATGGCAACGCAGCATGCTGGCGTCTGGCAGGTTGCTAAGGGGGTGGGGGAACGGGATTTTACTTTGTTTCTGGACATCGGAGTGTCACTCCTACGCACGAGGAAGAGGTTCTAGCATGTCTCACACAGAGCAGAGCACGAGGGCGGGCAGGCCATTCTGCCACGCTGCACTGAGGCTGGGAGAGAGGTTGGGTGTCAGGCTGTGTCCACCATATTCCCTGCCTCATGTCCTCTGTCCTTTTCTTCTCAACTCATCCCCTTCACACCACTTCCTTCACCCCCCATCTGCCCACAGAATCGCCAATCAACACCGATTTTTTTAACAAACAGGTTTTCACGATACCCTGAACAGTCAGCTAAATTCACAGTCACGCACATGGAGCTCACATCACCTTCCTTCCTCTTCAGCTTTGTGTTCTCACGTGATGTCCGCTCTTCCTGTGGTGTGCCAGGTCTTTGGGGCAGGGACCATGTTTGTGAAGCGCTGAACACGCGTTGGGCATTGTGGGGGTAGGTTTGTGGGTGCTCAGCACCCACCACCCAGGCTGGATTTCCAAAAGAGTTCAGCTTCCATTCCAGCACCAAATCAAATGGTCACATTTTCAGGAACGCTCAGCGTCGAGCAGCTCCCGTTGTGACATCTGCGGCCAGAAATCAGCACCCACCGCGCACAGCTCTGTGGACACATCTGGCCTTATTCTGGTGCCCCAAGAGGAGCTGGGCCCCTCAGAAGAAAAGAAAAAAAGTGTGCGCCACCATTAAAGCTGAGTCAAGTCAGATGGGAAAAAAATTCCCTTGGGAAAGATTTTGATGAAAATATTTAATTGTTTTTGGAATGAAAATCGCCAGAACTTCAAAGAGAACGTTTGGGTTTCGGTTACTGACATCTTTTTATAGCTGAAGAATGTTGGCAAGAATGGCTTTTTGGCGGGGGAGGAGAGGGCAAAAATTCAATTAACTCAAAAACCCATTTTCCCGTTAAAAAATGTTTGGACAGAAAATGTTCAGCCCTTTCTACCACTGAACCCTTTTGAAAATCTGACCCTAGACGACAGGTGCCATTGCCTCCCCCGTGGCTTTTCAAAGGGTTTTTTATTTGATTTCTCAGGCTCCTAAGTGGCACATATAAACAAGGTGCACAGGCACTGAGCAGCCAGAGAGTACTGTATCTTCTGCAGTCAATTCATTTGTTAACAGTAAAGGAGAAAGACGTGTGTCAGTGACCCTCCCTGGGCTCTTTTCGCCTTGGTAAGGGGAAAGGGTGACTTTTCAGTGGGCAGGGTTCGTTTCTCACGCCAGCTGTTCTAAAAAAGTTAAATATAAAAGGGGACAGAGTCTCTTTCCGCTGGTTTGTGCTCTACCAGGAGTGTAGTTTACAGCCATCAGCTGCAGTTTAGTATAATTCACCATTCACACTTCCCAGGTAACCTATGCCATTCTCTCCCCTATTAAGGAAAGAGACATCAGAACTGGTTTCTTGCTCAGACATCAATAGGAGGACGCCTCGTCTGGCATCTGGCTGTGGCAGGTGGTATAGCTTGGCCTTGCACAATGTGTTTGCATGCTGTGGCTCTCACTTTCTTCCCCTAGTCCACATTGAGAGGATTCCTACTCCACATTCCTGGGATGCAGGCACATCCCCGCTCTCCTGAGACAAAGCTTTCATTGTGCCTCACAGCTGATTTGGGCCCCGCTCCCCAGGACGTTCCGACCAACATTGAGAGTTGTTGAATTACAATAGAGAAGGGACAACCCCACTCAGCTGCTGCCAGATGGCCAGCTGATTAGTGGGCAGCGTTCTAATAGATTTTGAAGTGTGCCCCTATTGAGCTGGTGGTTATGAGATTAGGGAGTGTGTCAACTTGATGTCCATCCAGGCATGAAGGTTAACATAGAGTCTAACCTCTGTCATAAAGAGCAAGGTCTCTTACAGACAAGAACCTCTGACAGCATGTATGTTAAAATAAAATAATTAATTAAAATAATGGTGATTCTGATTCTAGAACATAAGAACGGCCATACTGGGTCAGACCAGAGGTCCATCTAGCCCAGTATCCTGTCTTCTGACAGTGGCCAATGCCAGGTGCCCCAGAGGGAATGAACAGAACAGGTGATCATCAAGTGATCTATCCCATCGCCCTGGTGTAAGATTGGACACAACCGAGAACGAGGAGCTCGGCCATCTGCCTCCAAGCCAGGTATTAGTAATGGGAGATGACTCACCAAGATGGCACGCACCCCTTAGCAAGGGATGTAGAACGAAACTTGTCTTCCTGCCCTTTGTATTTAAACAATACACGGAAATCAACAGATGAGACATCTGCAATTTGAGTACTGCTGTTTCTGCAACCGCACGACAGGGAGCCAGGCAGGCAGGCACTGCTTGGACAGAATAGCACCCACATTTCACTCAAGTTCTTCTATTCCTGCCTGCTCTATAGCCTGAGGAGCTGTGGCTTCCATTGCTCTCCCTTGAAGAGTTTTGCAATGGATGTTAAGCAGTGAGTCAAGGCTGGTCTTGAGAGGGGTTACGCACACGAAAGAGAAGGTGACTGGAGACAAGCGTGGAAAGAGCCTTCTGCCGCTAGGAAGAAGGGCCCGTGTGCCAGACTGGTGAATGGAGACCGCTGCTTGGCTGTTGTCACATGCTTCGCTACTCTGCAAGGGACTCGGTGAATTGTGCTGCTGCTCTGCCCATCACATTGTTGAGAGTGATATTCCTCCCACTGACTAGTCCCTACCTCCCTCTGGAATCACAGCAGCAAATAAGCCACCCTTCCATCCCGGGCTTCACACGCCATGGGTTGGCTCCCTGGCTGATTGCTTTCAGTGGCTCTGCACCTGTAGACATAGCACACTGCCATGGGAGAGGCTTAGGAAGTGACGAGAGATGTCCAAGACCTGCTGCTTGACTGTGAACGAGGATCATGGCAGAGATTTGTCTCAAGTGGTAAAAGCAGCCACTGGGGACGGTCTTACCGAGGGCGTCTTCATCATCACTGCTATAGTGCCGTCTTTGGCAAAAGATATTCACCGCTACATCTGGGTTCCTTTGGGGCTGGTCTCTCCATGGCTCCCTTCCCAGTCACTCCCCCCCACCACCACCACACTTCCCACACTGCAGAAGCTGTCCCAGTGCTGGGCGACTCTCATCCAGGAGTATTGCCAGGCCACTGAACCTTCCTTCAGCTTCACACACACAAAGCTGCCTTGGGCTGGTCCACAATTCATTCAGGATGTAGCCTGGATTTGTATAAATCTTAGACCTGAGCGGCCTTAGATCACCTGCCCCTGCAGAAGAAAGGTCATGCTCTGCCAGCCAGCTGCCAAATGCCAGCCCAGTCTCAAACACTGGCTCCCTCCAATGTTAGACTAGCTTCTTGCCAGCTGGCCATTTGTTGGTCCAAACTGGAGCACGCGGACAAGCCAGTCTCACGCCAACATTTGCTGCCTCTGTACTCCCCAGAACTCATTCTGCAAGCCAGGCAGATGGATGGAGGTAGGAACTGACTGCCAGCCAAACAAGAGGGCACTGCTTCTATGCACTTTCAGCCACCCGCTTGAGTTTTAAATACAAAAGCAGCGTTCCCATTGGCCACCTTGTCCCTGCATAACCTGGAGTAAAGTCAGAATTGTAGCACTTAGGGGGTGCATGGATGGCTAAAGCAAACAGTTCTTTAAAAATACCAGCCTGCTCCTTGGGTCTGGCCTAGCTCCTCCATTCAGTGTAGGACCAGAGTGCAGAAGGGGGTGACTTGAATACTGCGTACAGATGTGGTCTCCTCATCTCAAAAAAGATATACTGGCACTAGAAAAGGTTCAGAGAAGGGCAACTAAAATGATTAGGGGTTTGGAATGGGTCTCATATGAGGAGAGATTAAAGAGGCTGGGACTTTTCAGCTTGGAAAAGAGGAGACTATGGGGGGATATGATACAGGTATATAAAATCATGAGTGATGTGGAGAAAGTGAATAAGGAAAAGTTATTTACTTGTTCCAATAATATAATAACTAGGAGCCACCAAATGAAATTAATGGGCAGCAGGTTTAAAACAAATAAAAGGAAGTTCTTCTTCACACAGCGCACAGTCAACCTGTGGAACTCCTTGCCTGAGGAGGTTGTGAAGGCTAGGACTATAACAGGGTTTAAAAGAGAACTGGATAAATTCATGGAGGTTAAGTCCATTAATGGCTATTAGCCAGGATGGGTAAGGAATGGTGTCCCTAGCCTCTGTTTGTCAGAGGGTGGAGATGGATGGCAGGAGAGAGATCACTTGATCATTACCTGTTAGGTTCACTCCCTCTGGGGCACCTGGCATCGGCCACTGTCGGTAGACAGGATACTGGGCTGGATGGATCTTTGGTCTGACCCAGTACGGCCGTTTTTATGTACCCCACTTCCCCAGTGTAAGTTAAAGGCTGAGGACTGCTAGTGCAGCATGCTCGGCTCATGCCCTGGTCACCCGGAGGAGGAAGGGAGGTGGGCTCACTGGGCCAGCTGGGAATTCCCCCACACACGTCAGCTGCCTGTTTAAGGCAGGCTCCTGGTCTCTTTGTGCCAGCAGAACACCACAGAGGGGCCATAACATGGGCCAAGATGCGACCCACAGTGCTGGGCTGTTATTTCAACAGTAACTAAAGGGGCACAGAAGGAAAGGAGGCTGCTGCTGCTTCCAGTAAAGCTGTTGTAACACAAGAGTGCCTGTTCAGCGACTGAGCTGTCAGTCAGGGCTGCACATCTGGCCCCACGCTACACAAGAAAGGTTCCCTCCATGGTTTTGGCCGCAGTTGCTGCCATTCGGTTTTCTGGTCCCACGTTAGGAAACGTCAGTGCTGGCGCTGCTCATCTGTCCATGGTGTGTGAC
Organism: Emys orbicularis; assembly: GCF_028017835.1. Taxonomy (NCBI): domain Eukaryota; kingdom Metazoa; phylum Chordata; order Testudines; family Emydidae; genus Emys; species Emys orbicularis. The sequence goes on from NC_088696.1 coordinate 35,254,926, forward strand.
GAGAGACGGACGCAGCGAAGCCACCCAGCACTTGTGTTTCTAAGCCCTGTACAAAATCCAGTCGTAGCTGCAGGCGGCTAGATACTGGATGAAGATGAGTGGGTGAATGGAAGTGTTCAGTGCTTTGTCTTGTGGGGCGGGAGGGGCATTTTCTGGGGCACGGGGGGAAAAGAGGAGGTAGATTTGGGATTACAGGTTAGCCCACTATCAACAGAAATGTACCTTGGACATTAGAGTCTAGATGGATTGAAATAAAAGTTGCCGTGGGCCAAAGAAGGGGCATACGCAGAATATCGGGTTTAGAAGAGTCATTCGGGGAAGCAGTTGGGCTCCTGCCCGTGTGCTAGCCTCAGCCAGTATATAAAGCACCTGCCCCGAACAACTCCAGGCACCTGGGCCAGTGTTTACCATATACGCAAACATGAGACAGCGAGTTGCCTGTAGAAACCCATCTCCCCAACAATCACCTCCCACACCAAACCACTCTACCTCCCTGAGCCTTCCCCTTCCATACAAGCCACAGCAGAGGAGGCCAGCCCCACGTTATACAACAAGGCTCCCCGAGTGCTTATCTCCCGCCTTCTGTTCCAACAAAGGCCTGTCAGAAAAGAGAGAAGAGTTGGTAGAAGAGAAAAACCCACCCACCCCGTTATTACTAATGAGGCAACACATTGCAAGTTACCTTCCAGTAGCAGCAGTTTCTCTCGGAAGAAGTATTAGTGAAGAACTTCTGGTTGCTGCCCATAGCTCAGAGATCTTAGTTATTATTTTTATTCCTTAGTATTACCATAGCCCAGGATGCCATTGTGCTAGGCGCTGTACAAACATAGTGCCTCTCAGAGCATTCGTGGCTACTCACATGGGGCTAGGTGCTCAAAAGATCTTGGCAGCCAGGTTTTCAAGGACTCGGCCCTCAGGCCCCGTATGGGCCATGTTTTCAAGAACTCAACATCCAACATATCCCCCAGCATCCTGAGCTCTTTTGGGAACTGTGCAGGTGCATCAAAGGCATTGGTTTTGGGACACCAATAGCAGTTCTAGCATCCAGATTCATAATATTAAATCTTGCTGTAAAGGCTGAGGCTGGTCAGGCTGTCTATGAGATATGTGACCCCCAGTCGTGACTCACCTTACACAGCCGGACAGGTGTCCCAATTCTTTGTTTTGCCACCGGCTTCATCTGGGAACTCCAGCCATGTTGCATTCAGTAGGCTTCAAGGGGAATTGGCTTATTGAAGAGGACCAAACCATGGTGGGTTGCAGGGGGATAGGCATGTGAATTTAGTGTGTCTTCACCTAGTCCAGATGCTGCTGCCAGATCTCAGCTGGTTTCTGCTTGAACCACCTAGAAGTCTGTAGCTACATATGCTACTGCTAAGAGTGGACAAGGAGGTGATGGTGAGTCCAATTGTCTCACTGCAGAGGGAATTGTTGGGCTACAAGGATAGTCTGACAAGAAATCCTGAAGGGTGGGCTGGGGTCTGTTTCTCTAGGATGATCAGCGGCACCCTCCTGCTCCCCACTTGCTGGGGGTGGCCCAGCCCAGTTCTTCTAATGGTGGCAGTCAGAGGAACTGAAATAAATCTCCCACTGAGTGACCGACAGGCACCAGCTGCAGCCCCCGCAGCTGCCCTACATCATGTTCTGCAGCTGAAACTATGGAGTTTGGTGCACATGGAGCTCCCACGCTGGGACTCCTCAGAGCGAGCCTTGGCATGGCAGAGAACTCCTCAGCCCCCTGGCAAGATGAGGACCCACCATGAGGACACATACCCAGAGAGCACTGAGAGAGGGAGAGCAAGTCCCTCCCCAATCATTTGCACCAGCTAAGGCACAGCTGGGGGTGATTGGAAAATTAGTTACTGCAGGACAAAACTACACCCAGAGGGACTCCTGCTGATGACAACTCACGTCTGCGTCTGCTGAATGCACTGCCTTCAGAATCACCGGGTTCTGCCTCACACCAGCCAGCCCAACAGACAGAGGAAATCTTGATTCAGCTCTGGTTTTGCTCCAGCACTCAATGCCAAGCCTGCCGTGCTTGCCTTTGGCTTCCTCTGGCTGTCACCAACTAAACTGCCTATTAACAAAGCAGTATCTTTTCCAGCTGATGATTTAAGCAAGCTCACAGCTGTTACACTGGCTGCCCACATTCTCCTGGAGAATTGCTCCCTGGAGGAGCCAAGTGCTGAACGCTGGGGCTATGTGGACCTCCAGTGGCTATTTGGATTCCTCACAGCTATGATGTAGTTGTCAGTGGGAGACGTGACTGGATTACTTCTGTTCCTGATGTCGTCCACATGCTTCCTTGGGTCCTGCTTTTCACAGATGCCTAGAGCTATGGAAGTGATGTAAATGCTGTCTGAGGTGCAAGCTGTGACAAAGTGGGACTGTTCTTAATGTTCCCTCTGAATACCGTGTGGGTGCCTCAGTTTCCCCAATGCATCTCTTAAGTCTCTAGGGGGTGAGATTGTTGCAGAGTAAAGGGCCAGTGCACATAAATGGCCGGCACTCTGTCTCCTGGCAACTAATGGCTGCGGCCCTTCCCCCCTGCAAGGAGATAGCTAAAGGTGTTGGAGAATAAAGAGATCAGGTGACCTCCTGGCCCAGGAAAGGAACAAAGCCCAGAGAGAGGAGGGGTTGGAGGGTGAGTCAGTTTGGGGCTGGCTGGGGACGAGGAGTGAAGTGCAGTCGTGGTGGTCTGGCTCACTACCCCCCAGAATAGACCCGACTGAGGGGTCCTGTTCCCTGTACCTACAAGCTCTGTTTTAGACCGTGTTCCTGTCATCTAATAAACCTCTGTGTTACTGGCTGGCTAAGAGTCACGTCTGACTGCAAAGTGGGGGTGCGTGCAGGACCCTCTGGCTTCCCCAGGACCCCGCCTGGGTGGACTCGCTGTGGGAAGCGCACGGAGGGGCAGAGGATGCTGAATGCTCAGGAACCTGGGTCAGACCCAGGAAGGTGAAGCCATGTGAGCGTCTTGCCCTGAAGACAGTCTGCTCACAGAAAGGAGACTTCACCAGAGTCCTGCCTGGCTTTGTAGGGAGCAGATCCAGAGCATCGCCCGGGAACTCCGTGACACAAGCTCTCTAATCAGCGGACATTTCCTAGGTCACACTGAGGTGGGGAGTATACCAGAGACAAGGTATTTTACTGATCCATTAAAAATCCCTTGTCCTGGGTGGGCGGACAGGTAGAATTTTTCAAATCTAGTCTCTATGTGTACGTACATGGGAAAGGAGTGGTTTGAATGTGTGACTGGGAGTCAGGAATTCTGGAGTCTGAGTCCATCTCTGACACTAATTCACCTTATGACACATCACCTAAACTATCCGCTTCAGTTTGCCCATCTGCTAATCGTGTTATTTACCAGCAATAGCTCCCTGGGCTGTTGAGGACGGGTTGGTTAACCCTGCAATATGATTTAGAGTCAGTGCTGAGTATGTGCTTGTCTTCAGTTGCACTGTATGAAAAGCCTCACTCCATAAACTCTTTCCACATCAAAGGATTTGCTGACTCGGATCCTCCTGCAGTTTCAGCTTTGGTGCAGTCACATATTTTCCCATTCTCCCCAGTGAAGTTGGTTTCTCTTCTGGCACCCAAACGGAGTTCAGCTGAGTGAGATTAAGAGCTCCGGCCGCTATCCCAGATGGAGGCAAGCTCAGTAGTTTCAATTTAGGATTTTTTATCTTCGAAAATGAGAATTTTCTTTCCACGTTGCTCAAACAGCTGGGTAATATCAGGGGGAGAGACACTGGAACTGGGCGGCTGAGGCCAGTTGGATTATGGTAATGTCTGTCTTTAGCCCAGTGCTCTCACTCCTTAAATAAGTGAGGTTCAGACTTTCAGAAGTAGTCTTGGGGCCAGAGTCTTTCCTGCTTCTCCACCTTTCTAGCTCCGCACAGGGGCTGGAGAATGGCAGCAGCATGTAAATGATTGGGCAAGGCGCAGGCAAGAGGAAAATCGGCTCGTGGGGCTTTAAAAAAAAACACCACCACATCTTTAGAATTCTTGTTTAGATCCTTGCGGGCTCGTCTGTTTCACACCCTGGACTGGCCTGATGGCTAATAGCCCACGTTCAGGGAGTGTGAAGCTGCCTCTCCCCTCCCCTACTGTGCCAAGTGCAGCTCAGGTGTGACTCAGCATCTAGACCAACGTGTCATGATGTCCCCTCGTGCGAGGTAGGTGTAAAATGCTACCCCAGTGTAAGTGATGGGAGCATTCTGATTGGATAGCATTCACCCCCACTGTGCCTGGCTGGGAACTTCCTGCCCTGGGAGCTTAGACCAAGATCTCCAAAACCGATTAGTCATTTTGGATGCCTCCGTTTCCGACACCTCTCAGAGGTCTGATTTTCTGAACATACTGAACAGCCCCTCCTATTGGCTGCAATGGAGCAGTGACGGTTTACAGCAGCTGAGGACCTGGCCCTCCTCCATATTTGATTTCCCTGCACAGGTTTTACAAGGTCCCACGTTTAGAGCTATTGGGAAAACCTGGACCTTCATACCCCCAACTGCAGAAGCACACCTAGGGGAGGGAGACTCAATACCCAAAGGAACTTGTGGAACCTTTGCTCTCCAGGATCTCCCTGAAAATCCCAGATGGAAGAAAACGGGGAAAGACTTTAAATGTCGGGAGCCACCTTGTGGCAAAACCTGATTCATTCTTAAACTTTGTACACTGTGCACTGGCTGCAGTACTGTCACAGCAGCCTCCTGCTAGTGGGCCTCTTTCATTACACAGAAGGCGCATGCTATTTACTTTGTCCCAATGCCTGGAGAGAAAATCATGGGCCAGACCCTCAGCTGGCAGAAATCGACGGAGCTCCATTGATTCGAATGGCGCTCTACCAATATACGCTGGATGAGGATATAGCCCCGGGCTTTTATTTGGCAGTGCTATCAGATTAGGCTTCTGTTTTGGAAGAGGGATACGTCACCAACTTAACAGGAAGCATGCTCCATCTCCCTCTGCCTCCAGCCCCAGCGTTGCCAACACTTGTGATTTTGGTGGAAGACTCCTGATATGTGGTGGTTTTTTCCCCTTAAAGCCCCAGTTCCTGGACTCAGGTAATTATGTGAGAACCTCAGCTTCTAGCAGTCGTAATTCATAGAATCATAGACTTTAAGGTCAGAAGGGACCATTATGATCGTCTAGTCTGACCACCTGCACAACGCAGGCCACAGAATCTCACCCACCCACTCCTATAACAAACCCCTAACCTATGTCTGAGCTATTGAAGTCCTCAAATCATGTTTAAAGACTTCAAGGTGCAGAGAATCCTCCAGCAAGTGACCCATGCCCCACGCTGCAGAGGAAGGCGCAAAACCCCCAGGGCTTTTGCCAATCTGCCCTGGAGGAAAATTCCTTCCCGACCTCAAATATGGTGATCAGCTAAACCCTGAGAATGTGGGCAAGACTCACCAGCCAGACACCCAGGAAAGACTTCTCTGTAGTAACTCAGATCCCATCTAACATCCCATCTCAGGCCATTGGACATATTTACCGCTAATAGACACAGATCAATTAATTGCCAAAATTAGGCTATCCCATCATACCATCCCCTCCATAAACTTATCAAGCTTAGTCTTGAAGCCAGATATGTCTTTTGCCCCCACTGCTCCCCTTGGAAGGCTGTTCCAGAACGTCACTCCGTCCTCTGATGGTTAGAAACCTTCTTCTAATTTCAAGTCTAAACTTCCTGATGGCCAGTTTATATCCATTTGTTCTTGTGTCCACATTGGCACTGAGTTTAAATAATTCCTCTTCCTCCCTGGTATTTATTCCTCTAATATATTTAGAGAGAGCGATCATATCTCCCCTCAGCCTTCTTTTGTAATTGTGGACAAACACTTGTAAACGTGACCTGTGTGTAACCTAAAGGCTCAGAAACTAGAAGCCAAAGGAAAAGACTCTGAAATGTGTTATTAGAAACAAATCTCATGATTTTTTGAGCCTGATTCATGATTTTTGAACACTAAGGGTTGATGTTACTGCATCCAGGCAAGCTGACGGGAGCAGGAAGTATGCAGTGTTGTTGTAGCCAGGTTGGTCCCAGGATATTAGAGAGACAACCCACTGGACACTCTAGAGCAGGACGGTCGATCTGGGATGATCTGCGTTCAGCCCTGCTAAGCGTTTGACACTCAAACACATTTTGAGTTGGGATTTTAGTTGTGGGGATTTGTGGACTTTTTCCCCGTTGGCTTCTAGTTCCTGAGCCTTTGGGTTACACACAAGTCACATTTGCAAGCTTTTGTCCACAACCGCGAGGGGTAGAAACTTTCCTTCTTTAAAAATGTAAGCAGAGAGTCTCACTTACAAAAAAGTGCCAGGGGCTCTTTGAGCTGGCAGGACTGAGGTATTGCAGCTTGTTCGTCCTCGCTCAGGAAGGTCCTGCCACTTTATATGCCTGTCACGTGCCATGCGCTCGAGACCAAGGTTGCTCCATAAATCATCATCATCACTGGAGAGACAGCGGAGGAGAGAACATCAGTTCAGCGCTGACTCTGAGGGACGAGCACCACCTGCTGAACACCAACAACTGCTATTCCTCAGACTAAGATATAGTAATGGGAACAGGGAATTCATGTGACGCAATGTTTGGAGATCGGGTTGCCAGGCGTCCGGTTTTTTACCGGAATGCCTGGTCGAAAAGGGACTCTGGCAGCTCCGGTCAGCAGCACAGCAGGGCTAAGGCAGGCTCCCTGCCTGCCCTGGCTCCATGCAGCCCCCTGAAGCAGCTGGCATATCTGGCTCCTAGGGGTAGGGGTGGCCACAGGAGCACTGCGCGCTGCCCCCGCCCCAAGCGCCAGCTCTGCAGCTCCAATTGGCTGGGAACCACGGCCAATGAGAGCTGTGAGGGCGGCGGCTACGGGCATGGGCAGCACGCAGAGCCCCCTGGCCCCTCCGCTTAGGAGCTGGACATGCCAGCCACTTCCGGGAGCCGCTGGAGGTAAACGCTGCCCGGCCAGAGCCCTCACCCGCTCCTGCCCTCCCACCCCTTGCTACAGCCCTGAGCCCCCTCCCGAACCCAAACTCCCTCCCAGAGCCCACACCCCAAACCCCCTTCCGCACCCCAAACCTTTGCCCCAGCCCTGAGCCCCCTCTCACACCCCAACCCCCTCCCAGAGCCTGCACCCCGCACCCCAACCCCCTGCCCCAGGTCAGAGCCCCCTCCCTCACCCAAACTCCCTCCTGGAGCTAGCACACCACACCCCCTCCTGCACTCCAAACCCCTCGGTCCCAGCCCAGAGCCTCTCCTGCGCCCCAAATCCCTCATCCCCAGCCCCACCCCAGAGCCCACACCCCAGCCGGAGCCCTCACTCCCTCGTGCATCTTAATCCCCTGCCCTAGCCCGGTGAAAGTGAGTGAGGGTGGGGGACAGCAAGTGATGGAAGGAGGGGAGATGGAGTGGGGGGGGACAGGGCCTCGGAGAAGGAGTGGGGCAAGGGTGTTTGGGTTTGTGCGATTAGAAAGTTGGCAACCCTATTTGGAGAAATGAGACAAGCCCCCTGATAAATAAGTGTCCAGGGGGGTCTTTGGAAATGTGCATCAGCTGGTGGCAGAGCTTGGATTACACCATGAAACAGCCCCATGCATTATTCAAGCTTCGGTTAGAACCAGACCAAAGAGCAGATCTTTACTTACCATTATTCTTTGTACTACAGGAGCCCTTTATGGCCTCAGCTGAGACAAAGGGACCCAGATTCAGGGTGCAGCCCCTGCCCCAAAGAGCTTACAATTTAATAGACATGAGGGGAAACAGAGGCACAGCAAGGTAACGTGACTTGGCCTAAGTCATCCGCCAGGCCAGTGGTGTAGCTGGAGTTGAGCCCAAGTCTCCCGAGGGCTGGCACAATGCCCTGAACCTCGCTGCCACTAGAGCGATGGCGCTTTTGTAGCCATGTCACTTATGCTGGAGACAATGAATTTAATGGCAGTCACATCTCTGCTTCAATGGGGAAAATGTTGCTTGGAAGGAGCTGAGGCTGATGCTGGCTGGCTGAAGAAGCTCTGTTACTCCTAGAGGAGCCACCTTGCCTGCATTTTTTATTAGCTCTGCTTCCTCCTTCCCTCCCTTTGAGCTGAAGGTAAAGACCGCTTGGATGTTCTCAGTCTGCCAGGAACAGTCTCCATTCTCAGCCAAGCTTAACATGGGCAGAATTTGCTGAGTAAGCATCCATAGGAGGTTGGGGGTGGGGTGTGTGTGTGTGTGGGGGGGGGCGGGGGGTAACTAACTGCTACTCAGCAATTTGCCTGGACAACTCTGCCACTTACGGATGTTTTAATTTTTCAAATAAAGTGGTTGGTTTTTTGTTTTGTAATGAAAGGACCTTCGCTCCTTTACTCATGAGAAAGCCACACTTCACCGAGCTGGAGCCAGAACACAGCTGCGTCCCCAAATAGCGAGGGCTGGTTGTCACGTAAGTGAAAATGGGAGAGACTTTGTAAAGCTTTAGTATGTGGAGTGTGCGTGCACACAGGCGGGTCCGGAGGGGTGTGTGTGTGTGTGCAGATATGCATGGAGGGGGAGGTTATGTTTGTGTTTGGATCTGCATGGGGGGGTTGCACAGAACTCGGGTATGCCTGGGTGGCTCTGCATGGTTGCGCATGTCTATGCGTATGCACACTGGTGCTCCTGTGCACGTGGGAAGACTCTCTTTTACGTTAGCTAATGAAGACCAGCTACTTGTGCTTTGATTGAACAGCCTCCAGTAGCCTCCCTTGAGAATCTGGCCAAGATCCAGGAAGCAGCACCTGCAGCTGAGAAACGTTTTTGGAGTGCTAATGGCTGTATTCTACACCCTGACCATCTTTGGCGTGCCCCAGCTGGTCGCCTGGTTGCACCGAAGATGTTAATGCCCTATCTTGCTCGTGTATACCACGGAATGGCACATGTGAGGAAAGGGGGGATGGTTGCTGCAGTTAACCGAGATTGGTGTGCATTCGGGTTCCCAGTCATTGCACATCACTACTGTCAACAATGTGTGATTTGTCAGCAGCATAACATTGGTAAAGCTGTTAAAGTTAGGCAGGCAGCTCACCCTCCCCCTTGGGGACCTTTTGTAAATATTCAGACTGAATATTGATTTGATTTTATTCAACTGTTTAAATGTTGTGGTTATGAATATGTATTGGTTTTAGTGGATGTATTTTCAAATTGGGTTGAAGCTTTTCCCTGCAGGAAAGCAGATGCCAGGACTGTTGTGAAACTTCTGCTTAAAGATTTTGTACCACGATCTGGCATCCCTGTGAGTATCAACAGTGACCGTGGAACTCATTTTACTGGACAGATTGTAAAAGAGTTATGTGCAGCTTTGCAGATCCAACACAACCTTCACTGCCCTCACCAGCCGCAGTCTGCCGGGGCAGTGGAACGCCAGAATGGAATTCTGAAAAATAAACTGGCCAAGATTTGTGCTGAAACAAACTTGAAGTGGCCAGATGCCCTTCCTCTGGCACTAATGAGTATGAGAGCCACTCCCAATCGAAAGACTGGACTCAGCCCTCATGAGATTCTGACAGGGCGCCCGATGCGACTACCAACTGCGCCCCCACTGACCCTAGCTCAGATGGACATTCATTTAATGGATGACACAATGCTTAAGTATTGTCAGGCACTAATGAAATGTGTTAAGTCTTTTTATACACAGGTGAAAGAAGCACTACCCAAGGATCCTGTGCAACCCTGCCACTCGCTGGAACCAGGAGACTGGGTCTACATAAAGGTCCATCAGCGAAAGACTGCCCTGGCTCCACGCTGGAAGGGCCCTTTCCAAGTCCTGCTAACCACCAACACCGCTGTGAAGTGCCAAGGACTGCCCACCTGGACCCATGCTTCTCACTGCAAAAAGATTCCTCCACCTGGAGAGGATTCTCCAGCTGCTGATCAGCCTATTTCTCCTGCTAGCTCTGCTGTGCCTCCTGGACAGCAGGGAAGGAGGACAAGGTGAAGTGCTAGTAACCTCTCCCTTGTCCACTGACAGATCTACAATACCTTTGAATTCTTTTACAGGAATCACACCAGTACAGGGTGAAGTGCTAGTAACCTCTCCCCTGCACTATGGTGAATCACAACTGCTTTTGAAGAAGAAAAGAAGAAACACCCGCTCTGCTGAAACCACCAAAGTCCAGGGATTCCTGACTACAAGAGACATTAAGAACTGGCCCTGGTGGAAGAGACGGAGCATCGTTTATTGGCAAGGAGGGAACTGTGGGGACCGTTCCTGGGAATGCGGGGTCCAGTGGTGGGGTGGATTCTTTCCAGGGGCAGGACTTTGTGCTTATGGACAGGTACCTTCGGGATGCACTGCCCTTTCTAATTGGCTTTCAGAAGATGAATATCAAAACCGCCTTGCCACCACTAGGACTACACCCACTAGTCCCTTGACCCCTGCCACCACCACTGTAACTTACCCAGATACAAACCGTACTGTATATTCCAATGAAACCCAGTGGCCAAGGCTTTCACATCTTAGTGATTTACTGAAATTTTGTTCAGAGAAATTATTCTTTAAAGTTCAGGATAATGTATATGAGCGAATAATTGAATGGAAAACAAATGGATCAGTAGAGATAGAAATACATGATATCACTACCAGCGAACCCCAAGAATTAATAATTGCAATTGATGGGTTCTATAATGAAGTAGATATGATGGTTGTTCCTGGAACTCGTACTGTGTTAAATGAGAGAGGCCCTTATTGTTAATTGGTCACCCAATTAGTGAATAATCAGACAAATACCCAAAGAGTTTGTTCTGCCACTGGAAATTTTACCTGCATAGAAATTATTCCAGTGACTAATAATGTGACCTGTACCTTATTGCAATACACCCCCTCTTATACCATTAATGTTAATGCCTCCCAGAAATACATAAAGGTATTTGACCAACAGATGTGGTATAGTACTACACCAAAGAGAGATGTAGTAGGATATCGGTGGACTGTGATTAACACTACACTAGGGACTGTTAAATTTTCATTACCCTTATCCAGTTTCCAGATTACCTCTACATACCCGAACTGCTCACAGGGGGCTGCCATTAGATTAGCACAACAGAGGGCTTGGGTTATTTCCTCTAGAAAGAAGAGAGACTTGACCGGATCCCTGTGGGATGGGGCCAATAGTGCAGCAGCAGTGTGGAATATTTTTAAGAACCAGGAACATGATGAGAGATTGGGCCAACTAGAGAAGGCCATTGGCCTTGTTTCTGGAGCACAACTAACCCAGGTACAGGCTGGAGTTGGTGAGTTACATGTTATTTCCGCCCTTAGTTCTATGACCCAGAAGTTGCTAAGAGAGATGGTACTGAATATCACTAAGGCTGGGAAGGCATTGCAGTGGGATCTAGCATGTTCAGAGACTCAGGATTTCCTGAATGACCAGCTGATGTCCATTCGGAATGATCTAGAACATCAGGCTTGGCCCACTGCCCTTACAGACACATCAGGAGTACCATCTGACCTGTGGCCATGGAGACTTACTTGGAAACTTTCTGGATGGAAGTGCGGACGTTCTCAGTGCTCCTTCCAAGCATATGGACCGGCAAGGGGGGTGTGGGCTCCCACATACCGTATCCTGCCGGGTCCATGGGGAGGATGCATGTGGGATTGGGTAATTCACCGAGACATCTGGAAAATTAGACCACCTGGTACGCCCAATCGATTTTTAGTCAGTGCTCCTGGGATTACACCTGACATTTGGATGGGGTTAGGTAGTCTATGGACATTTTGGCCATTAGAACCCCCACAGCTTCAGTGTAACCGTAAACTGAAGCCAGGAGAAGTTGTCACTGTTTATGACTACGTTTGCTGGGAGGGTAGGGGACAAGGAACTACACTGACAGGACATTTACTTTTTCAAGCTAATGATAGCTGTGTGTATGTTAATGACACCACATTACAAGACATACATTTTAATCTCACTACCACTGCAGGCAATCATATTATTTACTGGCCTGCAGATAGAGCTTTCCAAGTAGCCCTTAGGTTCCAGATACCCTTTAATTGGACTAGTTTAGTACCTGATAGATTTCAGAATTTGTTTTCACTGTTACCAGAGATTCAGAAAATCTCTGAAGTACAAGGGCAAATTCACATGCTTCAAAACATATATCAAGTTGAAAGGTATGCCTTTCAGACTGCTTATAGAGTATCCACTTTATGTACTAAGTATGATGTATTGTGCTTTGTAACTAAGGCTGTACAACAACCCCATTATAGTTTTGCTATGGGAATGTTATTGCTTGTATTGTTATTAGTTAGCTTAGGATTATGTTATTGTTGTTGTAAAAGACGTAATAATAGTAATACCCTTCATGTTCATGCTAATCATGCATTGTCATTACATCCAATCAGAACCGCTAAAATTGAAACATCTGATATAGAATCTGAAGTCCAGGACTTGATGCAAATAGAGGTTTGAGAATGTTTGTTGTACTAGAAGTACAAAAGGGGGGGTTGTGGAAGCAGAAAAAGAACTGTCAGAAAAGAACTGCAATGCATGACAGTTTGTTAGCAAGAGTCAGGCTAACTGTAGCCCTGATAACGCGAGATTTGTAGAAGCGAGGATTGTGTGAGGCGGGTGAGAAAGTACTGTGTGAGAAGTTATTGTGACCTTGTATAGATAAGGTGTAGAAGACCTTGTGTAGATAAGGTATAGGAAATATTGTATGTTGGCAAGAGTCAAAACAATTAAGAAATAAGATATCAAGATGGCTTATGTATAACAAAATGCAGCTGTCCCTCATTATTTTCTGTAATGAAAGGTATAAATGCTTGTTGTAATTAGGTATCAGTGAGAGAGACCTGCTTAGCTCTCTCCCTCTGCACAATTGTGAGAGTTAATAAAGCTTCTGACTTGCTGCACCCAAACAAAAGAGTGAGAACTCAGTTTTTCTCCGACAGCCTCTTCTGATGAATATTTCCTGCTCTCTGTGATCTCGCTCCCTGCCATCCAGAATTTGAATAGCCCCTTCCCTGCACCTGCATTAGCTTTTTCAAAGAGCAAAACCACGTAGAACCTGCCGGGGGGCGTGGCTGTCAGTGAGCAGGAGGACAAGGGAGCAGATCCTCCTTACAACAGGGGCAGCTGGGAAGATGTGGACGGAAAAACATTAGGGACCCAAGGGCCACATGTTGCCAAGCAGTGCACAGCCCGAATGCTGACCTTCTCTGTAGGGATGGGGGAGAAGAATCCTCTGCATGCCTGGCCTTAAACAGGGCTAGAGCCCAGGTCTACCGACTCCCAGTCCAGTGCTCTGTGCACTAGCCCTGGATGTCTTCGGAGCTTTCTGTTATAGTTCCATATTTCCTTTTGTCCCACAGACCCATCCACTCCCACACAAGTGCTGTCCCATTGGTAGTGATCGACATTGGGCCTGCTGATTCTCAAAGGTGGGATTCCATACATTAAAGAGCTAGCTCCCCCCTTACTCAGCCATGGTTTCTGCTCCTGGTAGGTGTGTCATTTTGGATCTGTGTTACCCATGACAACACCTCTAAGCTGTGGCTGCTGAGACCTACGTTCAGTCACCTCCTACAATTAACGGTCCTTTGCTGGGGAAGGAATCGAGTCTGATTCAGGACAAATTCATTCTTTCAATCCCACAACCCCAGCAAACTTGGGTCTGAGTACGGTAACCCCCCTCCCCCGCGAATCTGCAGCCATCCTAACTTTGTGTCAAAGGGCCTGTTACCCAACCAATAATTGATCCTCGGGACTCCCGCAGTTTCCAGCTTGTCCTGAGCCTTCAGTTGGCTGGGCTATATTAAATATGGCCATTGGCTCCAAAAAGGGTGAAGAAGAGGAAGTGATGAACAACTCCCCTACAATTCACAGAGGCTCACTGCTGTTTTACTGCTCGTAATACTCCAGCTCTGAGCTCGAGCTTCCCACGAATAGCATGCCTGAGAAAACCACCCTGGTGGACCAATCCTGGGAGGTACAGAGTACCCGCAGCTCCCACTGACTTCAACGGGTGTTGAAGGCACTCTGCATTATGCAGGATCAGGCCCTTGCTACTGAAAATTCAACCACTGAGTTGAGGTGACGTTTGGACTGCTCCAAGCACAGCTGAAAAAGAGCTTGGGCTAAATTCAACTCTCAGGCTCCGACTCAAGAAAGCACCAAGCTATGCGCTTAAGCGTCAGGGAAGGAAAGCACAAGCTTGATGTCTCTGTTGAATAGGGACAGACTTGAGCCCACGCTTTGTTGAATAAGGGCCTTGGAGACAATAGTGTAAATCCACAGCGACGTTATTAAAGTCACTGGATTAAGACTAGTTTAATTGAGAGTGGCACCTAACCAGCTGAGTATATGCCTGGCCCTTGTCTGGCACTGAACATGAGTGAGACAAGCTGGACACTAGACTGTTATGCGTCAGAGAGACTGAGAGAGAAGCGAGTGGGCAAGAAGGGTTACAACGCTGTGAGCTGGTCCCCCGAACACGAGGAACAGCACCAAGAGCGAGGGTGAGACTGAGTTCCAGTAAACTGCAGCAGGAACTCTTCCAGGCAGGCTTCATGGCTTCGTTTCTACCGGGAAAGTGGCCATTCCATTATGGGCACAACAGGAAATAAATAAATTAATACAGAAACTCATTAAAAGTGCGCCGAGTCCCAGGCTAGCAAGATTATGGGCCTTTTTAACCCCCCACAGGGCTAGATCCTGCACTTCCAGATTTACATCAATGTACGTACCAACCCAGTGGAGTTGCCTCTGGTTTATCACTTAGATCAGAACCTGGCCTCAGGAGATTTAATGAAATAAAGCCAAAGATCCCCAAGGGAGCTTCCTATTTGTTTAAATAGGGAGCTTGCTTGAGAGCTGGGTTCCCTCTGCTCTCCCATCTCCTCATAAGAAAGCCTTTTACATTGGCCAGATTTAGAAGCGCTTCCAAAGCAAGTGAATGTCTGCATTCCACGGAACTGAAATTGACGATAAAAAGACTTCGGAGGTTCCCACAGGCCGATGGCTCCAGCAACGTCAAAACATCTGGGAGCAAATGTAAATCAGCAACATGCATGTCAATAATGCTATGTTTTCAACAAGTAACATTCCCAAAGCCCGCTACAAGGCCCAGGTGTTTAATCATCTGCAGCAGGCCATATGCATTGTAGGTATGAACGTCAGCACAAAGGAGAAGAAATAAGGGGGCCAATGTGTTGGCCGGGGGGCAGTGTTGGCCAGACAATTAAATGATTCAATTGCAAATAATCCCTGGCTGTAGAATTTCCCCAAATATGCTCTGAACTTGACTAACCTTTCCCAGGGCAGAACATGGAGGCGATGTCCTAGATGGCCATTTCTTTACTGAGCTCCTCGTCCATCCAGCTAGGTTTTTATACCAGGCTTACTGCCATACAATATTATAATTCGTTTTATAATAGCATCCACAGGCCCCCAACTCAGAGCAGGGCTCCAATGTGCCAGGTACTCTCCATATACACAGTAAGACGCCCAGGCTCCGAAAAGCGTACATTTTAAGTAGACAAGACAGGCAAAAGAAGGCTTATTATCCCCATTTTGCCCAGCGACTTGGGCAGGCTCCCCCCGTTTGGAACTGAATTCCAATCTCAGGAGCCCAAGCCCAGTGCGCACAGCACAAGACCAACCTTCTGCTCTGCGCTGTAAGTATAGTGCCACAGGGCACTTAATACCTGTCAGAAGGGCAGACAAGAGGCTTCTAAGGCCAGGTCTACACTACCGCGGTAGTTCGACAGCTGGCAATCGAACTTCCGGGTTCGATTTATCGCGTCTGGTCTGGACGCGATATATCGATCCCGGAAGCGCTCGCCGTCGACTGCGGTACTCCAGCTCGACGAGAGGAGTACCGCGGAGTCGACGGGGAGCCTGCCTGCCGCGTGTGGACCGCGTCTGAACCGCGGTAAGTTCGAACTAAGGTATGTCGACTTCAGCTACGTTATTCACGTAGCTGAAGTTGCGTACCTTAGTTCGAATTTGGGGGTTAGTGTAGACTAGGCCTAAGTCTCATTCAGAGAGATTTTTACGTCTTTTGCCCTTAGAAACAGAAATCTGTGATCGTATTAAAGGACAATTAAATTGAGCGCCGAACAGGAATGAAAAAAGCAAGAGAGGAACATGAGCGGTTCTGCTCAGCAACTGCCCTGTCAATCTGTTTCCGATTTAAATGGAATCCATCCTCCCGCCCGTCAACAGGCTCAGGAAAACCGAATCCGACTGCTCTGGAGCAGTAGCATCAACATCTGCTTATGAAACTCTTTAGATCCACCCTCTCACCCTGGGCGGCAGCTTGGACTTTGTGGCTGGGGGCCAAACCCGAGGACTGGAATCGAAGAAGAAAAATTTCTAAGATGTAAATCATAAAAGTAAGAAAATAGCGGTGGGCGGGGCTTTTAACCAGCTCCTCTAAAATGCTTGCTGCTATGCTGATTTCCTCTGTAATGCGTTTCCACTCATGGCCATTACAATTCTATCCATTTCACAGAACTTGGCCCCTCTCGATATATTTAAAGCTATGAGTCATGCAGAGTTAGATCTAAATTTGTACATTTCATTTGAAACAGATGTACAAGTTTCTCTTTATTTTAAAGAAAGTTTACGTTAGAAATAATACATATTGCCTGCAGGCTCAGATACGATCCGCTCTGTGCACGTTAAAGGGGAAGTGTGGGTACCAAATTCGATCTCCACTTCTAGCTGTCTTCAATAGACTAGAACTTGGTACGGCTCACACCCAGACATCGGGTCTGACACACTGTGAAACTAATTCAGCTCTCTCTGGATTACTCAGTACAAACCCACTGAGAGATTTGTTATTGATATAGTGAGATGTTCCTTCTAGCAAAGCAACACGCAGCTCTTTACTCTCTTCTGTAGCTACTGAGGTGTTTTCCCTTATCAGCAGGTCGATGCACAAATTCACTCCAATGCAGAGGGTCAGAGTACAAGGCAGATGCACTGATTACTAAAAGTCCCACTCAGGTCCCCTTATTCTGAAAACTTAAGTGAGATTCACGAGGTGCATAGACTTTATGCTGGTCCTCTGCACAAGGGTGAATTTCCTCTATGGTGCGTTTCCTGCAGTTCCAGCATTAAAATGAGGGAAACACAGGAGAACCCCAAATCCGGCATGTGCATCTTTAACTCTGTGACATTCCAGGGTGCAATCTAGCCAGCGAGGGTCTGTGTCACCCGTGCCCTGCAACCTGGGGTGCCTGACAGTGCTTTCCGCTGTAGCTCCCAGACGGGCCACTCACAAACAGCCTGTCAGCATGCAGATCACACCCGGAGTGTCTGTGTTATAGCCACAGCCCTGGTCCAGCAGCCTGTCAGCAAACACCCAGCCACACACTGGCTTTCAGCAGCTGAGGTTACTATTGCAGGGTGATCCCAACACACTCCCAGTCCTGAATTCCCCCCCTCCCCCAAATGTGTGTTCTGTACTGTCCAGCCTTCTTCTGGACAGTTCCAATATTTTAGGTCTATTGTCCCTGTAAGAGAACAACATACAACAACTCTTTTAAACAGAGTTACCACGCAGCCCAGTTTAACCACAACACTAGATTAATTTTGATTAAAAATAAAACAAGTTTATTTAACACAATAAACTGGGATTTTAAGTGAGTGCAAGCATAGGCATTCAAGTTAGAAATGGTTACAAGAGAAATAAAAATAAAACGCTTCCTTAGACTAAAACTTTACAAACGAAGCTTGGTTCAAGGTAAGGTTCTTACCACGTGCTCCCAACATTACTGACCAATCTGCAAGTTCAATCCTTTAGGGGGCCATTTAGGGAACTGGGGTAAAAATCTGTTTGGGGATTGGTCCTGTTTTGAGCAGGGGGTTGGACTTCACTAGATGACCTCCTGAGGTCCCTTCCAACCCTGATAGTCTATGATTTCTTGCCACCTGTTCCTGCTGAAATGCAGCTTTTCTTTGCCTCCTTTCTTCCCCCTCTTGCTGTCTAAGGACTCTGTTTACAGCTTATATGCAAACTGAGGCAAACACCCATCCCTTTGTTTAAGACAGGCCTGCTTGACCTAATTGGGGCAACATGAGTTTGAACATGTGCCTTTAACATCATACGGGGGGGATTTTATACCTCTGACCATACGGTTGCTACACACATTTCACTCTGATATTTTTGACCAGTGAGTTATTAGTTTTTCAAGTGATATCTCACAAGGCATATTTTGCACAACGATTATTACCATAGGGTGCAGGGTGTGTCACCCTGTCTGGAGTGGCTCATGACGGCGAGTGCCTACATCAGGGCAGACTGTCAAAAACAGGCCAGATACCTCAAACTGGTGGTGCGTTCTATAATAAGATTTCACTAAGCCAGTAACAAA
Organism: Emys orbicularis; assembly: GCF_028017835.1. Taxonomy (NCBI): domain Eukaryota; kingdom Metazoa; phylum Chordata; order Testudines; family Emydidae; genus Emys; species Emys orbicularis. Next base: position 35,273,270 of record NC_088696.1, read on the forward strand.
TGTGAACTCCTGGATCACTATACCTGTCTCACCATGGAGTCACAGACAGTCCCCTTAGCCTCTCCAGTTAATATTGCCTCCCAGACAAACTGGATTTTGTGATAAATGGTCACTTACACCAAAAAATCACACAATATTCAGATTGCTTCCAGTCCCAAGAGACCAGGCACTTACTCCCAATCAACTGGTACCCGAGATTGCATACCAAAGACAATGCCTGTAGCCAATCCTGTAATGAAGGTTTATTGACTAGGAAAGAGAAATGAGCGAGTTATTGACAGGTTAAAGCAAGCAAACATATGCACAAATGAGTTACAGTCTAAATCCTAAGAGCGACGGAGTTGTAGTGATCTGTTAATTCAAAGCGTCTTTCAGGGCGACCCAGGAGGCACCCCCAATGGATCTCTGGCTTCAGTTTAGTGTCTCTGGCCCTGAGAGAGTTCAAACAGCGAAGAGATGGAAAATCTTCACATCAACTGTTTTTATTTCCCTCTTCCAGCATTCAAAGCGATGCACGCACCACTCCATGGATGGATGGGGCAATTAACAAAGCTTTTGGTCTTATAATGGCCCACCCCTCCTCCTGGATGGCTGGAGAGGACGGTTCCCACACCTGGGTTCTCAAGTTTAGAGCAAATATTTTCAAAGTTATAAAGCAAAACGTACATATTTTCTTATAGCCTGGAATACCGACATCACAAGTGTGATAAATGCATGCAGCAATTTACAAGCATTTCATAGAGTCTAAATGCTAAATACATTCTTATAAGACCAAACCTATTTTGAGCAAAACTAACATACAGCTATGAGTTTGTCAGGTCTTAGCTAATGCCTGCAGCCAGGGCCGGCTCCAGGGTTTTTGCTGCCCCAAGCAGCCCCCCCCACCCCCACCCCAATAAAAAGCCACGATCGCGATCTGCGGCGATTCGGCGGGAGGTCCTTCACTCCGAGCGGGACTGAGGGACCCTCCGCCGAATTGCCACCGAATAGCTGGACGTGCCGCCCCCCTCCGGAGTGGCCGCCCCAAGCACCTGCTTGACAAGCTGGTGCCTGGAGCCGGCCCTGCCTGCAGCCTGGGCAAGAGCAGGCATCTGGCCTGCCAGCGTCGCATGGTGTGACTAAAGTGGTACATTTGATCACAGACTCCGCCAGGAAAATTTAACAGAACAAGGTCTCTCATTGTCCTGCATGAAAAAGATGAAACATTATCAATGTAAGTCAACAAATATAATGTGTGTCTACTCCTGGAATCTAAGGCCTTGTCTAAACTAGGGGATTTTAGCAAAAAACCCTCCCACCATTGTTATCACGCCAGTGCTACTGAGGGAGGCAACTTTGGGAGCTCTAATGTAGGTGGGGGTAAAGAGTGAGGTCTGGCTTGGGGAAAAGGGAGGTCCCCATCCAGCTGCAGTGCCCCCCAGATAACCTAGAAAATTAGCCAGTTTCCTGATGACAGCATCGTGGGTACTGATGAGTTTCCTGTGGGGTTAAAATGACACCACCCATTTGAAATCTAGACAATTATATAAAGGCATTGGAGGTGGTTTCAGGTCCTGCACCAGCCCCAGATTCCCCTGGTCAGTTTTACAATCATGTGACTCTTTTCCATGTGTCACGGGATTGCTGGCCCCTTTAAGGGGAATCTGGGCCCAGGCTACCTGAGATGATTTAAGAAGCCCATCTAGGCAGTTAATTGGAGAACAAGTACCTGGGCCTGATAAAAGGCCATCAGGGCTCAGTTACATGGGGTGCTCACAAAGAGACTCTGTCCCAAAGAAGAGATGGCCCCAGGAGGAGGACTGTGCAGGCCTAGGAAGAGACTGTAGTTCAAGATTATTTTAGATTTAATAAAATAGAACCCCAGCAGGGGAATTTTTTTGCCTTACATCCGTTTGGACTGTGTGGAGTTCTTAAAAGAGCCCTGAGAGAAGGGAAACTGAGGCAGAGAGTGCCTGCAGTGCCACATGAGCTCAGCAGGGGGCTCTACAGGGCTGGCATGCCCTAGGGGACACAGGCTCCACAGGTGCTGAGAGCCACTGAATCAAACTGTAAACCCTGCATATGATGGAAACCACGTCAACTTCAAGCCAGGGGGTGTAGCATCACCCCCCCCCACCACCACCACCACTCCGAGTTCCAGCACCTATGCCTGTCTGCAAAAATAAAAATAAATAAATGAATAAAACAGCACAAACAACAAGGGAAACTGACTAATTACACTGGTCTACAATTTTTGAGAAGTTGTCTGCTTCAGAGATAAAATGTGCTATTTATTATGTATTTTGATGTGCTGAATTCAAATATGACAATTAAAACAACTGATTGGCTACTGTTTTTAAGATATTTAAGTTTTTACATTTTATGTCTATGTATATTGTGTAGATAGTAGAGTTTTAATCATAAATTGTAAACCTAGGTCTTTTCATGTGTTTATGGTTGCTTTACATGATAATATTTCACCTGTCCTGTTTATGTAACACTTTAAAAATCAGCAAAAGGGTTATATAAATAAAATTTATTATGAAACAAAAGGCAAAAAACTATTATGTACATAGTTTAGTCCTATTCAGTGCTACTCGGCGCTTCTTGGCTTGTCTCTTGTATTCATTAAATGGAGCATCTCTTGTCGCTGTCTAGCAATAGTCTGCAAGCATTGATGGGCTCCATTTGCCCTGATAGTGTTTCTCCATTGTTGCAATGTCCTGGTGGAATCGCTCGCCGTGCTCGTCGCTCACTGCTCCGCAGTTCGGTGGAAAAAAATCTAGATGAGAGTGCAAAAAATGTATCTTTAGTGACATGTTGCAACCAAGGCTTTTGTATGCCTTGAGGAGGTTTTCCAACAACAACCTGTAGTTGTCTGCCTTGTTGTTTCCGAGAAAATTTATTGCCACTAATTGGAAGGCTTTCCATGCCGTCTTTTCCTTGCCACGCAGTGCATGGTCAAATGCATCATCTCGAAGAAGTTCACGAATCTGAGGACCAACAGAGACACCTTCCTTTATCTTAGCTTCAATTAACCTTGGAAATTTTCCACGGAGGTACTTGAAAGCTGCTTGTGTTTTGTCAATGGCCTTGACAAAGTTCTTCATCAGACCCAGCTTGATGTGTAAGGGTGGTAACAAAATCTTCCTTGATTCAACAAGTGGTGGATGCTGAACACTTTTCCTCCCAGGCTCCAATGACTGTCGGAGTGGCCAATCTTTCTTGATGTAGTGGGAATCTCTTGCACGACTATCCCATTCGCAGAGAAAACAGCAGTACTTTGTGTATCCAGTCTGCAGACCAAGCAAGAGAGCAACAACCTTCAAATTGCCACAAAGCTGCCACTGATGTTGGTCATAGTTTATGCACCTCAAAAGTTGTTTGATGTTGTCATAGGTTTCCTTCATATGGACTGCATGACCAACTGGAATTGATGGCAAAACATTACCATTATGGAGTAAAACAGCTTTAAGACTCGTCTTCGATGAATCAATGAACAGTCTCCACTCATCTGGATCGTGAACGATGTTGAAGGCTGCCATCACACCATCGATGTTGTTGCAGGCTACAAGATCACCTTCCATGAAGAAGAATGGGACAAGATCCTTTTGACGGTCACGGAACATGGAAACCCTAACATCACCTGCCAGGAGATTCCACTGCTGTAGTCTGGAGCCCAACAGCTCTGCCTTACTCTTGGGTAGTTCCAAATCCCTGACAAGGTCATTCAGTTCACCTTGTGTTATGAGGTGTGGTTCAGAGGAGGAGGATGGGAGAAAATGTGGGTCCTGTGACATTGATGGTTCAGGACCAGAAGTTTCATCCTCTTCCTCGTCTGACTCAAGTGAGAATGATTCTGGTGCATCAGGAACCGGCAGTCCTTCTCCGTGGGGTAATGGGCGTATAGCTGATGGAATGTTTGGATAATGCACAGTCCACTTTTTCTTCTTTGACACACCTTTCCCAACTGGAGGCACCATGCAGAAGTAACAATTGCTAGTATGATCTGTAGGCTCTCTCCAAATCATTGGCACTGCAAAAGGCATAGATTTCCTTTTCCTGTTCAACCACTGGCAAAGATTTGTTGCACAAGTGTTGCAGCATGTGTGTGGGGCCCACCGCTTGTCCTGATCTCCAATTTTGCAGCCAAAATAAAGGTGATAGGCTTTCTTAACCATAGTGGTTATACTGCACTTTTGTGATGCAAAAGTCACTTCACCACAAACATAGCAGAAGTTATCTGCACTGTTCACACAAGTACGAGGCATCTCTGCTCACTTTGGCTAAACAGAAATGTGTCCCTTTGCAAATCAAACACTGACAAATAAGAGAGCACGACACTGTATGATTTCTAGAGCTGATATAGGGCAATTTGTTCAGCAGAGTGATGTAAGCTTCGTTATGATTGCATCATCCATGACTTCTAGGAATAACATGATGTAAGTCATATCATGTATGACGCAATACCAGCTTCAGATTGCATCATTCATTGTTTTGCCTAAAAAGCAAGTACTGTCCAAACCCAGTCATAGATTTATTCATAGATCCAGTCAAAGATGTATTTTAGTCATTTCTGGTTTAAATTGAGATCCCTTCCCTTTATAACTCACTTATCCTCCGCCATTCCCAAGTCAAGGGTCGTATATACTGACCCAATAGCATATCTTGCAAACTAGAGCCAATCAACAATTTTAAGCATCATTTTCGTTCTCAGTGACCCAGAATTAGTAAAGTTTGACTACATTTATTTCAGAAGCATTTTGGCTGTAGAGCAGTGTTATATGGGGGGGAAACAATGTAACTGCCTAACATGCTCTCAAAGGCAGGAAACACATTGGAAAAAAAAGAATATTCTTCCCAGCAAATCTCTTCCACTTACAGTCATCTGGAATGCTCCTTGTGGGCAGCAGTGTGATTTGTAGGTGGATAGTGGCCCATTAAGAAGTCAGTCAATCGCATGCAAACAGGGGTATCTGCGCAGCCTTCATCAGCAAACACTGTTCTGTAAAACCATCCTTCCTTGCTGTGCTTTTCTCAGGCCTCCCCTGAGAACCTTGCCCCTACAGTAATTTAGGGAGTTGTGTGGCAGGGAATGAAACTTTCTGAATGAGAGGCCAAGCAAAGGACATGACATCACAACCCATGAGCTAATCTAGCAACAAACAGCCTCAGACACTCGGGCTCAACCATTTACAGCTCCAGAGGGACCAGGACTGACCGTAGGAGAGCCAGCCAAGAGCACAGTGGCAAACATAGCGCCAGATTGTGGCTTCTCAAGCCACTGCTGCTGAAGGAGTGTGTGGGGAGGGGATGCTGCTCCAATGCTGGAGGCATGGTAGAGACCACATGCAAGCAGAACGCCTCTGGGTGAGCACATGCAGGAGTAGCCACCACTACGCTCTGTAACAGAGCGTTCCCCCTTCCCTGCACCTCCAGTCCTGATCTGCCAGCCAGTGCAGGATCCCGCCATCCTCCCCTGGTGCTCAGGGAGTGCAAGCAGGGGGAAGGGGATTCTAGTGGCTCACTGTGCAACAGCACCAGGAGAGAAGGGTCACGGTGCCTTCCCTTCCCCCACACCCACCCAGGAGAACCAGAATCTGACCTTTGACTTCCATTGCTGCAGACTCACAATCGGGTCATGTGTTTAGATCTGCTCAGAGATCCTGGGATTGAGCCTCCACGGCTTTATCCCTTGTGCAGCCATTCACTCCTCTGGAAGATACTGCCACTCTGGTTTACCTCGACGTGCTAGAGGTGCAAATGACTGCACAAGGGATAGGGCCCTTGTTCTCCCAGTGGCCCTATCAGATGGGCAGTTTCACCAAAGGCGCTGTAGAAATTTGGCTAGGTAATTCCCATTCATTTCCACTGGAACCTGGATGCCCAAATCACACAGGTGACTTTGAGAATCTAAACCTTACGGTTGAATTAAGGGGGGAAATTGCTTATTAAATGTTATTTGCAAATCTTAGCCTGATTTCCAGAGAGAAATTTCACCCTGCAGCACGCACATGGCTAGAGAGATATTACGTGCCTTTCTTTTTTTGTTAAAGTAAATGTAAAACAATAGTTTGAAACTCCCTCTTAGGTGGCACTCTCTCTTTTGACTGCAAAATGTCTGGCAAGATGCCATGAGTACACTATTCTAAAAGCAGCTCATTCAGGCCAGGAATGTGCGTGTTTCCCATAGAAGTAGAATTTGCCTTTTTTTTAATACTGGTGAAAGGTGATAGATCAACACAGAACACAAGCACTGGTCCATCCCTTGCCTTTGAAGGTCCACTTCACCTGGTGAGAGGGTCAATCCAGTCTCCATGCAGTCTCTCTGCTGAGATTGCCACCAAATGTACCAATGGCAAGCTGTGGCTTCGTCACTTGGCCACCTCTCCTGCAGTCCAGCTGAAGTGAGGCCACCAACTCCTTCTACCACATAGTTCTCAGATGATAACTTTCAGTTCAGTGACCAAAGCCAGAGTTGAGCCGAGGATCGAACCTGAAGGGGGGTTCCAAAGAGGATGGAGCTCGGCTGTTCTCAGTGGTGGCAGATGACAGAACAAGGAGCAATGGTCTCAAGTTGCAGTGGGGGAGGTCTAGGCTGGATATTAGGAAACTCTGTTTCACTAGGAGGGTGGTGAAGCACTGGAATGGGTTACCTAGGGAGGTGGTGGAATCTCCATCCTTAGAGGTTTTAAGGCCCGGCTTGACAAAGCCCTGGCTGGGATGATTTAGTTGGGGTTGGACTAGATGACCTCCTGAGGTCTCTTCCAACCCTAATCTTCTATGAAAGGGTCTATTTCAGGGCCAACCCAACACCCACTGAAGACAGCGGGGCCTTTCAATGGGCACTCAATCAAATTCTTAATCACCTGTCTCATGAGCAACCCAGTCTACCTGGTAGGATACTTATAAAATATCCATAGCCACTTAAGAATTGTTTCTATAGGAAATGGACCCCTTATAATAAAAGCTTTGGTCTCCTTGCAAATAATTAGCATTTATCAATACTTTTCAGGAGAAAGTTGTTTAAAAGGGCAGGAAATTAAAAGAAAGGGGAGGTTTTACCATAATAGAGCAGATTAGGTTAAATGAATAGAACATGTGAGCAAAGTTGCTCCAGAGATCTGTAGATCACAACCCATGCCATAAATGTGAGGGCTAGCAAACAAGAAATCTCTGTTCAAAATGCAAAATCTAAACACAAGTGAGACAATGCACATCAGTCACAGCTCTATTAAAGTCAAAGCAATGGGGCAATCACACAAGTGAGTCTTTGGTTCAATCACACTAAGTATAGCAGATTAAAATAGGGGCAGATCATCAATACAATAATGAAGAAAGATTTTCAAGGGGACTATTATCCATAACAAGCAGAATGATCTGAAGCACTTGTTACAGCATCATGTGAGTCGAGAGATATTCCTAGCACAAGATTTATTCTTGTCACAATCAACAGTCTTCATTACTTGGTAGCTAATGCTGCCCCTCTCTGGATTCCTCTAACAAAGACATGGAACAAAATAATGCTTATGCCAGTCAATTTTGAGATCTCGTAGTGAACATCGCATGATGAGATATGCTGCATGGGCTTTTTCATTTGCGCACACAGAGCAATGAGCAAGCCCCAAAAGAACTGGAGCCAGCCAAAGCTGATCTCAGAGTATCCACGCCCTGCTGCCCAGTTCTCCCATTGAACTCACGCAATACTCAGTGGGAGTTGCTCACATTCTGCAGTGAGAAAATGGGGCCCAGGAATGGCTCAAACTGTCACAGACTCGGTGTTTAATTTGTCCCAGGGTTGAGCCCCGGCACCTCCAGGCCTGGCAGTTCAGAGCCCCGGCGCCTCCGGGCTCGGCAGTTCAGAGCCCCGGCGCCTCCGGGCTTACCACATCAGTTATGAAAGTAAAACAATTGCTTGAGCCCCTTCATTACAAATTGAGCCCTGCATAGACACCGCAGCCCACCCCGCCACAGCCACATGGCTATTTTTAGCATGCTAGCTTGAACGGAGCTAGCACACATATGTCTACCCAAGCTGTGACTCACACCGTCCAGCTGCTGTGTAGACAGACCCCTAGCCCTTAGCTGGACTAGACCTGCGGTATTAGGCCGTGCAATTCATCTCCCTGACAGCAGAGCCCTCACTTACCTTGCTGCATGCACTCGGTGCTAAAGTTCTGAATCTTACTCAGTGGTGCGGTGGGATATTAGCACTGCTAGGGGAGGGGTGAAAGGGAGAACAGTTCTTCTCTCTCTAATCTATTTAATGTGCTATCACTATGGTGTCTGATCACCTGGTATCTTTTTTTAAAGCCTGCCACTTTAAAAATCCTCACTCTCGCTTTTCAATGGGAGTGAGCATGCTCTGTGCAGGGTACGTTATGGAAGGGAAGACACAGGACTTTTATAATGAATATAAGGTGGATGCTTTACTGAGACTGCTGGACTCAGATTCACTTGGTGGTTTTCTCCGGCTCTCTAGCTCAGACTAACGCAACTTCTGCTGCCTAGCGTCACCATAGAGGGTTTCCCCTCAATCTTGGATTAGGAAGCTGCGGAAGGATGACTCTACTATAGTACGAAAGAGTAACTTTAAACCAAGCATTCTTTAAACTAGTGCACGGCACCTGCTGGACTTTTCACTTCACCAGTCACTCACCCATCAAGATAGGTTTCAGAGTAGCAGCCATGTTAGTCTGTATCAGCAAAAAGAACAGGAGTACTTGTGGCACCTTAGAGACTAACAAATTTATTTGGGCATAAGCTTTCATGGGCTAAAATCCACTTCATCGGATGCATGTGTATTTTCCACTGCATGCATCTGATGAAGTGGGTTTTAGCCCACGAAAGCTCATGCCCAAATAAATTTGTTAGTCTCTAAGGTGCCACAAGTACTCCTCAATCAAGATAGGTTACAGTTTTATGACTGAATTAGGCCAGAAATACATTTCAGCGTAGAGCAGATCTACAAAGTTACAGCTGCTCTTTCAAGGTGGAAGGGAAGGGGCAGGACAGAATAACCTAATAAAATATGCCCAGGAGAGATTTTGGCCTCAGGTCTCCTGTACTAATAGAGGATGTGTCCCTGAAACTGGGGGTTCGTGTAATGAGGAATCTAAGGGGACCCACTGGAAAGTTAAATGACAAGTGTAAAAGTGCTTGTGGTTAAAGATTTTCAAAAGCACGTAAGTGCGTTTGGGGTGCACAACTCGAGATACCGGAGAGGGGCCTGATTTTCAGAGGGGTGGATGCTCCGCACTTTCTGAAAATCAGGACGTGTAGAAGTGTCCGATATGGGGGCACCCAGAAGTGGAGGGTCTAGTCACTTTTGAAAATCCTGGACAAATCACAACTCTCTCAGATTTGTGAGCCTAGCATAAATATAGACCATTTCCCCAAGTCACTGAATTCTGAACCTTGAATGGGTTTTAAATAATGAAAGGAAGTGTTTGTTCCAGCTGGCTTAGTCGGAAAGCATGGCTGTGGGGCTTCAGTGCTTTCTGCAGCATTATGCTCTCAAGATCTGAGATCACTCACTTGTTCCATCAAACTTCAGTCCTTGCATCATCTCCCTTACTGCCGCAATTTTAAACACACTAGTCATTGCTCACTCGTGGCACCTAATTCTGGGCCAGCAAACAGTGTCAAAGTCATATCTAGTAATTTTAGTTCCTTGGCAGCCCCTCATGTTCCAAATTCTTTGGAACATTTTCCATTGTTCCTGGCTGACACTGGAGACTTGCTAGTACCAGATGCACTGCTGAACAGTGGCCTCACAGGGTCAGTTATTGGAGGCGACAGGATGGTGGTGGGGGACTGGTGATGATTTCTGTTGATGGAGTTCAACCCAGCAGCTCCCCCTCACAGCTTATCTTGCAATTACTTATGGAAAATCCTCAACACATCATCAATCACCATGTGACAACTCAAACTGTCAAAGGAAGTGCAGTCAGAAGGAGGAACTGAGAGTGCAGACTCCTGGGTTTCTATTCTTACCAATTCCCTGCAGGACGTCGGGAAAGTCACTTGGTCTTGGTAAATTGGGGATAATAGTATCTACTTCACAGGGGTGTCATGGGGCTTAACCTTTGTAAAGTACTTGAGACCCCTGGTGAAAGGAACAGCAGCTCTACCAAGTGTTATCACTTTAACCAGACTGGACCAGATGGTGGGCTCCGTTACTAACCAGAAGGCATCGTTCGCAGTGGCGGAGGTCCATACCCTAAAATGAATTGGATGAGTTCTCCTGTGAAAAAAGCAGCACTGTAAGTTACAATCGTTTTAGAAAGTGAGTCACGTGCTTCACAAGCCAACTGATAGTGTGTCCTTGTGGTCACACAAGACGTGCTTTTGCAAAACATAACTGAAAGCAGAACTAAAAAGAGGATGTCTCTTCTCTGTGGGAATATCCTGTCAAGTAGTTCAGTTACGGGGGCTTATACCATAGTGGCTGCAGTGTATTTAGGAATCAATTCTGCACGTCTAGGTCGCTCAACAATAGCTAAGTCGAATCCTAGCAAAATGTCAACAACAAACAACAAAATCATGTCTGACCTGAGGCTGAGAAATCTGAGCTCAGAGGAAAATTTGAGCAGAAAGGGTGAAGAACCCGAAACAAAGGTTTAGTATGAAAATGCTTCCTTGATTTCTGCATTTCACTAGCACGATGCTCTGTATGTATCATCGATTCATTGATTCCAAGGCCAGAAGAGAGAACTGTGATCGTCTAGTCTGACCCCCTGTATAACACACATCAGAGAATTTCCCCCAAATAATTCCTAGAACAGATCTCTCAGAAAAATACCCAGTCTTGATTTCAAAATTATTAGTGATGGAGAATTCACCACGACCCCTGTTAAATTGTTCCAATGATTCATTACTCTCAGTATTAAAAATTTACGCCTTATTTCCAGGCTGAATTTGTCTAGCTTCATTTTCCAGCCATTGGATCATGTTACACCTTCGTCTGCTAGACTGAGGAGCCCTCTATTAGCAAATCTTTGTTTCTCAGGGTACGTCTTCAATCGATTTATCTGGGATCGATATATCGCGTCTCGTTAAGACACGATATATCGATCCCCGAACGCGCTCACCGTCGACTCCGGAACTCCACCAGAGCGAGCGGCGGTAGCGCAGTCGACGAGGGAGCCGTGGCCGTCGATCCCGCGCCGTGTGGACCCCAGGTAATTCAATCCAAGATACTTCGACTTCAGCTACGCGAATGCGTATCTTGGATCGATCCCCCCCCCACTGTAGACCAGCCCTAAGGTAGGTGCTTATGGACTGCGATTAAGTCACCCATCACCTTCTTTGTTAAGCTTAACAGATTGAGCTCCTTGAGTCGAAGTGTGTGCAAAGCAATGTACCTGTTGATGGATAACAAGCTAGTTTATTGCAAAGATTTTTTTAGGCTCCCATTTCTCTTCTACTTGAGCATCATTAAAGTTAAAACAACACCACCACACACACTTCACTTAATCACTAAACACATTCTGCCCTAAGCCATCTGCTACCTGCCAACCCGCAAAGCACACCTGACTGGGAACCCTGCAATTAAGAGAAAACTACATGGGGTGGGGGGGGGGGGGGAACTGTTAGAGGCAACAGATTCTCATGGAGCCGCCAGAGGAAGGAAATTCCAGAGACATACAGGCTCCGGCAAGGACGCTGTACTGCCAGCTTCCCAGTGTTCAGCCTTGGGGACAGGTGGAGGGAGACTGGCAGGCCCGGAGAGTTATGCAGGTCTCAGGACACCTGGGGCTTCATAGAGGAGAATCAGCAACTTAAATCGCACCGGGAAGCTGCTGGGTAACCAGTGCAGTGCCCTTAAAAGGTAAGAGGCTGCATTCTGCACCGTGCAGGAATGAGCACTTAAGCAACCGCCTGGTTTCTAAGACTGCCTCCCTTTTGCAGGAGCATGGTCACTGCCACAGGTGTCCCAGGGGAGAAGGGTTAGATTTGGATGCAAATCATTTTATTTTCAGTGGGAAGGGAGGGGAGCTTTTTGCTCTCTCTCTGGGAAGATGACGTGTCATTCTGTGCAATCTCCCACCCCGCCCGAGTGTCTCCAGTCTTCTCCAGGCTTACGGATATCTAGGGAGAATTTCATCCTGAACCAAGAGGTACTCCCAAGAGCTTCCTCTATATCTGACACCATGACTACATCATGAGGTCCACCATCGAAAAGCTATTCTGGGCACATTATTTATAACAGCAGCAGCCAGAGGCCCCAGACGAGATCAGGGCCCCACGGTACTAAGTGAGAGAGTCCCTGCCTAAAACACGTACAGTCTGAACTGACATAACAGATAAATGGCGGGAGGGAAACTGAGACACAGAGAAGGGATGTGACTTGTCAGGACAGTTACAGAGCCAGAAAAAGATCAGGTCTCCTGACTTCCAAGGCAGTGCCCTCCAGTGGAGATCACTGCCTCTTCCTTCTCCGCCCCCCAGCTCAGAGGGCCAGGCACATTGTACCCATGTGAATCTAGGCCCCCTGAATTCACACCCTACACACTTCTGCAATAATATTTGTATGAAATATGCCTTGTGAGGTACCATATGAAAGCGAATACCTCGCTGGTCATTAATATAATTGCAAAGTGCATGTGTCAATGGTATATGTGGCGTTAGGGATTCCCTCTGATGATGTCACTAGAACATGTTTAAGACCAGACAGCCTAGCCTAGGTAAAGGTGATAAACTGGCCTGTCCTAGACAAAGGAACGTGGGTTTACCTCAATTGATATATTACCAGTAAAAAAAAAAAAAAAGCCACTGAGATGAACCAGTGGGCATTAGCCTGAGCCTAAAACAATCAAGATGGCTCCTGTATCCCAGAGAGACACAGGAGACAGATTCTCCAGCAGGCCTTCCTAACATGTACGACAAAGACATCTCTTTGGGGATATAAGGAACACAGAGACTCTCCATCTTTATGGAGAAACCAAGAAACCAAGCCATTTGGTCTCTGTGATGGGTCCTGGTCTGGCCGGCAACGGCTGGAAAGGAGACTAGGGGTGAGAGAAACCATCTTGAACAAAGATTTTAGATGAGTTTTTTTCCCCACTTTTATTGGCTTGTAACCATCTCTACCTTTTTCTCTCACTTGGCATCACTTCGTCCAAGCTCCTCTGTTCGTAAACTTGTTGGGTGTTCCTTATAAATCATCAGGGCTGCGTAAGTTAAATAAAGCATGTGCTTCCAGAAAGCTGACAGCTTGGAGTGTTTGTCTCGGTAAAGGCAGCGAACCAAACCCTTTCTTTAGGAGGGTCCAGTGAGAGGGACTGGTCCCTGCAGTAGGATGATTTTGGGGTGAATTTGGGGCTGGAAGGATACGAAGGTCAGCCTGCAAGGAGTAATTGGGTCAGGCAAAGCCTGGGTGAAGCTTGTGGGCTGCTGGCAGGATGCTGGAGTCAGAGCTCTGGACCAAAGCTGCACAGCCACAAAACACTCAAGGTTACAAGACAGACAGTGACCAACCCCCTTATTGGCCTGGATGAGCCCCAAAACGTCACACCCCACCAACATCTGAATGTCATCTCCATCGGGGGAATCTCCTGCTGGCACGTAAGTGTTCCAGCAGGCAACTCAACTTGCTGCCCCAGCTTTACTAGTCTGATAGCACATTCATCACCTGTCTGTAAGAATTCCAGTTTGGGGTGTGTTTCATAGATTCATAGATTCTAGGACTGGAAGGGACCTCGAGAGGTCATCGAGTCCAGTCCCCTGCCCACATGGCAGGACCAAATACTGTCTAGACCATCCCTGATAGACATTTATCTAACCTACTCTTAAATATCTCTAGAGATGGAGATTCCACAACCTCCCTAGGCAATTTATTCCAGTGTTTAACCACCCTGACAGTTAGGAACTTTTTCCTAATGTCCAACCTAGACCTCCCTTGCTGCAGTTTAAGTCCATTGCTTCTTGTTCTATCCTCAGAGGCTAAGGTGAACAAGTTTTCTCCCTCCTCCTTATGACACCCTTTTAGATACCTGAAAACTGCTATCATGTCCCCTCTCAGTCTTCTCTTTTCCAAACTAAACAAACCCAATTCTTTCAGTCTTCCTTCATAGGTCATGTTCTCAAGACCTTTAATCATTCTTGTTGCTCTTCTCTGGACCCTTTCCAATTTCTCCACATCTTTCTTGAAATGCGGTGCCCAAAACTGGACACAATACTCCAGCTGAGGCCTAACCAGAGCAGAGTAGAGCGGAAGAATGACTTCTCGTGTCTTGCTCACAACACACCTGGTAATACATCCCAGAATCATGTTTGCTTTTTTTGCAACAGCATCACACTGTTGACTCATATTTAGCTTGTGGTCCACTATAACCCCTAGATCCCTTTCTGCCGTACTCCTTCCTAGACAGTCTCTTCCCATTCTGGATGTGTGAAACTGATTTTTTCTTCCTAAGTGGAGCACTTTGCATTTGTCTTTGTTAAACTTCATCCTGTTTAACTCAGACCATTTCTCCAATTTGTCCAGATCATTTTGAATTATGACCCTGTCCTCCAAAGCAGTTGCAATCCCTCCCAGTTTGGTATCATCCGCAAACTTAATAAGCGTACTTTCTATGCCAATATCTAAGTCGTTAATGAAGATATTGAACAGAGCCGGTCCCAAAACAGACCCCTGCGGAACCCCACTTGTTATGCCTTTCCAGCAGGATTGGGAACCATTAATAACAACTCTCTGAGTACGGTTATCCATCCAGTTATGCACCCACCTTATAGTAGCCCCATCTAAATTGTATTTGCCTAGTTTATCGATAAGAATATCATGCGAGACCGTATCAAATGCCTTACTAAAGTCTAGGTATACCACATCCACAGCTTCTCCCTTATCCACAAGACTCGTTATCCTATCGAAGAAAGCTATCAGATTGGTTTGACATGATTTGTTCTTTACAAATCCATGCTGGCTGTTCCCTATCACCTTACCACCTTCCAAGTGTTTGCAGATGATTTCCTTAATTACTTGCTCCATTATCTTCCCTGGCACAGAAGTTAAACTAACTGGTCTGTAGTTTCCTGGGTTGTTTTTATTTCCTTTTTTATAGATGGGCACTATATTTGCCCTTTTCCAGTCTTCTGGAATCTCTCCCGTCTCCCATGATTTTCCAAAGATAATAGCTAGAGGCTCAGATACCTCCTCTATTAGCTCCTTGAGTATTCTAGGATGCATTTCATCAGGCCCTGGTGACTTGCAGGCATCTAACTTTTCTAAGTGATTTTTAACTTGTTCTTTTTTTATTTTATGTGCTAAACCTACCCCCTTCCCATTAGCATTCACTATGTTAGGCATTCCTTCAGACTTCTCGGTGAAGACCGAAACAAAGAAGTCATTAAGCATCTCTGCCATTTCCAAGTTTCCTGTTACTGTTTCTCCCTCTTCACTAAGCAGTGGGCCTACCCTGTCTTTGGTCTTCCTCTTGCTTCTAATGTATTGATAAAAAGTCTTCTTGTTTCCCTTTATTCCCGTAGCTAGTTTGAGCTCATTTTGTGCCTTTGCCTTTCTAATCTTGCCCCTGCATTCCTGTGTTGTTTGCCTATATTCATCCTTTGTAATCTGTCCTAGTTTCCATTTTTTATATGACTCCTTTTTATTTTTTAGATCATGCAAGATCTCGTGGTTAAGCCAAGGTGGTCTTTTGCCACATTTTCTATCTTTCCTAACCAGCGGAATAGCTTGCTTTTGGGCCCTTAATAGTGTCCCTTTGAAAAACTGCCAACTCTCCTCAGTTGTTTTTCCCCTCAGTCTTGATTCCCATGGGACCTTACCTATCAGCTCTCTGAGCTTACCAAAATCCGCCTTCCTGAAATCCATTGTCTCTATTTTGCTGTTCTCCCTTCTACCCTTACTTAGAATTGCAAACTCTATGATTTCATGACCACTTTCACCCAAGCTGTTGGTTGGTGTCTCCCTCTTGCGCACACACCCCCCTCTGGATGATATTGTGTAAGCTAAATTAGATCTAGCAGGCCACTGATAACAAACAAGAAGCCAGAATTGTTTGATCATCTTAGGTGCGTAATGTAATACCAAATAGCATGCAAAAGGCATTAATTGACTTAGCTCCTTTGACAAATTTGAAATTGTAGTTAAATAATAATAAAAAAAGATTGCTAAGTGATTGATGCTGCTGTTTCTTTTGAGTACTCCTGGTGAAACAGAAACACACGCCCTAGCCTGATTGCCTTCTCACCTATACTGGGTTTTACACCATTGTCACTCTATTGACTTCATAGATTCATAGATTCTAGGACTGGAAGGGGCCTCGAGAGGTCATCGAGTCCAGTCCCCTGCCCTCATGGCAGGACCAAATACTGTCTAGACCATCCCTGATAGACATTTATCTAACCTACTCTTAAATAGCTCCAGAGATGGAGATTCCACAACCTCCCTAGGCAATTTATTCCAGTGTTTAACCACCCTGACAGTTAGGAACTTTTTCCTAATGTCCAACCTAGACCTCCCTTGCTGCAGTTTAAGCCCATTGCTTCTTGTTCTATCCTTAGAGGCTAAGGTGAACAAGTTTTCTCCCTCCTCCTTATGACACCCTTTTAGATACCTGAAAACTGCAATCATGTCCCCTCTCAGTCTTCTCTTTTCCAAACTAAACAAACCCAGTTCTTTCAGCCTTCCTTCATAGGTCATGTTCTCAAGACCTTTAATCATTCTTGTTGCTCTTCTCTGGACCCTCTCCAATTTCTCCACCTCTTTCTTGAAATGTGGTGCCCAGAACTGGACGCAATACTCCAGCTGAGGCCTAACCAGAGCAGAGTAGAGCGGAAGAATGACTTCTCGTGTCTTGCTCACAACACACCTGTTAATACATCCCAGAATCATGTTTGCTTTTTTTGCAACAGCATCACACTGTTGACTCATATTTAGCTTGTGGTCCACTATAACCCCTAGATCCCTTTCTGCCGTACTCCTTCCTAGACAGTCTCTTCCCATTCTGTATGTGTGAAACTGATTTACCCCAATGTAGCTGAGTGCAGAATCAGTATATTAGGGACTTTTAAGGATCCTATGTTGCACTCAGGCAGAGTCTAACCATGAGTTTAACACATTTGTACAGATCTGTGCATCACAAATGTTCTACAGACTCTTCCCAGTAGATCTTATTCGGCCCACCACAAATAATTCAATCTCTCTTATTCCAACATCACTGTCTGTATCTGGTTGGAAAATGACAAACACATCAAGAAAGACAGGCGAGTGACATCTCCAAATCCTGGATAAGAAAAAAAGGGGAATGGAGGTGGGGCAGGAGGAGGGGGGGGGGGGAAGAGAAAGAAACCCAGTGATGTGCATCAAGCTATGAATAAACTTTCCCATCCTCCTACCTGAGCTTCAAGGAGACAAGAATCAGCCCATGTTGCCAGGACTGTATGAAATATTAACTGAATATTGCACCTGTGAGTTACAATGATAAACTCAACTGAAAAAAACCCTAGAAATGCAAAAAACATGGCTTGCCAATTCTTCCCTACTTCTCTCCACGAACTCCTGGAGTGAACTCCTAACCATCCCAGAGAAACTGCAGCTGCAAGATGCTGTCTTTCACGCATGAACATCCTCCACTCGTAAACAGAGCGCTCGCTTAAAGGTCATCAGCTGTCAATGCCAGAACCCAGCTTGCAAGCTCAGGCTTTAAATCTTCCCTCTCTTTTTTATTGGATGGCATCTTTAGATTAAAGAATATTTTAAAGAACTTCCAACAGCTGTGTACAGTTTCTATTTTTCTGCTGCCTTTGCTTTTAATCAGTTTATTTTAAATCAGCCAGGTTGGCTGGAAGACAGCATAACCCAGACCTGATACCCAGATAGCCTTCCTCCACAAAGCCTGGCACAGCCAGGGAGTAACTGTGGGCCAAGGCTTTCAAAGACTGGCTATATTTAGGTGTCTAAATAAATGGCCTGAATTTCAAGAGTGGGAAACACTAACTTTAATAGGAGGGGCTGGGTGTTCTGCACTGTGGAACATCAGGCTGGGTGGAAATCTAAACATGAAGTTTCTTTTTTAAAATCTTGGCCCAGTGAGCGAGATGGTGCATTGTTTATGGTGCTAGCTTGGAATGTGGGTGACCTTGGCTCAATTCCCTGCTCACCACAGGATTCCATGTGCCCTGAGGGCTAATCCCTAGCTGCGAAATGGGGATAGTAATACAGGCAACTCTGGGTGAGGATAAAGACATCAAAAATGGCAAGATGCTCAGATACTATGATAACAGAAACCATGCAAGTACATAAGAGAGAATTTCTGTATAATTGTGGAGGCTAATATTGTCTGGCCCCTTTCAGCAGTGCAAGCCATTAATCCCAACACTTCACAATTCTAAAGAGCCTTTTGTCAGAGGATCTTAAAGCACTTACATCTACCAACAAATAAAACGTTACCATAATCCTGTGAAGAGAGGTGCACTGCCCAGTGGGCCATTTCTGGGGTGGAACACAGCTGCTGTTAGAAACAGAGAGTGGTGGAAAAATTAGGACAGAAAGTGAAGATCATCATCTCCAACTGAAGATACAGGAAGTGTTTAGTTAGGAAAGATGACTTACCTAAGCTATAGGGTCCTGATGTTTACACCCCTCCTTTTATGGAAAAACTAACCATCCTTCTATATACAAAATATATAAGAATGGAGAAAGATAAATTGCTGAATCGTCTAAGAATCTATATTGAGACCTCTGCTGTTCATAAATGATCCGGAAAAGGGGGTGAACAGTGAGGTGGCAAAATCTGCAGATGACAAAGTTACTCAAAGATGTCTGCAAAGAGTTACAAAGGGATCTCACAAAACTGGGTGACTGGTCAACAAAATGGCAGATGAAATTCAATGTTGATAAATGCAAATTAATGTGCACTAGAAAAAATAATCCCAACTATACAAAATAATGGGGTCTAAATTAGCTGTTAATTCTCAGGGAAGAGATCTTCTAGTCATGGTGGCTAGTTCTCTGAAAACATCCGCTCAATGTACAGCAACTGTGAAAAAAGCTAACAGAACATTAGGAATCATTCGTAAGGAGACAGTTAATAAAAAAGAAAAATATAATAATGCAACTATAAATCCCTGGTATACCCACCTCTTGACTACTGAATGCAATTCTGGTCAGTCCATCTCAAAAAAAGATATATTTGAATTGGAAAAAGTACAGAGAAGGGAAACAAAAATGATGGAACAGTTTCCATATGAGAGATTAAAAAGACTGGGACTGTTCAGTTTAGAATAGAGATGACTAAGGGGGGATACGATAGATGTCTATAATATGAAGGTGTGGAGAACGTGAATAAGGAAGTGTGACACATGAACCAGCAATCACTTGATGAAATTAATAGGCAGCAGTTTAAACAGACACAAGGAAGTACTTCTTCACACAATGCAGTCACCCTGCAGCACTTGTTGCTATGCGATGTTGTGAAGGCCAAAAGTATAACTGGGTATTAGATAACCTAATGGAGAATAGGTCCATCAATCGCTATTAGTCAAGATGGTTAGAGATACAACTCCATGCTCTGGGTGCCAATAAGCCTCTAACTGCCAGAAGCTGTGACTGGATAACAGGGGATGGATCACTCATAATTGTCTTGTTCTGTTCATTCCCTATAAAGCAACTGGCACTGGCCAGCATCAGAGACAGGATATTGGGCTAGAATGATGTACCACTGCTCTGAGCCAGTATGGCCGTTATGTTCTGTTCTCTACACACCCTCTACCCCTAAAATAAATTGTTGGTATTAACCCAAATACAGTAGAACTACTTTTTATTATCTCAAAAATAACTAATGCAGTTTTATGCAATTACGCTGGTGGTACAAAACTGCATTTTTCAATAACTTGAGTATTTTTTTTCCGTTTGCCCAATTGTGACAGATTGACAGGATCCTATAATAGCCTGGACAAACCTATTGAGTTTAATATCTTTGGAGTCCATTGTATTAGAAATGCAATTGTCTCTGTGTTGTTCAGGAACTGTATGTATTTCCACTGGGAGAGTAAAGAAAAGAACAGCATCAAGGTGATTAGGCAAATTCACACAGGTTGTAACATCTCCAGAGAAACACCACCGCCTGAAGCGGTCTGCCTATACTAGTTCAAACTTGATTCCCCAGGGACCAAGAGACAAAGAAATTTGGATGAATAGCCGGGTTTTAAACTGATCCAGCAAACAGACAGGACTTCTGGTTTAAGGGTGTCCCAATCTTAGGGAAAGGCTAGAAGGACAAATCACCACCCAGAGCCCTTGTCAATGTGGCCAGTGATCTCTGGGAAGCTTATTAGCATATGTGTAGGTTCTTTTATTGTTTTTAATATATTTTCTATATACACCTCTACCCCGATATAACGCGACCCGATATAACACGAATTTGGATATAACGTGGTAAAGCAGCGCTCCGGGGGGTGGGGTGGGGGGGGGGGGGGGCGCTGCGTGCTCCAGCGGATCAAAGCAAGTTCAATATAACACGGTTTCACCTATAATGCAGTAAGATTTTTTTGGCTCCCAAGGACAGCGTTATATCGGGGCAGAGGTGTAATCCTTTCTACCTTAAGAATAAATCCTCTTGCTTAGATACAGAAATGTGGTGGCGGACAGCTGTAGCAGTTACACCGTATACCATCTCTGAGGAGAGAAATGAAGCTGGCCTATTTAGGCAGTCTATCTTTTGCTGGGAAAAGTCACAGTACAGCCAGGGAGCTGTGGAGCCTGGAAATACCCTGGGCAGTAGGGGGAGAGATGCCCATCTCCACCCAAGAGAGGCAATACCCGGAGAGACCACAAGTCTGGGAGTGGGTTCCCTTGCTGACCAATGAAGGGGGACTACTAGGGCAATTACTCTGAACTATGATGATTTAGATGTTAGAACAAAGATGATAAGCTGTAATTGCCATGCTTTGAATAGATCTCCTACAGTATATGGGCCCACTGAGGTGTCAGGGTAAGGGGGGCTGGGAAGGAGGCTGAGGAATCAGTGTGGAGGAAGCCATCAGCTCACTTTTTCTCTTGCATATAATAGATCTATTGAAATCACGTCCAGTCCGACAGCACATAGGATAGTTGTTGAGCTCAAATAATTTACTCGCAAATACAAAGGGGAAGAAATATTTGGTGCTAAGAAGCAACTCCTGCATTTCTTTTCTTTGCAAGTCACCAGTTTCCATCCTTTAGGATTTTTATATCTAGATGCCATATGGGCATCGTCTCATTTCCTGTGGTGAATAAGTCTGTAAGAAAACTTATTGCTAAATCTGTGTGTTTAAACAGATGGCAGAATCCACTTCATCTGCCTCCTTCCTTTAAATCCATTTCACCTGTCTCCAGCTAATTTGTCACATACAAACAATTAGTTCATGCTTTCCATCTGAGATCTTTCTGAGCAAGAATGAAAAAGCAGCACAAGGAGCAGAAAGTCTGAATCAGTCTTAAAATATGCAGGTTACTAAAAGTATCAGTATCAGCCACATGCCACAGATGTGTACTGAGGCAGGAGACTAAAAGCCAAATGCCTCCAACAACCAAGACGTTGAGTTATCACACACTACTTGACTAACTAGAGCCTTCTCCTGAACTCATACATAGAACTCAGATAGGACCCGATCGAAAGACTGCCATTGACTTCAATGGGCTTTGGATCTGGTCCCATCAAGAATATTCTTACCTTTTTCATTGAAACTCCCCGCACTCCCAGCATGCAAATGTTTGGATTTTTCATTTTGATGCTCATCTGGAAAGGGATTTAAAGCTTGTCCATCTGCTCCAAGATTTCTATTAATGGCTATGTGTTAGCTGACTTCAAACTGACAGGTTAACTATGTGTGAAGGGGGAGGTTATGGAAGTCTGTAATATTAGTTTCTAATTGTTAAAGCCATTAACTAAAATGGTTTTTAAAAAAGGTTAGCCCAAGTAGTTCCAAGCTGTGCAGTGGCTTATTTATGCTTCACTATGTACATCTCAAATTGTCATTGGTCAAATTGCAGGACAAAGATCTAAAATAAGGGATGAGAATAATAGCGCAGAAAACTTATAGTGATACTGCATTAGTTACATTTACACACACATTTCCTGCAACTCATTTTCTGGATTCTGCATTTAGGATGTAAATAATTTACAAGTATCAGAGGGGTAGCCATGTTAGTCTGGATCTGTAAAAAGTGACAAAGAGTCCTGTGGCACCTTATAGACTAGCATCAGGGGGTAGCCGTGTTAGTCTGTATCTACAAAAACAACAAGGAGTCTGGTGGCACCTTAAAGACTAACAGATTTATTTGGACATAAGCTTTCGTGGGTGAATACCCACTTTGTCAGACGCATGCTCCAATACGTCTGTTAGTCTATAAGGTGCCACAGGACTATCGCTTTTTACAAATAATTTACAGTAATAAGTGGTAAAATTAATGAGTTAGTTAAATAAATTGCCCCCACATAAAAATAGGATAGACTATTAAATACACAGGATAGTGTCCCAAATTTATGCAGCAAGAAAAAAAACTGGAAAGAGACCTAAGTATGCGACAGACTATGTGACATCATCTGAAAATTGGTTTTGTATTGGATTATCTAAGTATTCTTGGACTCTTTCCAAAACTAGTCCCCCCCCATTTACTTCTGAGTCCTTCATTTAAAGGAAATTGAAGATCATCATCATGTAAAGGATAGTATAATTTACAGAAGGAACAGTTCATTGTTTTCATTGACAAAGAGCAATTTTACTAATAGCCTAATTAAAAGGTGGTTAGGTGAAGTAAGATCACACAGGGCCAGGTGTTTAAACTGCCACTCCCTTCAAAGGAAAATATGGCACTATACATTTACAAACTACAAACAAGTAAATAGACTAGTAACCAATCATTCTTAACTCTCTCAGAGCAGGAAGGTGTAGTGACTGGTAAGACCTCTAACATGGAAAGAGAAAAATTATCTGATTAACCAGTAATCTTTGCTTTTTCAGATGGAGAAATTGTTCAAGACCTCCAAAACCAATATTCTTCCTCCTCCTGCCCCTCAGTAGTAATATCACCAGCCCTATTTTCTGCTTTTGGGAACAAAACTGGCCTTTTCCCCCCTACACATCTCAGACCTGCATTAGGACAGCTTTTGACATCCTCCTGCAGGAAACTTGCCAGTGGATCTTCTAGGTACAGTAGAACATCCAAAGGGTAGGCTACATATACCAAATTTCACTCCATAGTTGAGGATGCATTGAGATTGTCACTTAAAGCAGGAATTAAACAGCTTTACACATGAACAACATTGTGTATCCTTACTAAAGCTGAGCAAATGATTGATGGAGGGGGAAGGGGGGCTCACTGGCAGTTAAAAATAATACAATTTGGTTCTGATTGAACAGAATGTGAAAGATCTGAAAAAATTTGTTCAAGCCAAAACATTCTTTTCAAAGGGCTAGATTCACAAAATGCCAAGAGAAGAATGTTCCCGTATAAGCTTTTGCCCAGTGGTTAGAGCATTCACCTGGGATGTGGGAAACCCAGGCTCAATCCCCCCCTCTACCTGATGTGGGGAAGAGATTGGACGCTGGGTCTCCCTTGCCCTAACCATCAGGCAATGGGATAATAAATTACAGTGTTGCCAACTCTAATGATTTTGTCACAAGTCTCATGATAATTATTGTTTTCCTTAAAGCCCCAGCTCCTGAGGTCAATGGATGTGTGATGATTTCAGCCTTCATTTTTAAAGAAAAAGTAAGTTTCTAGCCCTCGTGGCTGTGGAGAAAGCTTCAAAATGTGACCCCAGTGCACTCAACACTCAAATAGAAGGTAAATAAAAAAAGCCACCAAATCATGATTTTTGAACATTTGGGGTTGGCAATGCCGATTACATAATCACTGGAGCTGGTGCAGGAACTTGGGTCTTCCATCTCCCAGCTGAATGCCCCACACACAAGGCTGTAGAGCCTCTCTCTCTCTCTAGCCTTTAAACTTCCAGATTCTCCTAGGGCACTGTACTACTTTTTAAAATGGATCCTGCACGCTGGATGGTATTTTTTTTTTAAAGCCACTGAATTTAGAAGTATGGATTAATGGTTCATACAAAAATATGCAAGCAAACGGTCTGTTATGTGTGTGCAGAGCTTTTTGCTGGATTCTAAAAAGTCATGGTTTTTTAAAAAAAATTATTTGCCATTGTCTGAAGTTGTAGTGTATATGGTTAGAGTAAATCTGGTTGTCAAACTACATGCAAAAAAACCCTTTCAAGAAAAGTCAGTCAAATTTTCAACCTTGACAGTGTCCCCTTACCATTATTGTAAGTACTTTGGGAATCTTTAATATTTTTGGAATATCAATGCCAAAAGGGAATTTTAGGATTAGATGAAATGACCACTGGATGTCACTGTTGCTCTTAAAATGGACAGTAAGTTTGGAAATGACAAATGACAGCAGTTTGGAAACAAAACCTGTTAGCGTCGATCACTAAAATGGTCAGAAATAAAACTGACAGCCATTTGTTTTCACTACACAGAAGTTTATTATGAAAGTTAAACATACAACACAAAAGGTAGCAAAAGCAATCCTGTAGCTTAAGGCAACTCTTAAAGGAGACGAATTCAAGAAAGGATGATGCAACTTCTGTTTAAATAGAAATTATGAAAAATATCAAATTGCATCAATAACTTAAAACGTACTTTAAAAAGTCTGCACTAACCAGCAGAGGGTAAGGGTTTCTGATCTTAATGCCAGCATTAAGATATAGTAAGCAGCACAATGCTAAATGATGAGGGAAAGTTCAGTATTTACACAAAGATAGTAATGTTTAGATCTGATAGTATAATTTCCTGTGTACTTATGGTTTGGAACCATGATCTGAAACCATTAGGAAAATTATGTAAAATAAATCTTCATGCTATTCCATCGAAAATACAGGGGATGCAGAGAGGATCCAGGACTAGAACGATGGGTACCTTAAATATCACATTACAGAAGCTTTTCAGAAAAAAATGCTTCTTCAGGGAAGAGGAGAGGAAAAATAACATGAGCCACAAAGAATGTGAAACCTTATCTGTCAGATTAGCCAAATTTAAATTTATGTATCAATATCAAAGTATTTCCATTTTATGATGTTGTCACAGCAGTTACAGATAACCGTTTTAGCGAACTGTTAAATATTCATGGTATTAACATACAAGGAGTCCCGTTCACATTTCCATTATTTGTTTATAGTTTTGCAAGACCTCGTATAATTTCAATTCAAATGTTTTGCCATCAGTAAGGATACCATATAAAAATAAATATTTAATGATCCTAATCATACACAATTTCAGTTCATTTTCAAAATTCATCATGAAACCATAATTTTTCTTTAAAATAAGTGGTCTAGCGTCAGCATTTTAATATTAAAGATTATTTCAAATGACAAAAAATTAATTAAGCTATACAGAAAGCATCAGCTTCAAACAATGCCAAATGACACTGCTGTTTCCAGTTGTTTCTTTAAAGTAATGGATGTTGATGGAAAGTTGGGAATAAGCCTGTTTACAAAAATTATTCATACAAATGAATCCATCCCAAATCTTACCCTGTTGGAAAATGCCATATATACTGTAAATTAGTTTTATATGTAGACGATTTAATAAAAGAAAGTGTCCTATGGACAGTATGAGAGATTCTACACACAACCCCAAATCTCTCCTTTCATCATTCAGCATAAATTTACAAAAAGCATAAGATATAAAATACACTTAAAGCAGATATCTTAAACATGATTTTTAATACAATATCACCATTGCAGCTGATCACCTTTGTCCCCAGTTTAACATGCTGTCAAATCCAATCGTGAAGTTGCAATATCCCTTTCCAGAACTATTTAAAAAAATCCCTGAATAAAACAGAAGCCAGCCTGCAACTTCCTAGGAGTCTCAGTAGGTACTATATACAGGGCTATATTAACCACCCAAACTCATTTAGTACAGAATAGAAACTAGGTTAGATTCTGGGGCAGAATGCACTGACATCAAAAATATTTTTAAAACATTTTATTTTAAAAAAATGGAACCAATGAATTGCTAGCAGTTAAAAGGATATTGCAACTTTAACAAACATACATGCATGTTAGAAAGTTGATTGACAGCTCTGTGCTACTGGGTTTAGTTCGTAAATAATGCAAAAAATGTCAGCAGTCTTTAAAATATCTTGCAAATTTTGAAGATAAAAAAGAAAATTGCAAAAAAGACAAGAATGCATATCTAAAATAGAGCAGGAGCACAATAATGACAACCAAAACTTCCAAAAGCCCATATAAAAAAATTAAGCTTGGAAAGCCTTGGCTTCCAGCAATTTACCAAAAACAAAAAAAATTGTAATCTGCAATGTCTTGACCCATTTTTAAGTGACAATTTTTTTTTATGACAGTTGAGAAAAATGGTTTATAGCTGCTTAAGTTTCCATTTCACTAAATAGTGCCAACAAAAATAAGCTTGCATAGAAAAACAATCTCAAATTGCCACTGGCTACATGCTTACAATAGGAAATGCAGATATTGTAACATAAACATAGTGCAAACCATGGCAGTTCATGCTGGTTGTGACTGCCGCAGGTCAGGAAATAGACCATAGTAACCCAGTTATCACAGTTTCTGGTCTTTTATTTAATCTTTTGCCAAGTATAAGCAATGCATATGCGCAGACCCATGGCATGTCTGCTGCTGCTGTTGATTAACGCAGTTTGAGGTCATCACCACTTCCTAGGTTAGATCCAGGACTAGGGTCTTGTTGTCTTCTTGCCTGTATTAATAAAGTTATATTCAAGGTCAAAGGTATGGTTTGGAAATATCAATTTAGTTGATTTTTTAAATGCATTAATTACAAGCTTATGACCACAAATAATTCCACGACACGAAATGTACACTTCAAACTGTTAAATACATACTATAAATACAAAAATACCATCAATACCCTCTACTTAATCCCCCACCTTCGTGCAAAACCCTGAGTAAAAGCAAGACTTCACACAATCCTTTGAAGGTCTGGCTCTGGTTTTGATGGACCAGCAGAGGAAGGGCACTCTGGAGTAGAAGACCCTACACTGAAAATGCTGTGTTAAGTTCCTGATGTTCAAATCTAAGGACTGTTCAATTACTACTTAATTTATTTCAACAGATGGGAGAGGTCAGAGGTAGCAGAGTGGTTACTAAAGATAGTACAGACTCCAACCATCTAAGGCTTCATAGATCCAATTCAACACCTTGCATTGTTCTTAGAAGGCAACTAGAGGACAGTGAAATCTACAGAGCACAGTTACAATAAACTTGCACCAAGTAGGCAAATGGCAGCATTCTGTCAAAAAATGAAGTGTCTAGATGTCTTCAAGTGCAGCCCTATGGACAGCATGTTTCAATAATACAATCTGGAGGTAACTAAGGCATGGATAAGTATGCGTCTGAGGACAGACCTTTATGTAGTCTCTTTGCACCCAAAAAATTGCACCCCTCATTTTAAAAGGATGTAAACGTTCCTTTAATTGGAGGTGCAAATATCAACCCTGCTGTTTCCTGTAAATTCATCCCCTACCCACCAGCATCACCTCCCTCTTGTCTGACTTGAGCTTCTGCTGACCTTTTTATCCATGCCTTAACTGACAACCATTCGGAAAGCCAAGTGACTGCATCGTCTTGGTCAGACAATAATGCAGAGCTAGTGCCAGCCACACAGTGGTGACAACGCAGCTCATCCTGTCTCACAATCTCCCCTACTACCCACATACAGAAATTGAACCAAAGTGAGAATAGAAGCTGCAAAAATGCTTGCTGGGGGCAATGAGAAACTGCCCATCACCTGCCTCTGGAATCTCTCTGACAGAAAGGAGTAAGAGTCACTGAAGCACAGTCGGTCCATTCCTGCTAGATACCATGTGAAAAGTCTCCATAACCTCAGAATTAATACTATGGTCAAAGGCTGATGACAGCTCCAGGAGACTCATCATGGATACATGACCTCTGTCTGTACCCCAAATTTTCCATGACAAAAATCTAGATCCTCAGTATGGCACATCTACGTCTGCTGGGATTCTACCTCTCAACTGGACAAGCAGCCTGGAGACAAGTCAAATCATGACAAGGATTTGGTCTTCACTCTCCCAGTATCCAACTTAACATTTTGTTTAAGATCTGTAGTACATCCATCCACCTGTACACTGAGTTCTCCTTTACCTGGAATAACTACCATGAAACTATAGTATTTTAAACACTCTGTAAGAGCTTCATCCTCTCAGAACTTGAAGTCAATCAGGACAATACATCTCAGTGACTCCAACGCCAGGCCAGAGAAGAAAGCTGTTAACTTGGGCCTCAATCCTGCAAATACATACTTGCTTGACTTTATGCATAAGTAGTCCTATTCAAGTCAGTGGGACTATTCACATGTGTAAAATTAAACATGCGTAAGCATTTGCAGGACCTTAGATGGGAGGTCTACAGTATAACAGGGCAGCTTTACACACAACCATTAATCCCAAATAAATCCTCTCCTGAAATTTATTAATATGATGGATGTTAACTATAATCCTGTTTTGGAGTGAAGAACTTCCACACACACATATGAAATATAAATAAATCCATTAAAATTGTATCAGATTTTCTGCTACTTAAGTCAAGTGTAATAATACCAAAATTTGAGACAGAGATCCAGTAAAAACATCTAACAGTGCATATGATGTATTTTCTTGTTCTATGACAGAAACAGGACACATTTTTAATGTCAATGCCTCTAAAAATGCAAGAAATGAATCTGTTTAACTCAAATATTTAATCACAATACCAACTCCATCAGTATCAAGACTAACCAAAACAATTAGAGAAGAAGCTGTTCAGCTAATATAAAAGGTTACTTATCAACATAATGAAAACAGAGTACTATGGCAGGTCTGTCCTCTTGGTGGCGTGTCAAACTGTCTCTCTTGCCTGACTAGTTAAGTTTTTATTTCCTTATTGTGCAAGCAGCAAAAAGCTCAAGTGAAGGAAGTATCACTGCACAGAATAATTGGATTCAGAAACGATGAAGCATATTCTATTTTCTGAGGTGTTAGTCTGCAGGTATAACGGCTGACATTTTTTTGGATCTGTTGGTAAAGGAAATCCACTTAAGGCGGACAATAGTCAAACTGTTAATAATTTTGAAATCATATGTATTCTGGTGAGAACATTTTAAGAGTCTAAAAATAAATCTCCAGCCAAAAAACAACAACAAGTCATTAACCTGCAGTTAGGGTTATAAATATAATCTTAGAAGATCAACATCTTGAAGATGTTGTAGTTTTCATAAACACAAGTGTCCAAAAGCAAGGAATTTCTAAGTTGACAATTAAAAAATATAAATCTGAAAGTAGAGAATTAAGTTCTCTAACCTTAGTTCTCTTCTCCTGTATATCCTCACCCTGTCTACTCTCTTAATGACAAGTATCACAGCAAGTCTACATGTAAGCCCTGGAAATCTTACCAGTTGTCCTGGAACACTGGTAGTTGAGGACAAATTAAATCCCGTATATTTTAGTGTTTCTGCCGCGAGTATATGGCCATTTTAATTCCTCATACACCATGGATTTATGCAGTAAAGTATACATAGCCTTAACACAACATTTTTAATGGCTGCTGCTACAAGGAGCTCAACTCCTGTGCCTAGTAAAGTGTTAAAAAGTTATGGTTCCTTTTTCATCCCAGCTGACATCACCATCATTCAGGCCCAGGAACTGGTAGGTTTTTTTTGACAGCTCCCTCTTCACCCATCCAGGCCATATCCAAATCCTACCACTATTTGTTCCTGAGCATCTCTACAATCTGTCATTTCCCCCTCTGTCTCAATAGCCAGCTCTTTAGTTCAGGACCTCATTAGATATTCTCTAGACGACCATTCCTCTCTGGACTCCCAAACACACAAATGGACACCCTTTAGTACATACAAAAGGCCGTTCATAAACTCCTCTCTCTTGTGCAGTGACATGATCATGTAACTCCCTTTTTTGGGATGGGAAGCTAATAGAGGGATTCATGTTCTATCAAATTTAAACTTCTTGTCAGACCACCTTCAAAGCTCTCTCTCTATAACTCTGCCCCTCCCAATTTATCCCCACTTGTCAAGTTTCACATTGCCCTCTGCTCCTTCTGCTGTGCCAATGCTCTCAACCTCATCCACTCATCTGTCAATCTCTCAATCACTTCTGTGCCTTCTTCCATGCAGCCCCATATGCATGGTACAACTCCCTGAGTTTGGGACAAAAGAACCCTATTCCATCCACATTTAAATCCCCATTAGGATATGTCTGTACTCATGGGCGGCGGGTCGCACAGGCTGGGGGAGGCTTTGCCTCCCCAAACAGCCAGACATTACCCTGCATTCTGCTGTGACCGCTCCCTGCGGCAGCGTGCGGCTCCAGTCCTCCGGCTCCAGACCCCCAGTTCTCTGCTGAGGTTGGGGCCTCGTGCCTTCCCATGCTCATGAGCTGGGAAGGCTGCGGCCGCCTGCCCCCCACCCTCCTGCGCTCCGGGGGCCATGCGCCACCCACCCTCCTGGCACTCCTTTGGGGCTGGGGTCAAGCTGCGCTACTGGGCCAGTGGCCATGGGCGGCTCCGGTGTGTGTGTGGGGGTGCTCTGGTGGGGGGAGCTGACTTGACTCACGGGTCTCAGGCTGCAGGGCTGTTTAATTATTGCGTAGACGTTCAGCCCGAGCTCTGGGACCCTCCTACTGTGCAGGGTCCTAGAGCCTGGGCTCCAACCCAAGCCTGGATGTCTCCATCACAATTAAAACAGCCCTGCAGCCCAAGCCAGCTGGCATGGGCCAGCTGCAGGTTTTTAATTGCAATGTCGACATACCCTTAAAGACCCATTTCTGCCATGTTGCTTGTAATGAATCAAGCAGACTTGTATATAATTTGCCTATTATTTCCCTTCCCATGCCTTGCTTCTAATTGGTTGTGCTTAGACTGTGAGCTCCTCTGAACAGGAACCATCCTTCATAACTGTTTGGAACCACTTAGAAACCACTTAGAGTGTAATGAGTGGTACCACAAACAATAATAGTTTTTTCTTTGCATCTGAATAAAAAGTCTTGATTTAACATCCAGTGATAGAGGCACAGGACAAATCTAGTTAAGAGTTCAAGATCTACATAAAATGATCATGTTTATTCCCTATAGGCTTTTCCTTAGACTAATTCAGTTTAAACTAGTCTAAAAGGGTTTACTTTTGCCTCCAGTTCTGCTAATTTGAAGTCATGGAGGAAACATTACTGATTTCCTATTTAAGAGTGCCAAAGGTGTTAACAGCTGCAGATTGGAAGAACATATTACAAACTGTAAAAAGCAACAGAGGGTCCTGTGGCACCTTTAAGACTAACTGGACCCTCTGTTGCTTTTTACAGATTCAGACTAACACGGCTACCCCTCTGATATATTACAAACTGTGCCTTTAATAAATATCAAAGCCTCTTTAAGCAGGATTTTTTCATTCCTTTCAGAGTGATATTCTACTAACCTACCCCACGATTTTCTAATAGTACAAGAAAGTCTTTTACTCAGCAAGCTCTTCTAAAAGGTTTTTTTCCTTGTTCAATATACAAATTTTTTTTTTAAATTAGTTCTTATATTTTTCTGATGTCCAGGAAATATTTCACAATTTTATTTTTTTTCCATTTTAAGTATTCTAATATCTTGATATTTTTTTTATTTTATATTTGTACAGTGCATATCACAATCAGGTCTTGCTTTCACGCACGACTGCAAATGCAAATAATATTGCAGACCATATTCTCAGCTGGTATAAATTAGCAAGCTCCCATGAAGTCAATGGAGCAACAATGATTTACACCAGCTGAGGATCTGGCTCTTCATGTTTTTTGTGGTTACAGTCTCACCACGGAAGGCCTCACTCCTCTTTGCTGTAACGTTGACATCAGTTATTTAAGTAATGATTAAGGTCCTACTTGAATTGCTGTATGATTGTCAAATAATTGAAGCTGAGTTACAGACAAGATAAGGAAAATTGCGGAAAAGTAATCATGGACCTTTATTATTTGCAGTAATTTGGAAAACCCATCCTCACTGTCAGCTGCCCAGGGTGGCTGATGGCCCCCGCTGTCAGCCACCTGGATGACAAAATTGCGGTGAACGCCTAATATTGCGGGATCCGCAATATCGCGAATTAAGTAGAGCCTTAGTAATGATCTAATTTACAAGACAACACTTAACAATTCAAATATTGTAATTAAATGTGACTGCAGAACAGTAACTAAAAATTACATCATTACTGTACTTATTTGTTCCTTGTATTTCTTCTGAGTCATA
Organism: Emys orbicularis; assembly: GCF_028017835.1. Lineage (NCBI taxonomy): Eukaryota > Metazoa > Chordata > Testudines > Emydidae > Emys > Emys orbicularis. The sequence continues at coordinate 35,305,549 of NC_088696.1, forward strand.
CTTTCTGAATTTATTGACAGAGGAAGTTTTCCCATCATTACTGCAGTTAACCTACTTGTAGAACATGCAACTTGTTCTCTGCTAACTCCAAGTATTAATTAACCTCAACTCCCAATCGTTTGACACATATGCTCAACTCCATTCCCTCCTAACCCCAGACTTTTTTTGCTCTCTCATTGCTTCCTCTCCCTTACTCTGAAACCATCCTCTCACCTGACTCCTTTATCTCTGCCTTCAAGTACAACGTTATCTCATTTTAAGAAAGAAAAACCAACCCAACCTCAACAGATTAGCCTCTTCTCTATTTTCATCCTTTATTTATTTGCCAATTCTAACAGTCAAGTGTTCCACTCCTTAATCTTGGGCTTTTGTGACACTGCATGCTCTCCTCCTCCACAAGCATACTTCAGAGTACTCCATTCTCTCCCTCACACTGTCCTTGTCTTCCCACCCCCCGCCTCAGCTAAACTGATGACTCTCAAATTTACTTCTCTTTAAATTCTTCCACTCTGTTCAGTCTTGCACCTCCAACTGTCTTTCCGACATGATTTGCTGGATATCCTATCATTAGCTCAAACTAAGTGTGGTGAAAGTTGAACTCTTTCCAAACTAAAGCATCTACTCTCTCCTCCATCACTATTGTGAACTCCACCTTTTTGCCTGTTATGGAAGCTTGTGACTTGTATTCAACTTCTGCCATGTTATCAGACTGTAGCTAAATTCTGTCTATTCTTCCTTTCACTACAATTACTCTAAAAATTAATTTTCTCTTTACTATTCCGACAACAAAAAACCTTTGTCCATTTGTGGTCATCTGATCTCTTTTGTAACTTCCTCTCTGGTCACCTGGTATTTCATACCTTTCCATTCAGTATGGACTGTGACTGCTAAGATCTTACTTCTTCAATGTTCTGATAATATGACTGAGCTCTTAGATTCCTTCCAAAGGCTTCTTCTCATCTTCTGCATCCAAGTTCCTCATCTTCACCTTCAAGGCTCTGCACAACTCAGCTCCTGTCTACATTTCATTTACTCCAATTATCTATACTCCTTCCAAGCACCCCACATAAGTGCCCTTTTATCACCTTTCTTCCATGCAGATCCTTATGCTTGAAAGTCCCTCCACAGCAGATCCACCAAATAGCCACCCTCTCAAGTCTTCCTTAAACACACTTCTATGAAGCCAATCAGAAATAATCAAATAATTGTGTTAAAAATCAGATCTAATTTGAGATCAAAATTTCATCTAGTGATTTGATGCATTTGTCTGTCCAAACATTACTGTCCAATTTGGATTATAAGCTCTTTGGGGCATAGACTGCTTGGTCTTCCTTTATTATACCATTTACACACTGGTGATACTCAGAGCAAGCTGTATTCCTTTCTGCCGGCCTCTCAGCTGAAAATTGACAATTCCAGCTCCCATCATTGTAATGTATACAAAGCCTGATTTTTCAGAAAGCTTTCTGTGTGCAGACAATTGAATTAAAAAAGGAAATAGTCTATTAGTCACACGCAGCGCTAAAGCTTTTAAATGCTAGTGGGCATCTGTCCCTTGCACCCAAGGAAGCCTTTTGTAAACTGCCTGCCTCCTTTATAGAACTACAGATAATTTAGAGACTTTGTTTAAATCAGTTTTTTCACATTAATTCATTAACCTTTTTACAGTGTTAATGACGGTACAACCTGAATTATTCAATTTTAATGAGGCTGCAGTTCAATTTTCTTCCCACAAAAGGAGAATTGTGATTTAGGAGAATAGTTATTTCCTACTACAAAACATATTTTGTAATTTTGAAAAGTATACCCAAACTATCATTGAGAATAGCTAGCAAAAGGTTAACCTTATTTTTTTTTGTTTTTGCTTACATTATTGCTTCTAGTTTCAAGAGTCTCCCACTGTTTGGAAAGAAGTGGAGTGCGATCTCTATTTACAATTTTGCTGATTGTCTCAATGCAAAACCTTAAATAAATGTAGTTACTAAATTTACTTTCAGTGCATGTTTTCACATCTAATGGTAAAAACAGCAAATCACTTGACAGGATACTTCTGCTTTAAAAAAGTTTATTTTCATAAAAAAAAATAATTTCCACAATAATGTTACTGTCAAATCTCAATGAAGACTCCAAAGTACAAGCATATGGTTGTATTTATAATTTTCTTACGTGGCCTTTTCTTTTAAATTCATGAAAGTACCCACACGATTTATGACATCATAGCTAGTCGTAAATTTTTGCACAAGCCACTGTGGAACTACCACCAGCTCTGCCCTTTCAAATAATGTGAAAGGAATGACAAATTATGATCAAGTGTATTGAAAAGCATTCATTACCGTATCTTATTATCTTAGTAGTAAATATTGACGAAGATGTAATTTTGCGTTTCAACGAGTGGGGAGTTACACAGGCAATTCTGACAGTGAAATGACAGCTCAGCCCAACGGAGTCATCCCATTTATTTGTACTGACCTGTACATGCATAAATATATGAAACATGTACTTGTTCTATCAATCACCATTCTGCCAAACCATGTAGGCCACTGTATATAATTAATACATACATACAAACAAGATCGTGCTTTAGATCCTAGGCACATGAAGGAACACTCTCTCTCTCTCTAAAACTACATATATAAAACTATATAAAAACACACACACACACACACACGTAATAAATTAAACACTTCCTCACGAAAACTTCGTCACTTCTCAGGTGAAGAGTAAAAACAAAGCAATGTGCAGGTGGCAAGAACACTGCATAATACAGGGCAAAAGTATGGACATTTTTGGCCATAGCCATGGGCTAATCTACAACTTTTATGGGATCTTTAGTATTCACACAAGACAGAACCTCAGTTTTCAGTAAGGCCGTATCTGGAAAACCTCCACACAGTATACTATCAGGAATTCAATTTATCCACCACAGAAACATAAAAAGTGTAAGTCAACTTTGCCAGGTTTAAAACTTATGATTCGAAGAATGCTCTGTATTTTAAACCTGATGCTTCTAGATCATTAAGCAATCCCCTTTGGGACTGTTGTAATAATTAGCCATAAAATGCATATTTCAAAAATTAAAGAAAATACTAAAAAGTCACACACACACACACAGATCTGTCATTAAATATTGTGCTGTCTGAGTTTTTGAACATTGAGGGAGACTCATTTAAACAAAAACTGCATGTGCCTTTTTCAATTTAGAAACAAAATATTTTTTCAATGAATCACACAACAAATTTGAGGGAAAAAATCATCATCATCTTACTATTGCATACTCCACTTTTCAGTAGGATGCTGAAGTTAAATTTGAATGAGAGTATTTGAAAATCCTAGGTTTGATGCTCAGGGAATTGCTTAACAATCAGCAGAAATGTATTAGCAGAGTTTAGTACTTTTCACTAAGAACAGATGAATGACAATTATTCAAAGTGATAAAATAGAAATTACCTTAGCATAAACATTTGGTTATGAGAAGAGCTTGTATTTTACCAATTTGTTGACTTTGCAAAAATATAGACAGAACCCAATGTACTGATGTTTCTTAAACCTAACGTTTTATGATTAACAGTGACAGTTTCATTCTAAGTATCCTGAAATAGAACAGTCAATGCTGTGGCAACACAGGGAGTTTCCAACACCCAAGAAACTTCACTCAACTTACAGCACATGAAACCATGCAACTCTTTTGCAATATGGAAGGAATTATAGCTGGCAACAAGCCATCTAAAATCTCTAAAGAAAGTAGGAGATGGTATGATGACTGAAAAATGCAGGAACCTATTTGGCAGAAGACATTTGAAATCCTCCTCATGACATGTTAGTCTAGACTGTTATTTATACTGAACTGGTCCAGACGCTGGGGAAAAAAATAAAAAATAAAAAAAGGGGGAGGGGGGAGAGAGAAGAGTAGAGAATGTACTGCGATCAAGTCCTACAAAGAGAATTTAAAACAGAAATAATCATCATTGTTCTCAAAGATCAACAAAAGAAAGGGTGTTTGGAGTTAATTTTGCTGCTATGCTCTTCTGCACACTCACTTTGGCCAGCTATGTCAGAACTTTACTCCAGTATACGTATAGGCCAATGGATAATGGCTAGGTAGTAGGCTAGTATAGAATACATTTTATTTTTTGTTAATTTGTTTCTTAAAAACAAAAACTATGGCTGACTCAAAAGCAACTACTCTTTAGTTAGATCGTAAGCAAAGACCACCCACGTCTAATACAGTGGGGCCCTGGTCTGTACTTTGGGTTCCTAGGTGCTAGCACAATACAAATAATTTACAATCTAAACTGTACAAATAGCTAATCTATGTAACCATACATTATCGCTATTACCTTATCCCCCTCCGCCCATTTCTTCCATTTGTAACACCTATTTATGTGGTCTCATTTTAGGCCCTGATTCCACAATTAGCTCTGTGTGGGCACTGGGCTCATTGCAGGATTAGGGCCTTAGATTGTGAGCTCTGCAGGACAGGGACTGTCAGATGTTAATATCCCTGATCATCACCCATAAATCCATGCAGAGAGAATCTTATATACACAAGCCTCCCGTCTCTTTGGCACTGTGACCTCACTTCCACTTTGGAGCTTACAGAAACATCTCTATGGATTCAGAGATTCTTGGAGAAGGAGCCTGGAGAGGGGTATGAACAACTCTCCCTTTAGCCCACTGGAGTTGTCCCAGAAAAGACAATACACCACCAAGCTGCTGCCCCTCTCGAGATCCTGGGGGCAGCTATGGGTAAGGGGATCCAGAAGCACGTGGAGACCTGGCTGAGGGTTAGATTTGGGGAGAAGGCGGGGGGAAGGGAGAGGACTTCCATGAAGATGGCCCTGGCTTGTCATGAACCATTGGGCACCAGCTAGGTTTAGGGGCAGGGAGATGACGACAACAACAGACCATCCCCCTCTCCACACACAGAATGGAATTGCATGCATGTGGGGCGGAGGGGAAGAGAATAATCTCAGAGGGAATTTTAGATGACACTGTCCATCCCCAGAGTCCTCCCTAGGTTCTTCTGGTTAAGGAGATGATCTGGCTAACACCTTTTAAAGTACTAGCCCAATTGGGTGAGAAAAAAAGAATGTGCAACAGCAAAGGACAATTTTAGAGTCCATACAATTTTCCCTCAACAGCGTTGTATTTAGTAACTACAAACTACTTTGCTTACAATTTCCTTTCTTCTTGGCCAACACCACAGAGTTACTGGATAATTGGTAGACACTTAATTAGGTATTTCCCTGGTGCAGAGGAACCCCTGGGTGGGATAAAGCTAGAAAAACCTGCCCTAGTCCACCCTACTTTTCACATGGGCATGTCAGGGCTGTAGATCAGCAATGCTCTGGCTGACAGAACAAACCCTTGGGAGTCCTGACAGCCAGCTATGAGTGTGCTCCAACTTGCACTGGAGGCTAACGCAGTACCTGGAAGGTCCCATGACTAGGTGTAGAATGAAGACCAAATATTTGAAAGTTACATGTCACTCATTCAGCTATCAAGTCCAGAGTTTAAGATTCCTTGTTTGTACACCTCGTTTGGTGCATGAGAGCTCATCAATAGCAGCCGGGAGCAAAAATTCTTAGTGCAGACCTGTCAGGTAATTAAGTTGGGACCTAATTTTAAATAATATTCTTAGAATATGCTATTTAAGTAAATTAGAAGTACGGTGTTATGGATCTGACATTTTGCGGACATATAGTCTGCCTTGTTTATTTATACAGTAAGCTCTTCAAGGCAGGGACCAGTTTATTTGTTTTGACAGCATCCAGAACAATGGAGGGCCCTGATACTGACTGAGCTTTTGGGTGTTCATAACAAATATTAAATAATAAATAATAATAATCATGGGTATGAATTTAGGCCAATTTTTCCAAAGTAGAAGCCTAAAGATAGGCTCCTAAGTCCGTATGTCGGATTGTAAATAGGTAGCTTCATTCTCCAAAGTGCTGAATGCTCACTGACTTCAATAGGAGCTACTGGGGTGAACACTTTGGAAACTTTCGTGGACCTTACCTTTAGGCTCCTATTTTGGAAAATCACGGCCGTAGGTATCAATACTTTGATTGCTGACAAGAACATATACAGTGTTCATTTAAACAGAAACGAAGCTACACATGGTACACATTGATGACCAACAACAACAACATTTTTTTTTTTTTTTTTTTATAGTTTTTTAGTTGGTTACAGCTATTAGATCATATGATATCCCTCAAATGTCTCCATATTTAAAGCATAAATTTCCCATGAAGAGATGAGGAAAGAAGAGACCAGAAAATCTAAAACAATGGAGGATGAATCAAGAAATGGTCACAGAAGTCTCTTTCATGGGCAACTGTAATGTGATTCTTAATTGTATTTTGGCAGCTACATACTACTGGGATAAACAGATTAGATATGCTATATTCTTTGGCATCAAGTATCTGCATCTATTATTTACTAAATAATAAATGAAAAATCAAGCTACATTATGAACAATAAAAAACCTGAACAATGAATGGCAGTTAGTTGCTTTTAGGACTACCTACCTACTGACAAGCTTTTAAAATAATCATTGGGAACATAAAATTTAGTAGCTTTCTTGACAAAGATTATATAAAGCATTTAACATCAACCTCCATCAAGATTCCATTCTGTGTTTCCTGTAAAGTCTATTTTCTAAAGACACAGTTTCCTTTACTAAAAACCCACGAACAGTTCAACTTCTAATAGATTAGTTGGATTTTGTACTTAAGTGCTGAGTGTAAGAAAGATCTGAAACTGCGCTACTGACTTCAAGCACAGACAATACAAGGGAGACTTTCCTTCTGGACATATGCCAAGCTCATCCAGAAGCTTCAATCATATTGCAACTTATCATATATTGGTAAAGTGTCTGGTCCAAATGACAAATTGGATCTTTCAAGTCTAATGGAATCCATCACACTGATATAACTGACCTTTTGTTTTTTTACTGTATTTAACCAATTTCAAACTGAACGTAACTTTTAAAAAAATGTCTGAGATATAAGATGTGAACATAGTCAAACATTCCAATAATCATTTCGCCTTGTTACTGTTCTACAAGAGATTCAAAACAGCTAATATTAGCCTATAAGTGCTACATAGTGCATATATTAAAAAAATCCCAACAATTTATGTTCTGTACACAATCAATGCTGAATATGGTACAGAGAAAATCAATTTTGCAAATCAGGAAATACTGTAATATAAGCATCTTCTTTCAGTCAATGAAGGTTAGAAGGGGGCTGAGCAACAGAGAAATACTGACTGAAAGAGATCAATACTAATTATATATTTATAATAGCTATTCTAGCCTTTAAACAATACTTCCTCAAAAGAAAACATTTTAGATTTTATCCTAGAAAAAGAACACTTTCACATCAATATAAAATCTTAATTATTTTATATTTAAAAACTTTTATTTAAAGTTGCACTGTCCCCAAAACTGACATTTCACTACAGAAAACAGGATATTGGGTTGGGTCAATTTTTCAGCATAAGATGCCCAAAAGCTGCAATTTCATGCTACCTTTTAAACAAAAACAGCTATTGTGGTGGCTCTAGGCAACAGTACAGATCAAGAATTCACACAATCCAAATTATGAATGTAAATTAACAACTCTTGGCCTGATCATGATTTAGAGCTCTTTGGGGAAAAGTAGGACCACAGCTGGTAAAGAAGCACATGGCCTCTCCATGGGTGGCCCTTATACATCCTTGGAACCTTTATGGATGGGATCCAGAGCCAAGGTTTTATCCTGTACATGTAGAAGGATTTCCTTCAAAATTTCTGGGATTTTTTTTTTCCAGGGTGAGGGAAGAATTAGCAAGATATCAAAAAGTAATGAAGTTTCCTTAAATTGGGAAACTAACTGTGAAGATCATTTATTTATTTGGGAATTACAGCGTAAGTAAAATGGAGAAAAATTTGGAGAATGAGCTGTAAGAGAAAAATCCTTGTGGGGGCATTACCAGAGAGGTATGTTGGAAACTAATTTGTTATTGTGTGTGTATCCTAGATTTAAAAACATGCATATATTTATCACAGGACACCAAACAGACCAATTGCTAGACCAGGCTATTTCAGGGAGGAGCAAGCCACTCTGCGTCTTTACTTGCAGTGTTGCTACAGAGAGAGAACTGCAGTAATATGCGAAATGAACACAAACAAGAAAAAATAAATTTTTAAACCACCGATTTTTTTTTTTTTTTTGCATGAAACGTATTCAGAAAGCTTTGGACAACTCAATCTCAAGAAAATTAGACTCAGCAGAACATGTCTGGCCAAGCTCATGCACAACAGAATGGGCTGGGAAAATTTTTTAAAATTTGAGCTTTTGTCATAGAATGTATACAATACAAGCTTTCAAAAAAAACTTTCCATTATATAACTAATTCCCACAATACAAAGCTAACCCTCACAAAAATTATCTGTAGACACCATGACACGAGCATATAATTTTTCCATTCCACTTTACCCATTCCTTGCTGTAAGACCACCATTTTGGTACCTCCTGCTGCACTAAACAGCTGGCAAAAAGTAGATGATTGCAGCTTTCTGTGACTGAATACAGACCATGTTACTTCCAACATATACTGACTCCACTAGCCTGGGGTCCTGCAATCATTTCTTCATCAAAATCTTTCTAGCTGGCACTGTATTAGAAGCTCAGTTAAAATACAAAGTGAAATTGCTACTTAAATAAACTTCATTATGTCCACACAACATGGAAAGCTACTCTTGGAACTACACCTTAATTTCTTCAGGAGCCAGAGCCCTCCAACCCACCTCTCTGGTGTGGAAATAGACTCCTGTGAGAGACACAGCAGGAACAGCAATATCACTTTGCAGCTGAGAGCCTCCTGCCAGCGCCAAGACTTCAGCAAAGACTCAATTCAAATAACTGCTGCTTTGTCCAACCATAATTATCGGATCTCTAGTATCTGAAATAATTATCATCCACACATTTGGGCACCTTACCATTCACCTTTGCTTCCAGATTTTTAAATAAATATATTAAATAATAACAGTCCTAGCACTGATCCCTGGGTAATCCATATTGAAAACAGACCATGACAGGAAGAGATTGGAAGAAGATACAAATAATCTCAGATATACTGTATATATTCTCTAAAAAGCTTTTATTATGCCTGTAGGTGTAAACAGATTTTTTTTTTTTTTTTTAAAAGCACTGCTTTTCTACTCTATTTTCTACTATTCTATTATTCTACCAAAAGTTTCATTATGGTGCAGCTATTGCAATCTCTATTTTTTGTTTCTGAAAGTACCACTGTGCCTAATCTTACTGTCGTTAAAAAATAATACTCTCTCTTTATTAACAAAAAATAGTTTAACTGTTCAAATGCCTAGTTTAGGGATCGTTCTTTGGCAATGATCTACCCGTTTGTTACATTTGAAAAATAATCTGTGTAGAGACTTTAAGAATAAGTAAACATCTCTAAGGAAGAAAGCTGTATAAATAAAGAACAAAATCTGTGATCATTTTCATATGCGGCCAAGCTCTGGGTGAATATTTCCAAAGAGCTGGCGCCTCTCCTTTGGGTAGCGGTGGGTGGAGTATTACAAGATTTCTCTCTCTCAAACTGGAATCTGGTCTCTATTAAAGCTATTTCAACTATAGTACTACAGTCTGAAATTTTTTAATTTTATACAGACATTGTTGCAATCCATAGGAGAACTAAATGATGAGATGTTAAAAAGTCTAGTGGTTCCCAGATTTGCTGATCATGCCATGCTAAACAGTATAAAAGAAGTTTAAAGATTTGCAAGTTTTTAATATTAATTAAAAGTGTAGTTTACTCTCAAAAGAAACCAATACTGGTACTGGTGGGGTTCCACCCTTATTGTAATTCAACAGCTACAGATTAAATGTGCTCAGGTTTCCAAGATGTCAATTCTAAGATGTTTCTTTTGTCAGCACTGTGAAAACTCAATGAATAAGATGTTTGAAGGCCAAATTATGCTCTTAGTTACACCTCTGAACTCATCCACCATTAGACTTCACTGCGTCTGTACAAGCTTAACAGTAGAATCTCAGTTTTCATTAAAAACAGTAACTTTCTAGCCCCTTATGATTGCAGAGAAGGTTGCAGAGATTGAAATTGTGAACCCTAAAGACTCCAGCACCTGAAGGCAAACAAAAAGTACCCAACATTTATTTTATTTTAAATCTCATGACTTAAGCCTATATCATTTGGGGGGGGGTGTGTGCAGTTAGGGGACTGATTATGCATTTTTAAACATTTGGGGCTGGCAAGAATGCATGGCAGTGATTCCTAGAGTAGAGGTAGCGAAGGCACTCTCTCGTAACTAACCAAGTAAATTGCCTGAGGCCTTTCTAACCAGCTTTTCCTTAGAGACCAGCCCAGCGCAGCTCTTCCACATGCCTTCCACTCTTAGCTTACTGACTTCACCAGTCTCTGTAGGCCTGTTCCCCAGCTTGACTTACTTTCTGAACCAGCCCTTCTTCTTGGTCTCACTCCCCAGATCTTCCCTTTTCACTTAGCAAGGAGACCATGAAGACAAGAAGAGATGAGATAGGGTTGAGTGATACCAGGAAAGAAATCTACTAAAGCTTGAGAGAGGACTAGTCATGCTGCCATTACGGGGTCACCGCCGAAGGACCCAAAATGCCACCCCCCAAATGCTAGTGCCCTAGGCGACCGCCTAGGTCGCCTAATGGGTTGCACCGGCCCTGCTTCAGATCTGGTCCAGCCAGCCACCCAGGTTTGAAGGCAGCGCAGAAGTATGGGTGGCAATACTGCAACATCCCTACACTAACCTTGCAAATCCACCCCCCCACCCCCGACCTTCTTTTTGTTGGGATCCCCAGTTTGAGAAATGCTGGTCTCCCCTGTGAAATCTGTATAGTATAGGGTAAAAGTACACAAAGACCAGATTTCACGGTCCATGACGCATTTTTCATGACCATGAATTTGGTAGGGCCCTAGTCACGAGTCTGCAACCAGTAATTGGGGCCACCTACAGAGAAAATGGTAACACCAACTTACGTGTACGCAAATAAAAACATGTTGTTTTCCATGTGCCTTTTCAAGTTTTAATAACGTAAATAGGGTATTAAATCATGCTTTACTATTTTCTTAACAGCAAAATTAAAACAAACAGGAATTCCCGATCATTATACATACAGACAAGTTATAGGAAATAATCTAGATTTTTGGTAAAGTACTAACCAGTTACTGACAGCAGCTGTGAAACCCTCACCTCCATTTCCTCCCGATGAGACCTGTCTCTGTCCTCGAATTCACGAGTTCTTCTCCGAGCTTCTTCAAAGGCTTGCTGTGCCAATGCATCCTCCTGCTACCAAACCAGAAGACATAAAATTACGAGGCTACATACATTTCTCCCAAGTTATGTTCTATTTAACTCCGGCCATTGTTTAAGGACAACAAGGTTGACCCAGGGAGTAGGGGAGAAAAATTTGACCTCTAAAATCTATTACTAATGATGACGCAGAAGTCAGAAAGGACAGAACTTGACCTTCAGACTGAAGAATGAATGTGCAGGTTTAGCAGTTAGACAAGATATCCATTCACATGGAAACTGAGCAAATGGGATATGAAATCATCTAGACTAATCTGGAGCTATGCAATGCCACTTTTAAAAGTCACTTTGCAGATCAGAACTGCTTTTTAAAGAATCAAAAATATTGTTTCGAAGTGGAGTCTGACTAAGTTTCTTAAACCAAGAAGTTAAAGAAAACCTCAAAGCTTATATTACAGAGGTAATATTTTTCATTCTTGATCTTGAAAAATTAAGTAGTTTTGTACGGTAGATGACAGCACTAAACAAATTAATGATAACTGTAAATTAGATAATCAGGTTCTTTACATTCAATTTTTATGCTCTAAAAACAAACAATTTAACAGATTAGCAGTGAAACTCTTCATCACTTTGCATCTATAGCAACATCTGACCAAAAATGAATATTCACATCCCTTAGTATATAATTTAAAATACAAAATTGTAAAGAGCTAGAAAATATTCTTCCCCCAATTCTTGTGTAGACAAACATCCATCAGTATCAGTGGACTTTCATATTTTGGTGAAAAAAAACAAAACAAAACAAAACAAAAAGAACAAACAACCCCAAAACCAAAAAAACCCCACCAGATTTTAGTACATCTTTACAACAAAAAGGATGGACAGTAATCTTAATTTAATTGTTTTTATAAAATCTATTCAATATTTTCTATTAAAAATGGTAACATTTTCAATTTAAGTTTTATGTTGTCTAAGCCAATATGAACACAATAATAAATTTGCATATACCCTTTACTTAAAGGGACATGTTTAGTCAGTTTACAAGAATTTGTGCGAATTTAAAATAAAAAGGGGAGTTCCTGTTTCTCCCACTGATGCTTGTAAGGATCAGCAAGAGATGAGTTGACCGTACAGGTCAACAGTGAAACAGGAAAAAAAAAAAAAAAAAAATCTCTTTTCACCATTAACTTTTTTCAGTCACAGTTTAGATTGCACTAGTAACGGTCATATGTTATTTTCAAGTGGGTCTCTCTCTTTAAAAAACAGAAATGTTAACCTTGATTTATCGAGGACAAAAATATTCCGCTCCCAAGAACTCAGTTCAGTTTTTATATACCAAGGGATTAAGTGCATTAACTTTTAAATTTAAGATAACATGTCTCTAGCCTAAGAGAATGTCAAATTGCTTTTCTTGCCTGCAGCACTATCCTACACCCTAAAGCTACTTTGTGAAATGATGCAAAAAAGTGTCTCCCCTGTGGCCTAACACAGTTTAATACAAACATCTGTCAATCAATAGATCTTCATAGATCAGTCTCCAGAAAGATATCAAAAGGACAACGTTTACAGCTGCCATTAAGATACCATTTTGACAGTAACTTCTATTTTTAAATGACAACTTTGTCTCCTTTTGGTGATTTTTATATTGGTGTAATATATATCAATCATGGTGGGACAGTGGAAGGGAAAATAGAGTTCATTTCTTTTAATTGAGAAGGACAGAAATAAAAGAGGTGGTCTAGCTGATTACTGATGACTAAAGAAAAGCTCTCATTTTTTAAATTTAGGCAACCCATGCAAAATTTCATAATTACCTACTTCTTTACCAACATTTTTAATGAAAATTAATTTTTTTTAATAAGAGATCAGCAGTATTTTAAGCTAAGCAAAACCAAGTGGAAAAACAAATTTTCAAAGATAGCCTAAACATTTAAAAAAATACAGCTATGCATATGCTGATGCGTGTGTGTGTACTGATAAAGAGAAGCGCTCCCCCCCACCCCCAAGAGTGTATCTGATCCGGAGAACAGCCCAATAATTTTGTCATTTAGTTTCCAATAACAATTTGGTAACCATTTAGATACTGGAAATGTAGATACAAGTCTTTTTAAGCATTTGTCTGGATGGAAGGCTGGAAAATACCATAATTCTAAGAAGTTAAGTAATGACAGTTCTGAAAGGCTCCATGGGAACAAAAATAAATAACTAACTATTCCATCTTCTCAGGCGGAACTCTGTTTCAGGTTGGAAGTCAAGGTTTCAAAAGGTGGCAAGTGATCACAAAAAGGTACCTTAAAGCTTTTAAGCCATAGAAGGGTTTTGTTCAATAAGCAAACTAGAAGATGAATCAGAATAGTTTCTCGAAGTTCTAGCTTCAGCCAGAATATTAAAAAACAAACCAATAAACCTGGAATAAAACCCAAATTAAGACTTCAGAGGAGGGAGAGAAACAAGCTGCTGATATCCAGACTAGCCATGTATGTTGATGGTTGAAAGGATGGCTCACCAACGCCTGGGAAAAAATGTGAGGTTGTCATTTTCTTAAAAAAAATAAATAAAATTCTGCTTTCAGGCTATTGCAGCCCATTATGAAGTAAATTAAATGAACATTCATCAAGAACTTTTATAGACAGTGGATTTGGGGTGACAGCTGAAAAAAGTTAACAGTTTCCGCCTGGAGAATTGTACAGTACAAAAAAATATATATACCAAATTATCTAAAACAAGACCTTGTTTTTACAACGAAGACAATGTATCTAGTAACAAAATACTGACAAAGTATCAATGAGAAAAGCATGCAAAACATTTCTTAGGTGTCTCAACACGAGCATAGGAAGTAGTAGAGGCTGCCGTGAATAAACACAGTTCTGCTTTAGAAGGCATTGCAGCTACTTGGTCAGAAAAGACAGGAGTGAAATAATCTAGATCTACATAGCAAATATCAAGCGCTAGAAGAAAGGATCTAGTGTAGTGCTAATATATCAAAATATACAAGCACTGAAGCACAGACAGATGTGAGACAGAAACAGCAAAAGTCTATGGATTAAAAGATGGGAATTTTGGCCCCCGTTCAGCAAAGTACGCAAGCAAGAGTAACTTTAAGTACATGAGTAGGTCCACTGAATTTAATGGGACAATATGCATGTTAAATTTACACATGTGCCTGAACACCTAGCTGAATGGGGCCATAAATAAGGATGGTGTGCTATAGGCTGCTTAATAGTAAATGAGAAGATTGGTACATTACAGATCAAACAGCAAAAACATGAATTTTAAAAATAAAATTAGGACGTATTTTAATTACCAAGGTATCTTTTGAAAAAAGCATATATGACTGACTTAGTAGTAGATAGTTTCTTATTCCAGAAAGGTGGAAGAAAAGAAGATCAATTTAGTCTGAATCCAGTATTAAGTAAAATAGTGATGAAATCAGAAAATGGGAGAGAATACATTTTTATAAGGTAAGTTTTCCAAAAATGGAGGCTATGTAAATTACAAAATTGTTTATATAGTAGCTGTGTATGTAATATGCACAGAGACCACTTAGTCCTCTGAAATTAATCACTTCTGGGGTGGAATATAGCAGCCAGTCATCCTCCATTAACAACATTATGCAAGAGTTTCAGAAGTGGAAGTAAATTATGATTTAACCAATTTAAAGTTACAATGGAAAAAGAAATACAGGAAGAGTGTTAAAGAAATAGCCCAGTGGCTGACAGTACTAATACACGTTTAAATACAAGGAAATTAGAATGCGTCTTTTGAAGGGCTGGCAAAACAGAAAGAAGAATTATATTGCTCAAATGGCACACTTTTAGTAATGGGTAATTTGCTTTTAAAAAACAAATGTAACCTCTTCTTTAAATGGAAAATGCAACACAACATAACCATGTACTCATTAATACTAAGATACGCAAGAGAAGAAACTGAAAAGGAAGGTTACTCACCTGTAATTTTGAGTTTGCACAGGTATATACCTATGCAGATCCACACTCTTGGTGTGATGCTTCCACCTCAGCACCCTGAGCTCAGAAACTTCAAGAAAGCACTGACATTTGAGGCTGCATGTACATTCCCTCATGGATTTAAATGTTCAGTGCGGGGATATATTCCAAGACAAAAACATTTGTTAAAATGGCGTTAAGGCTAAGAGTATGTATTAGTAGCTTAAGGGTGAAAATGAAGTGGTATAAACTCAGGAAATTCAGAGTTAAGTCTAGACTTAAAAGAAATCCAAATTTGTTAGGTTATGGAAACAGACAACTAAGGCACCCGAACAGCCTTAACTCT
Organism: Emys orbicularis; assembly: GCF_028017835.1. Classification (NCBI taxonomy): domain Eukaryota; kingdom Metazoa; phylum Chordata; order Testudines; family Emydidae; genus Emys; species Emys orbicularis. The sequence goes on from NC_088696.1 coordinate 35,321,150, forward strand.
GGCCTGTAGCAATGGTATGCAATAAGAGATAGTAGTTCTAGATTATATTAACCTGATTTTTAAAAGATACAGTTTTTTCATAGTTTTCCTTTCATGGTATCACTACAGGACAGGGATAAGTTTGATTGGGCACCTTAATTGCGCATTTCCATATGTTATTTGGATTTATTTAAATCATAAAAGGCTAGAAATCCTTCCCCCTCTCTATGAAAGCTTAGCCTTTATACAAGTTGATGGCATCAGTCCCCCCTTCGTTCACCCAGGAACGCTTACTCACCACAGGCAGTATTAGTTAAATTACCTGGACAAAATAAACTGATAGAGTTAAAGGATGCTCCCAATATCACTACTTACAGCAGAGGGTAGATAAGGAATCATGGACCTAACACCAAGAGCTCAGATCAGTGTGCTCAGAATGCACACAACCCCAAAGTTCATTGCTTTCTAGAAGTGTCTGTGATCATGGTGCCAAGAGCATGCAAAACACCAAGAGTTTGGTGATTTGCAATGGAAATTCTCCCTGGAGTACCACCAAACTGCTCATCATGGAATTAAAACAAAGAATTCAAAGCAAAATGAAATAGTGCTAGCTATGAATTGAAGCAAATACATGGTTCTACACAGAAAAACATTTCCACTTCTGCTTCTAAGTTTTTGTTTGTTTTAAAATTTGAAGAATGATGGTGCCAGCACTGATGCTCTTAATTGTAGATTGTGTGCCTATCACAACTTCCAGTATTTGGGGAAAGATTGGAGCACCTTACATAACATGCAGTGTCCATAACTTAAGTTAGTCTAATCGGGTGCTCTAACAGCTTTTCAAGGAAAGCACATTCAATCAATTTTGAAGAAGTCTCATGTGTTATATGACAAAGTGCCATCCCAGTATGAGAGACCATATGACTAAAACAATAAATGTTCTCAATTGAACTAGCAGATTCATTTTCAGAACAGCTATGAGGTCTTGAATGAGGTGAAATCTGAGGCAGAGAGATATTTAGTAGTGCTCATACATTATAAAGGCTTGCTTCTGAGCTGGTAGTATAGTGGATTTGTTCCAATATAACCACAGCCCCTTCTGGAATAACTGACAAATTGTTTTGAAACAATATTATTTCCTGAATCATTCAAATTCTTATCAATCATCCATGTAAGGGTAGACATGACATCTTTTTACTCCTGAGAAAAGCCATGTCACCAATGCTTGGCATTTCATATAGACACATGGTGCTGTGGACATTCCAAAGGGAAGGCCCCACTAGTGACAGTGCTTCTGTCTGACCCAGAAATATATGTATTCACAATGACATGGCCTCTCTGAAATGTGGAAATATGCATCTCTCAAGTTGAGAGCCCTGAGGACACAAAGGGATTACAGCATTAATATCACCATATGGAACTTTAAATAAATTGCTGAGTTTAAGACTCCATTCCAGTATAAGACTTAAGCCTCCCCTTCCCTTTTGGAATAAAGGAACAGAATACCTGACCTTTATACCGCTGTGGAATCCATCTGCCTGAAGTAATTCCAAAAAAAGAGAATATCCCCAAAAGGAAACAGGAAAGGCAAAGGTGAAAGGTTTGTCAAATGTGCCTTGAGGTTCTCTGCAGTAGTGTCAAACTTACTGTCTTCAAGACAGTGAGGAACAGGTTCCAAGCTACTGCAGAATCCAACCCCACCTCCCTTTTCTAATCTCACGGATTATTCCATGCATGAGCAAGGAGCTTGTGGCCATAATGGTAGTTGTTTTTAAGATGATTCTTGCCTTGTATTCAGAGGGGCATGTATCCCAATGATGGGGATCTGTAAAAGTAACTCTTGGAGAAAAATAGGTTTATTTCTTCCAATTTACAGAAAGTGCCCATCTGAAACGATGCACCAATTCTACTGAAACAAAATCTAAGCAAGAAATATGAAGTCACACTGAACCAGGAAGAGTGCTAATAAGCAATAAAAATATTAACTGGAAAACAACTATCTAAAGTAGAAGCTTGAGAAAGTAGTAAATATAATTTTGCAGCAACATCTCGCAAAAGAGTCATTGCTATTCTCTGATTTATATATAAGTCGTCACATAAAGCTATGGAGGCAATACAGCCATTCAAAATGGCCTTGTTTCAACCACATCTGGAACAGGTGGTAGTTATGGGCCCCAAAGTTTAGGAAAGCTATAGGAACGAGTAGGAAAGATACAAAGAAGGGCAGCAAAAATAATAAAATGATGGACAAAACATGTAAATAGATTAAGGCAGATGCAATTATATAGTCATAAAGATGAGAAACTCAGGGAGAACAAGACCTTCAAGTTAAAAATAGCAATATAGAAAATGAAACATTAGGCAAAGGAGCAATGACCTCAAGTTAATGAAGTAATGTTTAGGCTAAAAATTAGGAAAAAGTTTTAAACAGAATGAGTAAATGGAGTTAATCAAGGCACCATCACTTCACATCTCAAAGAACAGATTAGAGAGAGATTTGCTGGGATACCTGATCCCCCACATGGAACAAAATATATGCGTAACATATCTGCTCAATCTTTCTGCTTTATATTGCATCCTTTCCCCTCATCTGCTACCTCCCACTTTATTCAGAAGCTCTTTGGGGCAGGGACCATATCTTCATTTATCTCTAATGCATCTACCACAATTTTGGCACTATAAAAATAAACGCTGGCGTAGTTCTGCAAAATGCAGGTTGATAATGGATGATCTAAATGATCTTTACTGGTGTTATTTATCATTGTATACCTTTGAATTCTTTTTCTTTTGAAGCAAAGGTAGACTCACAGTCCATTGCAGTCGTCATGGCAGCCCACATAAGACAACTGTGACAAATTGCTGCATCAGCTTTCTGATACAAGCAGAGGAATTAAATTTTGAATATATGCTTTTTAGCACGTGGTTCTGTCCTGGAACCAAGTCTTTAGTAAGTAATCTTGCAGAGATGCAATCAAATTTTTATGTAGAATTTGTATTTTAAAAAGAGTCATCTCCCCATCTAATAAAACCACAGATTGTAAATGTTTGCTGCACTCTTGTATGCTTCAGAAAGACTTAATTATTCACTTTACACTAGTAACACTGTCAGATTTCTCAGAAGAGGTCATACCTATACAAAGCAGAATCAGCTACTATAAAGAAGATAAAGAAAAGCAAAGTAATAAGATAAAACTGTTCAGTGGGGAAGGGGGGGGGGGGGGAAGGACAGTAATCAATTGGAATGGGCTTTTTTGTTTGTTTGTGTTTGTTTTTAGGTGAATGGCATTAGTCATTGAAAACTTTCATAAGTTTCAAACAGAATCTGCACTATTTGATGTCACTACTAGTTTGCAAAAATAACAGGAGTACTTGTGGCACCTTAGAGACTAACAAATTTATTAGAGCATAAGCTTTCGTGGGCTACAACCCACTTCTTCGGATGCATCTACTACTACTAGTTTGCCAATTCTTTCCTGCAGAGTGGAGAATTATCAGTTTTACAGTACTCAAATTTGTGCTGTGTGCCTCTCAGCATGTGTAAATGGCCCACGATCCATGCCTGAAATAATTCTCAATCTCATTTAATAAGGGATTTAACTGCAGCTACAGAGTTTTAAGTCAATGGATTCCCACACTAGAAGTTTTCTGTGACATTTTTACACATAGGTGAAGGCAGAAGAGACAAATGAAAGGGTGTGATTACTTTGATGACTAATTAAATCTGAAGCCTCCTAACTGCATGTATTCTCTCTCCTGAAAGAAAATGCATTTGTTTAAAAGTAGTAGTAGTTACACTTATTACAGATTCAGTACGTGGGTAGCCCAGAAGGTTTGAGACTGCCTTACCTGTGCTCTCTCTTCATCAAATTCCAGGCAGCCCATACCATCCAGTCTCTGCAGATCTATCCAGCCTTTCCAGATAACACAGACACCGTTCAAAATCATAGGTGCCTTTAAGTACACCTGAAATATAGGCAGACACATGCATCTGAGTTCAAAAGCTTTTATATATACAAATGGTAACTGTATTTATTTTTAACTATATTTCTATAACTATTACTCTGATACAAAGCAATGCTATATACAAAACATGACTGAACCAGTTAGTAACTTGACATTCCCCTTAACTGTTTTTTCCGCTAACTACATTTTAATCAAAAGCCTGTAAATACTATAATTAATAATCTGGCTATTGTACTTTGCATATTATACATATTAGAATTAATTTATTTCCCCAGTTTATAAACCAGTATGCACCAGCGTTTAGTGAAAATTCTGTTACTGCTTACACTTAAAGTCACTTGTGTTTCTTGTCAGACCTCTTATATTCGTTTATTTTATATGTTATGTTATTTGTTTTATATATATATATATATATATATATATATATATATATATATATATATATATATATATATATATATATAGTGGCACACTATCAGCAATGTAAGATTTATCACAAATTTGTTTTGAAGTGTTAGACAAATGTTAGACAAAATGCTTTTCTACACTCAGAGGGAGTTTTATTTTGCTTTTGCCACAAATTTATTTTTCTTAATACTAGAAGAATAAACACCAATTTCTCTTCCTTCTCAAGCCTAAAATAATCAAATGAAGACTTAAAAAAAAGTCAGAGCTTAATGTAATACACTATCCAAACCACAAAGACGTTGTGTGGCATGTCTTAATGTACAGAAGACTGAGGAAGCCTATTTTCTTATGTTATTTTCTAATATTTGTAAAAGGTAAATTGAAAAATGACAGGGGATTAAATATTTCTACTGAACCACACTTTGCATGGTACAATTTCTCTTATTACTGTGTAAGGTAATTGCTACTAAGAACCTACAGTCTACATAGAGGTACATAATACTGTGATTTAAAGCTGAAGTATTTCCCCCTCCAAAGAACAGAGATGAATCTCCTCACAGGAAATTTAAAAAGAAATGGATATTGTGTTAAAGGGGTTTGACAGCTTACATTTGCTGACTTTTTAAAATGTCAA